>NC_073745.1:255605584-256205584 GCF_029784135.1 Toxorhynchites rutilus septentrionalis
TTTCATTGAAATATGTGGTGGAAATTGGAAAAATATCTGATTGTCAGTTTGACATACGGTACAATGTACAACCAAAGTATGTCTGTCATGGTACGATAGTACCTGTACAACGCTGTACACGTACAATGCAAGTACAGCTGTATGTCTGTCCCTGGTATTATACTTATGACAGTCATACAGCTGTACTTGCGTTGTACTTCGAAAATTGTATGTCTGTCACCATGTACAGCGCTAGAACCATGCAAGCAACTCGGTACAATCGCTGTACCTGTACCGACCTATTTTACCGCTGTACATGGCTACAGTTGTACTGTGCGCAGCGCCATAGACGGTTAGTGGTGGGTAGCATGAACAAAACGAATCAAAACATTTGGTATACATTCTTTTCATTGACTTTCTCTTGAGTTAATAACTTAGATTGGAAACATATTTGTTGTGTTCGATAGTTTAGACGCTAAATAAAAACCTTTTTCATTGAAATATTGGTGAAAATACAATGCAATAAATTCAAACTTCTGATTGTCAGTCTGACATGCGGTACAATGTACAACCAAAGTATGTGTGTCATGCTATCGTGGTACCTGTACAACGCTGTACACGTACAGCGCTAGTACAGTTGTATGTCTGTCCATGGTATTATACTTATGACAGTCATACAGCTGTACTTGCGTTGTACTTCGAAAATTGTATGTCTGTCACCATGTACAGCGCTAGAACCATGCAAGCAACTCGGTACAATCGCTGTACCTGTACCGACCTATTTTACCGCTGTACATGGCTACAGTTGTACTGTGCGCAGCGCCATAGACGGTTAGTGATGAGTAGAATAAACAAACCGAATCAAAACACTTGGTAAACATTCTTTTCATTGACTTTCTCTTGAGTTAATAACTCAGATTGGAAATTTGTATGTTGTGTTTGATAGTTTAGACACTAAATAAAAACCTTTTTCATTGAAATATGTGGTGAAAATTGGAAAAAATTTTGATTGTCAGTTTGACATACGGTACAATGTACAACCAAAGTATGTCTGTCATGGTACGATAGTACCTGTACAACGCTGTACTCTTACAACGCAAGTACAGCTGTATGTCTGTCCCTGGTATTACCGCTGTACATGGCTACAATTGTACTGTGCGCAGCGCCATAGACGGTTAGTGCTGGGTAGCATAAACAAATCGAATCAAAACACTTGGCAAACATTCTTTTTACTGACTTTCTCTTGAGTTAATAACTCAGAGTGGAAATTTGCTTGTTGTGTTTGATAGTTCAGACGTTAAATAAAAACCTTTTTCATTGAAATATATGGTGAAAATTGGAAAAATTCTGATTGTCAGTTTGACATACGATACAATGTACAACCAAAGTATGTCTGTCATGGTACGATGGTACCTGTAAAACGCTGTACTCTTACAACGCAACTACAGCTGTATTTCTGTCCCTGGTATTACATATCTCTGGAATCTCGGAAAAATGGAGTGGTTCTATAATTATGAAACGCAGTGTATTGTTATCTAGATAATAAATTGATGATTCAAAAAAAAGTGAACGCGGCGACCTCGTGTGTGCATTAGTACAATCAGATAACGGAAGAATAGATGGCGCCTTAACAGCGTTGATTTGTCGGCTAAGCCGCACCAGCTGATCATGACGAGGTATTTGTGGGTTGGTGCATTTGAAAAACAATTTTGCTTCTTGCTTATTTTACTCGTTTCAGCCTCTTGTGAAATGTCCATTGGAATTTTTGACAGCCGTCAAACCGACGATGTGTAAGACGTAATAAAGCCGTGATCTGTACCGAAAAAGATTCTCCTGCAAATACCAAAACAACGGGCTCACGATTTTTTCACTTCCTGTTGCGCCGGAATACTATGGCCATAACTCTGTACCTGCGAGAAGAGTTTTTGAAAATTGGGATTTTTATAGAGGACGACTACTTCTCGCCGATTGTTATCCGCTACTCCGACCGTGAACTAGGCATCGGTTGTCAAAATCCTCTCGCCCTCCAGGACATTCGCTAGAGCGCAACAGTTGCCCGGGGCAATGGATTCTCCAGGGGACACCGGCAAGGAGGACGACGACGAGAGTTCCTCGTCGTCAAACGCCTCACAACATGTTCGGTCTGAATTGGATCAGTTCCGAGAAAAATGGCAACAGGAGTTGAAAAAAGATAACGTTGCTGGCACTGGAAGCGACGGACACTCTAGGGACAAATGCGGCGTGGTAATTTCCAACAAAGAGAATCTTTCCATTGAGCAACAGGCGAAATTGTTATTTTTGCAAGGCTCCGAGTTGGAACATGTTGGAAAAGTGTTCGAAGCCATGCGTTTGTACCGAAAGGCAGTGCAGCTCGTACCTGACATTGAATTCAAAGTTTACGACAAACCCAATGTTGCGAAACAAGTCACGATTGACAATGATCTGAACAAGAAAGTAGATAAGCTTTCAGTCATTGAAGCTAGCTTGAACGAGGAGGAGGTTTCAGGTGAAGCTGACCTCGAGCTACGGTTTCAGATGGTGTTGGCAAAGTCGGGAAAGTTGTTCGAAAGTGCATCGGCTGGTGAAAAGATGCTCATTGTAACGTCAGCTCACTTTTCGGATCTTCCAATGGAAGTGATTTTGTACATCCTTCGTTGGGTTGTTTCCGGTGAGTTGGATCTGAAGTCGATGGAGAGATTCGCGCGGGTTTGTCGTGGATTTTACTTGCTGGCCAGGGATCCTGAGATATGGAAGAGAGCGTGTATAAGGTATACCCTAGCGGACATTATTGGACTATTACAACTATATATTTTTTCGCCTTTATAGAGTTTGGGGCGTTAATGTGGGAACCCTCAAAGGATCACCTTTTCCGAGCTGGCGCGAAATGTATATCAACCGTCCAAGGGTACATTTCCATGGATGCTACATTAGCCGTACCAGCTACATGCGTTACGGTGAGAATAGTTTCCAGGACCAGTTTTATCGTCCGGTACAACTGGTGGAATATTATCGATATTTCCGCTTCTTCGCGGATGGAACGGTATTGATGCTCACCAGCGCAGAAGAACCACAGAATGGTGTGGCCAAGTTGAAACACCGCACACCGACTCATAACGAGATTTTGAAGGGTCATTACAGGTATGTATCTCAATGATAAAAATGCAACTGTTAATTAAAAGTATTATCGCATAGAATTCATGATGATGAGGTAATAATCGCGGTACAAAGAAGCCGATCCAACGTACAAAATCAGAGACCTGGTCGTAAAAAGGAGATAGAGGCTGAACTCGACCTGCAAACATTCTACTTGGAATTGGGTATTGTCAGCACGGCTAAAAGAGCTTTCTCCCAGCTTCAATGGAAACAGTATTCGGTAGGACATTCCCAATAGCGCTTTGAATACAAATCACCCAGTTATTTCTGTTTATTTTCAGATGATTCAGTTCAGCAACAAACAGGAAAGAACAACTGTCTTCGAATTGACCCCCAACAAATACCCAACGCTCTATTTTTCGCGGGTCAAGAGCTACCACCAAGAATCGGAGGGGCCATTAATCTAGGTCGATGTCAAAAGTCTGTATGTCCGAAATGGAATTGACGAACGAGTCATTTTATTTCTCTCTTATACTATCAATATTGTATGTTCAGCCTAAATTGCAACATATATATAAATACAGTTATCTGAAACAAAATCATGTTTATATTTACCATTAGCATTCGCTAATAGCAATCATACTCGCTGAATAAAATTTAATCATTTTACGATGGAAACAGCCTTTGAATGTAGCTTAAATTCATGCGAGGAATGTAATATATTAAATGTATACATTATGGTTTGCGAAGTGAAGCAGGAGGCAAAACCCACAGCCTACTGTGGCTACAGTGTGTCATCTAAGCGCTCGGATTCTTTTTCATCAACTGAATATCAGCTGCCATCATGTCCGCCACCAGCTCCAAAAATGTTATTCTCGGAGCCCAACCGAGCTCTTCCTTCGCCTTACTCGCGTCACCCAACAGCAAATCTACCTCAGTCGGGCGGAAATATTTCGGGTTCACCCGTACTCGGACGATATCCGTCCCCTTTTCTACGCCGACTTCCTCCAACCCTTTCCCTCGCCATTCTATCTCACGGCCAACATATTTGAATGATTCTTCGACAAACTCTCGCACCGAGTGGCATTCCCCGGTAGCAATCACATAATCCTGGGGATTTTTCCGCTGCATCATAAGCCACATCGCCTCGACGTAATCCCGAGCGTGGCCCCAGTCTCGTTTGGAATCCAGATTACCCAATTCCAGGTGATCCAGCTGGTTGAGGTATATTTTAGCTACAGATCGGGTGATTTTCCTCGTAACAAAATTTTCACCTCTCCTGGGTGATTCATGATTGAAAAGAATACCATTGCAGGCAAACATATTGAACGCTTCCCGATAGTTTATAACTATCCAGTAGCCGTACAACTTGGCACACGCGTAAGGCGACCGGGGATAGAACGGGGTCTTCTCATTCTGTGGAGTTTCCACGACCTTTCCGTACAGTTCCGAAGTGCTGGCCTGGTAAAAGCGTACCGTCTTCTCCAGCCCGCACGTTTTGATTGCTTCCAGCAAACGAAGTGTCCCAACGGCGTCTACCTCCGCCGTATACTCACTTAGTTCGAAGGAAACTTTTACGTGACTTTGCGCCGCCAGATTATACACCTCATAGGGACGCACTTGAGCGATAATCTTCACCAAGCAACCACTGTCGGTCATATCTCCATAGTGCAGCTTCATTTTACCCTCCTTGTGAGTGTGCGGATCTGCATACAAATGCTCGATGCGTGAAGTGTTGAATGTGCTTGCTCGGCGAATAATACCATGCACCTCGTAGCCTTTCGCTAGGAGGAATTCGGCCAAATAGGAACCATCCTGAAATAGCACATAAATATTGTAGCAAAGCCTAAACAAATCTTTTCGTTCTCTACACATGCATAGTTAACTACCTGTCCAGTTATGCCGGTTATTAACGCAACACGCTCACTATTTATCGGTGAAGGATCACCAGAAAAACCGGCCGGTTGACTATCAAAAGACATTGTGCGCAATCCTTTAGTTTTTCCCAATAGAAACTTGATGAAATGCCTTTCTTTGAAAAAAGAATCTCAGTGCAGTTGACGTGTTATTTGGTCATTCGGGAATGTTTATCTTTACGCTTAATGTTGTTTTAATTCGAGGGCACGAGAGGGATTTTGGTGGTCAGCATATTGCGTAACAGTATTCGCAAGGTGTACACAAACTGGTATGAAGATAATGCGATCGGTAGAGAGACTGCACTTCTTTTATAACCCTTGCGGTAATTAAATTCGGACATGGGTGTCGTATTAGTAGGAATTATTTTTACTTGAAAGAGCAGTGATACATAAAGTGCGCTACATATACCGTCACCGTGAAGTCAACGTGAAGGAATGAAATGTCAAATATTCTTCAATGGAAATCGTATGGTAGGGTGCTCATACACTGTTTGACCGAAGCCAAATATTTGACTATTTTTGACAGATAAAATTTTATCAACGTGTACTGATCAAATATTTTCGACACAAAACACGACGATATTTAGTACTTGTTTGCTTAAACTTTTTTAGACCAATTTGTCAAACAATGTACTGACGTACGTTAAATATTTCAATCAAACTTTCTGTATTTTTGATGTTTGTCATTGATTATTGAAGAGTGGCAAACAAAGTGGCAAGTGGCAAATAAAACTACCGAAAGGGATGCCAGATCTTTTTATTGTAATTTTTATTCATTAATTTCCAAATCAATGAAAATATGTGTAATCTGCGTATTTTCTATTTGAATTGTTCAGCCGAGTTTGACATTCTTTATATTTCATCAACCCCAACAAAATTAATCAATGAATTTCAGGCCTGAGATACATTGAAAAAATGAGCAACACGGATCAATATGTGCATCTGGCATTCATGCCTGAAAGTAAACATTAGTAAACTTTTCGCCATATGACCGAAAGGTAAGTTTATTATTTTCTATAAAAGATTATATTCTTATTGAGATTAATTGCTAGGTTTTCGGACACAATAATAATTTAAGATCAAGCGCACAACCTGCAGACAATATGCGAGGAGTATGCATCAACACGATTCGAATCACCCGACATTGCCTTCTGTATTGATGATATCAACTCGGTGATGCATACCTAACTCACTGCCGATTCCGAACGGCTGTCCAAATAAATTCCATATGCACCAACTGACTTGGTTAAAGGACCTGGTAATCAGGTTTGGAATTGATCTTCTCGAGAAGATTAACGTTAGTTTGTTGTTTTTTTTTGGTTTCATAACATTCAATGAATTTCTGTTTTCAGATAAAAGAAATCTCGCGTAACTTTTGAAAAGGTCCAATGTAACATTTTCGTCAACTCGAGAAAAACGAAGTTGAAGACCCAAACATTATCCCGCGAATTGTCTTAAAAGCTTTCGTTCTTTATCGCTACTTTCACCACTAGCAGTCAAGAATAACTCTGAAAAACCAATCGTAACTGTTGTTCCGTGATTTGAGATTAAAGTTGAAGACTAGGAGCGAAAAATGTTACATTGGACCTTTTGACTGCCCGCATTTGTACATTGGACATATTACGTTACACGATAAGAATTTGAAACTAATTACTAAACAACAATCCAAATAACAGCATTTCATTCTAAAGGCAGATTATTATTGTTATCACTCGTCGAATTGCACTAAAATCGGTAACAACACCTGTAAGAAACAAAAACTCAAAATGACCGAAGTACGACTTCGTATTGTTTTGACTGCTTTGTTACTTCGGACGTTCCGAGCGTCGGAGAAAAGAGGCATCCGAAGTAACAGCCGGACGCATTAAATCCGAATCTGTACATTGGATATTTTTTGTATCGGCGATAAAAAGATGAAGAAGATAGATACGTGAACGATTGTTTTTGTAATACATTCTTCAATGATTGAAAACTAATAGCGTGCATCCATTAACTCGATTTGTTTACATTTGTTACATAGGACCTTTTCAAAAGTTACGCGAGAAATCAACTTTGAAGTTTTAACCGATCTAATATAATTCAACACATGGCGGTAGTTTCCCGGAAGAGCTGGTTTAGGCGTCGCGGGGGGTTGCAAAACTTCGCGGAGTTTCTGGCAATAGATTTTGCCAGAGTCCCCAGTACCAACAATCGATCGATAAATGTTACAAGATGTACATTGATCTGGAGTTTGTGAGTTGCGAGTTTGTCATGGAAGTCGACGATATTCACGAACGTGTCAAAATGCTGAAGCCGGTTCTGTTGGTGATCGCACAGGATACCGCCGCCTCATACGACGGCCAGGCGAAGTGCTGTATGGCTTTGGGTTTGCTCAATTTCCTTGGTTCGGATGATATTGGAGACATTCTGCCTCTGATGAAATGTTTTGTGGGAATCCAATGTCGATGCTGCTGCCCTTTACAGTTACGCTTTTAGCGCTTGAGTCCTACTGCTCACGCCAGTTCCCTTAGGGGATTTGGTTTCCCGAAGCCACCAAGATGCTGGCCACCAATGAACACATTATGGTTTTATTCATACGAATTGTGATGTTCGAAAAGTAAACACTCATTTTTCGTTTTTTGTCATACGGATGTGAGTAAAAGCTTGAGTGAATGCTTTGACAGGCGAATTTGAGTGAAGTCAAATAAAGCACTCATTTTATTCATATGGCTTAAAAATTTGGAATTCATCGTTGACACACACGAACAACTGCGATTCCTACGACACAATCAACAAAAGCGGCATAAGGAGGAATATATTACCTTGCGAGATGCTGTCATGAGCAAGCCGATACAGTCTTTGCTATTGCCAGGGGAAAACGCAATGCATTGTCATGACATAACAGCGCGTGTGCTCAAACAAAAAATTGAATCTGGTCGGATTCGGTCCCACCTATTGCTGGATGTATTCGGTTAAACGGAAGAAGCGAGGGTTGCCTCATCCACACATTTTTAGTTTGGGTGTCCACAATATACGTACGCCCTGATGTAATCAATAGTATAATTTCCCCAAAAACTCCAGATCTGTCAACTGATCAACTACTCACCCGTATTCTGGAAACCGACCAAGTCAAAATTACCTGAACGGATCGCAATTTTGCCTTCTACGATCCTCAAGTCCAATAAGTTGTGCAAATGTGGCAACATTGCCACGCAACTAGACATTGAAAACATTGAACTTTTTATTTCATTTCTTTGAAGCAGAATTGGTAATGAATATTCGTGTAGAAAAACGCTTTTAAAACAGAAATTTCAAACGAAATTTGGCTTATGGTTTTATATTATGATATAGTTTTGGTGGAAATGCAACGAAATTTATAGAAAAAAAGTTAAGTTAGAATCAGGACTATGTCTTTTTTTTTTTAAACAAAATCGAGTGATAATTTTCACTCAAATTCAACTATTCAAAATTGCTTTCGGGTCTGCTAATTTGATAGAGTAAATTGCTCCACGAATACGGATGAATTATTTTACGTTTTTTTGCGTCAAGGCGAGGTTGCAACATTTGCATGAAACGATTGAATTTGAGCCGAGAGGATTCAAGAAGGCAAACATCGATTTCGATCAAATCGCGAAATTCGATTGAGTTTCAAACCAATCGCATTCCAAAATGTGAATGACTATTCGATACGGTTATCAAAAACATGGTTCATGGCCCTTTGAACGACAATAGCGGAATAATGCAGTTCCAAATAGAAAGGTCCATCAGCTCCATTGAAGTTGCCTGGTGTATTGTTGGTTTCCCAATACATGAACGGGACCCAGTAGCTATAAATTAAGCCGTTTATTCAACATCCAAAATATTCGCTAGAAATAAAGTATATGGCAGAACAACGTTTGCCGGGTCAGCTAGTATATATTTAATCGAGTCCGCCCTGTATAAATTAATTATCTCGTTTTCGTTTTTCGATATTTATTTTGAGGTCAATGTAATGTGCAATTCACATAGAACGTTACGGAAAAGAACGTCTACGTTCCGTCAACGTCCTCACAAATTCACACATGCTGTCAATGCTTGCATCAGCCCCGTTCAAAATTTCGAAAACGAAAGCGTTACGCCAGAGAACGAGATTTTGAGCGTTAATAGCTCCTAAACAACTGAACGAAATGGTATGATAAACACTTCATTAGAAAGATAAGATATCTACGTGTTATATACTTGTTATTACTTTTGACGTAGAACTGCGTCTTTCATTAAGGGTGTCAAATCAGAAAACAGGTCAAGTTTTTATGAAATAAAGTTAACGTTAATAACTATTTTTGCCGCGAATGGATTTTGGCGATTTACATACTAAACGAATCGGAAATTCCGTAAGATTTGTTTAATATGTCATACATTAGAATCCCCTGGTTAGTAAATGGTTAAAATTCATGAAAACTTTAAGTGTTTCTATTTTCCCATACATTTGTTCTGTCCATTTGAGTGCTTTCCCAAACAGAGCTATCAATAACGAGCAACTTATCGACGACCAACGGAGGGGAAATCGTAGGATTTAAAGTATCCGTGAATAAAGGAAAAGAAGAAGAATGAAGGGGAATTCTTGCCTAGAGTATAAACAGTGGATCTCGCTGAGGCAAACTTTCATTCGGCATCGGACTGTTGAGTAATCCAGTTCACTTTGCTTTCGCTGCGCTTCGATCAAAGATTGGACCCCACCAGTGGTAATCCAATTTGGAAATCATCGTTTGATTTTCTGTTCGTTTTTCGCGTTATTCGTATCGTGTGTTCTCTTTCCGCGTCATATATTGCACGCTTCGCGTAGTGTGCGATGAGCAAGAAGAAGAGGAAGGCAGGCTCGAGCCCTGCAAAAAACGAACGCATTGCCAGGGGCAATAAAATTTCGAGGTAAGCGTCATCTAATGATACACGCGGTGTTGGTGCTGTGAAAAGCGCTCGCACCGAACCGAGCCTTCGCGAATGTGACACCGCACCAAACAACAGCAAAGTAGGCGATTCCGGCACGTCGGTCGAAAATGTAAACGTCCAGGCAGCAACCAAAATCAAGCTCCCCCCGCTGGTGGTGCAGGCGGTCGCTCTTGACAAACTCATCAGCGAATTCGCATCGATGGGTGTTACAGCAGAGTACAAACTGTGTGGCATAATTCAGTCTTTTTCCAAGCAGTTACCATTGTTTATTTTCCGTCTTCATAAGGGCTTCGTTGGTGCCTTTGAGAATGCATCAATGCATTAAACTGACGTTAAGGCGAAGCAGACGTTAAGGTTGTGCACCAAAAAATTATTTGGGAATACCAAGCATCTGAATGTCTTACTGGAATGTTATAAGTTATTTGGGTTCGCGTGCCAGTCGCAAAACTGCCTTCAACTAGGATTGCATTTGCGCTAATATTGATCATAATGAAGCATTGCTACTGTTTTCGAGGTTGTTATTAACAAAAAGAGTTTCTCTTGTTTAGTCATCAAGAAAGTAAATGTTCTGGAATTTTGTATGTGATTAGGTTTTGCTTGCCAGTAGCAAAACTTCCTCCACTAAGGGTGACAGCTGCGCTTCTCTTGAGCATGAGAAAGTAATGCAACTCTTTTCGAGGCCAGTAATATTAACAGAAGCATTTCTTTTGAGAATAGCGCAAAATGATGAGAAATGTTTATATTGCTAGTAGTTTCAAGCCACCAATGTATGGCTCTGTATGCATGCTATGGTGAACGCTTGTTTGGCGCTTGGTTTACGCTTAGTTTGTACGAACGATATCTAGAGGTGCGATTCCTTTGAGGCAATACTAAATAACATATAGCATGATATTTCATACTTGCAAGTGTTTTCCTTTTGTTGTTTACATGCGGTGCCAAAGATATATTGATGTAGATATGAGATATGGAAGAATGGTGCTGGTGCAACATGTATATAATCGACTGTAGCCGAGTCTATGTCAATTTCGAAAAAGGCCACCGGAATAGCCTTCGAGGTAAATTTTCAATGCATTGACATGGAATAAATTGCGACATACGATTGTTTTGCGAGGGCAAGAATGAATCATCAATCAATTATCGTCAACTGATTCTACAATGAAAAAATCATTTCAGAGATTATTCTACTAAGCAGTTGTTTCTAGAATTTCACAGCATTATAGAATAATATCCGAAAGAATAAACAAGCGACTTATATAAAATAACAGCGTAGTTCTACGTCAACAATGTGGTCGTATCTTGGACACAACCTCCTATAATTTTTTGATCCAGAAACTTGTTTCAACAGCCCTAAAATTGGTTTCAAAACAGGCTATTGAAATCACACCAATCGGTATACAAGCGAGTGCTGCTCGGAAATCCACTCAGTTACGATTGCGCAACGATTGAGGTATGATCGCTGGAATGGATGGATGTTTCCCTAACACAGACTTCAAAACCATGGAGCCTGTGGAAATCGGCATAGCAAATTAGATGCAAGCAGCGGGAACTTTCGTAATCGTTTGCGTTTTTGCAAACTGGAATGTTTCCCTAACACAGATTTTAAAACCATGAAACCTGGGGAAATCGACATTGCTAAATAGATGCAAGCTGCGGGTACTTTTGACGTAGGACTACGTCTTTCATTTCTATACCGGGGTGTAAAATCAAAGTTTCGAAAACGAAAGCGTTACGCCGGAGACCGAGATTTTGAGCGTTAATAGCTCTTAAACAACTGAACGAAATGGTATGATGAACACTTCATTCGAAAGATAAAATGTCTACGCGTTATATACTTGTTACTTTTTGATCCAAAAACTTGTTTCAATAGTCTTAAAATTGCTTTCAAAACAGGCTATTGAAATCACCAATCGGTATATAAGCGAGCGGCGCTCGGAAATCCACTCAGTTCTAATTGAACAGCGATTGGAGCATGTTGTCGCTGTTGCGGTGAAGCTCTTTATTTATCATGAAAGCGCGGATGAACGGTGTCACCAAGAGCCTGTTTGTGCACCCTAGGCCAGAAGGGAATCTATCAGGAGGAGAGTGATGCCACAAACGGTTCCCTGGGAAGACATCGCTACACACACATACACGCGCGGCTATTAACAGGTGGTTATCGAGTTGGCATTAACCACTGGTGGGCTTCCAGTATCGAGGATGTGGAAATATCTAATCGTTACTGAAAATAATCTGCCAGTTCCTTTGGGAATTTTCAAAATATATTCATGTGAAAGATTTTAATTGAATGTTTTCTATCCATGTTACACTGTGACCAAATATGTTTCAATCAAGTGCTATTAACAGGTGGTTATCGAGTTGGCATTAACCACTGGTGGGCTTCCAGTATCGAGGAAAATGTGGAAATATCTAATCGTTACTGAAAATAATCTGCCAGTTCCTTTGGGAATTTTCAAAATATATTCATGTGAAAGAGTTTAATTGAATGTTTTCTATCCATGTAACACTGTGACCAAATACATTTGGTTTTGTGGTTTTTCAATCAATCGCAATTAACAGGATAGCTTCAGAAGATTATTCTTCCCCATCAGTAGGATATTTCCGTATCCAATATTGTATGCGCCCGCAATCGATTATTGCTCAGTCGCCGAAAGTTCCAAGCTCAGAGAGTTCATTCCCCTCTAGTTTGCCTTCCAAATTGCCATCGTAAACCACACCTTCTCTCGATTCAATCACACACAAAAAGCATACTTAAGCGATATTCTGGTGGTGAGACACATTCATTTTTCGTGAGGACATCGACAAGACAACATCGTTGCCTAACGTGCTGGAGGAGGTGGACGGCGAAGGATCGACACATACACGCGCAGAACTCTTTCCGTTAGGATGCCATTCAGCATCGAGAAAGTTCCGGAAAGATCTAATCATTGCTGGAAAATAATCTGGCAGTTCCTTTGGGAATTTACAAAATATATTCATGTGAAAGAGTTTAATTGAAGTTTTCTATCCATGTTACACTGTGACCAAATATGTTTCAATCAAGTGCTATTAACAGGTGGTTATCGAGTTGGCATTAACCACTGGTGGGCTTCCAGTATCGAGGAAAATGTGGAAATATCTAATCGTTACTGAATATAATCTGCCAGTTCCTTTGGGAATTTTCAAAATATATTCATGTGAAAGAGTTTAATTGAATGTTTTCTATCCATGTTACACTGTGACCAAATATGTTTCAATCAAGTGCTATTAACAGGTGGTTATCGAGTTGGCATTAACCACTGGTGGGCTTCCAGTATCGAGGAAAATGTGGAAATAACTAATCGTTACTGAAAATAATCTGCCAGTTCCTTTGGGAATTTTCAAAATATATTCATGTGAAAGAGTTTAATTGAATGTTTTCTATCCATGTAACACTGTGACCATATACATTTGGTTTTGTGGTTTTTCAATCAATCGCAATTAACAGGATAGCTTCAGAAGATTATTCTTCCCCATCAGTAGGATATTTCCGTATCCAATATTGTATGCGCCCGCAATCGATTATTGCTCAGTCGCCGAAAGTTCCGAGCTCAGAGAGTTCATTCCCCTCTAGTTTGCCTTCCAAATTGCCATCGTAAACCACACCTTCTCTCGATTCAATCACACACAAAAAGCATACTTAAGCGATATTCTGGTGGTGAGACACATTCATTTTTCGTGAGGACATCGACAAGACAACATCGTTGCCTAACGTGCTGGAGGAGGTGGACGGCGAAGGATCGACACATACACGCGCAGAACTCTTTCCGTTAGGATGCCATTCAGCATCGAGAAAGTTCCGGAAAGATCTAATCATTGCTGGAAAATAATCTGGCAGTTCCTTTGGGAATTTTCAAAATATATTCATGTGAAAGATTTTAATTGAATGTTTTCTATCCATGTTACACTGTGACCAAATATGTTTCAATCAAGTGCTATTAACAGGTGGTTATCGAGTTGGCATTAACCACTGGTGGGCTTCCAGTATCGAGGAAAATGTGGAAATATCTAATCGTTACTGAAAATAATCTGCCAGTTCCTTTGGGAATTTTCAAAATATATTCATGTGAAAGAGTTTAATTGAATGTTTTCTATCCATGTAACACTGTGACCAAATACATTTGGTTTTGTGGTTTTTCAATCAATCGCAATTAACAGGATAGCTTCAGAAGATTATTCTTCCCCATCAGTAGGATATTTCCGTATCCAATATTGTATGCGCCCGCAATCGATTATTGCTCAGTCGCCGAAAGTTCCAAGCTCAGAGAGTTCATTCCCCTCTAGTTTGCCTTCCAAATTGCCATCGTAAACCACACCTTCTCTCGATTCAATCACACACAAAAAGCATACTTAAGCGATATTCTGGTGGTGAGACACATTCATTCATTCTGTGTATGTCATTCGTTTCGACAACACGTGATTTTTTCCACTCTCGCTTATAGCTAAAGACAGGTAGTTTTTAATTTTTGGTTTTTTTCCATTCTTTTTTTTTACCCGCATTGGAGGTGGAATCGTCGTCACACGCTTTGGCGTGCTTGGTGGATATCGCCAAGAAAAGGAATATGGGGCGTCAGCGTTCCAGTACTTCAGCCACAGACGGCCCTTCGAAAAAGGTCCGGACTCAGTCCGCTGCCCCAGCGGATGCAGAAACAAATCAGCTGCTACAGACCAACCAATATTCGGTGCTCCCAGAGGACACTGGAAGCAACGATGCCGTCATCAAAAAGGAGCGCGTTCCCCCGCTGTTCACATCTAGGATGGACTTAGTGAAACTCGAGTCTGAGCTTTCCCAACAACATCTCAAGCCGCGATTCAAGCTGTGTAGCGTGGGCATCAAAATCGTATGCTCCAGCCTAAAGGAGTATCAACAAGTCGGGGCCTACCTGAAAACCGAAGGCGTGCAGTTTTACACACACGATATGCAAGCGGCGAAACCTCTGAAGGTGGTTTTACGTGGACTACCGCCTGTCGGCCCGGAGGAAGTTAAAACTGAGCTGTCCAATCTTGGTTTGAAACCGGAGAACGTCTTCGCGATGACTCGTCGCCCAAACAACAACACGTGGAACCAGCTGTTCCTAGTACACTTCGCCAAGGGCACCACCAACATCAGCTCGCTCAAAAACATCAGTGATTTATTCCGCGTCATTGTATCATGGGAGCTGTATCGTCCCCAGAACCGAGATGTCACACTGTGCACGAACTGCCAAAGGTTCGGACACGGTACCAAAAATTGCTACATGCAGGCTCGCTGTGGTAAATGTGCTGGGAATCATTCCACGGCGTCCTGTGGTCTGGCTGATGACCAAAAGTCGAAGTGTGCTAATTGTGACGGTGAACACCAAGCATCCAACCGATCCTGCCCTAAGCGAGCTGAATTCATCACCATCCGACAAAAGGCGACAACATCCAACCAGCCTGGTAGACGCAAGCGTAACGTTCGTCCACCACCGATTACCTCGGATGCGGAGTATCCAGCTTTCCAGCAACGCCATCAGGTCCCAAATTTACACCCGCTTCCCCTCAACAGTCAGCGTAACACCAATACATCTCCTGCTACTAATCAAATCGATGAAGCAGTCCGCAATCGTCGTTCAGCACAGCCCCGCCTCGCAGCTGCTGCCACTCAACCGAATCAAGGGCACTCCTCCACCCCTCGTATGTCATACGCTGATGTGGCCGCTGGTGCAACCACGGACAGTACGCTATTCACCACACAGGAGATGCTAACTCTCGTGTCAGAAGTCATCACAATAATGCGTACC
Source organism: Toxorhynchites rutilus septentrionalis (assembly GCF_029784135.1). Classification (NCBI taxonomy): domain Eukaryota; kingdom Metazoa; phylum Arthropoda; class Insecta; order Diptera; family Culicidae; genus Toxorhynchites; species Toxorhynchites rutilus. The sequence goes on from NC_073745.1 coordinate 255,621,255, forward strand.
TGCAAAACTATACCTGAGCAGCTGCAAGCGGCTTATTCACTGATTAGCAAATATGTCCCGTGAAGCTGTCAGCATTGCAAATTGGAACGCTTGCTCGCTGAGAAGCAAGCATATCGAGCTACTAGATTTCCTCAATAACAAGGAGATCGATGTTGCTGTCATCACCGAGACGCACCTTAAACCGGAAATCAACATCTTTCTTCCGGAGTTTCGGCTCCTAAGACTCGACAGAACCAGCGCAGATAAAGGGGGAGTGGCCGTTGCTGTGAGACGAAACATCGACTGTCGCCTGCTGCCGAACATTCAGCTCAAAACCATCGAAGCCATCGGTATCGAGGCTCGTACATCGATTGGGCCAATCATCATCATTGCGGCATACTGTCCTAAGCAAGTCAACATCAGGGACGGTTCAGCCGCACTGCTACGGAACGACTTGGCCAAGCTTACACGGCGGCGGGCGAAATACATCATCGCAGGAGACCTGAATGCTCGGCATGCGATTTGGGGTAACCGAAGGCAAAACCGGAACGGGATCATCCTTGCGGAGGACTTGGAGAGTGGTTATTACAATATCTTGGCGCCGAACAGTCCAACAAGAATTTCCAGATCGGGAGTTCACTCTATTCTGGACATTTTCCTGACCAACATGGCCATTTCCGAGGATCCACTCGTCTTCGAGGAACTGTCATCCGACCACTTCCCGGTGGTGCTTAAGTTGGGTGCCTCTGCTGATACGGTGGCCAATCATTCCCGACGAAACTATCACCGAGCAAATTGGGGCGAGTTCCAACATGTTGTTGATAACAACATCACTCCCAATCAGCCTTTAGATTCTCCGGAGAATATTGACCTGGTGCTGGAATCCTTTCAACGAGCGATTACCACAGCTCGTGACAGGGCGGTTCCGCTTCAACAACATCAGGTGAGTACCTCTCTCCAAATAGATAGCACAACCAAACACATCATTCGTTTACGAAATATGTATCGACGTCAGTACCAGCGTACTGGCGATCGGAACAAAAAGATAACGTATACCAATCTGACTAGGGTAATCCAGGATAGGATTCGAGAGCTTCGAAATAGAGAATTTCGTGATAAACTCCGTCAAATTCCTCCTCATTCGAAACCCTTCTGGTCTTTGACTAAAGTTCTAAAAAAGAAACCAAAGCCTGTGCCTCCGCTTTTCTCATCTGGAGGTCCACATGAAGGTAACATTTTATTAACACCCATAGAAAAAACGAATGCGTTGGGGCAACAGTTTGTGTCGTCTCACAACCTCGGGCATAACATCATCAGTCCTCACGAGCATGACGTCATTGAGGGAGTCTCTGTGGTCGAACGATCAGAAAGTTTTATTCCGGAGGGGTCAGAAGTCACTGCTGATGAGCTGATTGGTCTTATCAGAGGATCAAAGAACATGAAGGCCCCCGGTTTTGACAACACTTTTAACATCGAGCTCAAGCATTTGAGCCACGGCTCATTTGCTTTTGTAGCAAAAATTTTAAATAGATGCTGGGAGCTTAACTACTTCCCTTCTGTGTGGAAGTTAGCAAAAGTCATCCCAGTCCTGAAACCGGGAAAAGATCCTTCTGTCCCCAAGAGTTACCGACCCATCAGTTTACTCTCTGCCCTCTCCAAGCTTTTCGAGAAGTGTATTCAATCCCGAATTCTTTCTTTCGCAGATGAACATGGTATCTTTCCTGAGGAACAGTTTGGGTTCCGTAAGGGAAGATCCACCATACATCAACTCACTAGAGTTGTTAACATCATTCAGCGGAACAAGTCGGTATCCAAGACGACAGCAATGGCGCTCTTGGACATTGAAAAGGCCTTCGACAACGTATGGCATGATGGTCTGGTGTTCAAGCTACATCAATACAATTTTCCGATGTATTTGATAAAGATAATTAAAAATTATCTCTCTGATAGATCATTCCGGGTGTCCCTGTATAATGTGTGTTCAGAGCAATTCAACATAAATGCAGGTGTGCCCCAAGGAAGTATCCTTGGGCCCATTTTATATAACATATACACTGCAGACATTCCACCGCTTCCCGGTGATGGAACACTGTCTCAATTTGCTGATGACACCGCGATTATGTTTAAGGGTCGTATAATCAGCGCTCTGACTCGCAAACTACAGTGCGGTCTGGATGCTTTAACAGAATATTACGCAAGTTGGAAAATTGTAATCAATGCGGGGAAGACCCAGACTATCCTTTTCCCGCATTCAAGGTCTCCTAAACTTGTTCCCACTGACAACGTGAGAATTCGGTTCGGAGACTCCCTTATTGAATGGTCCAAAGAAGTCACCTATTTAGGACTCACATTAGACAGTCATCTAATTTTCAAATCTCACGTTGATAAAACCGTCAACAAATGTAACATTTTACTTCGGTTCTTGTATCCTTTAATTTGCAGGAACTCGAAACTTTGTTTAAAGAATCAGATGGCTGTCTATAAACAGATATTCTATCCTGCCATTGAATATGCGGTTCCTGTTTGGAAGGGCTGTGCCCGGACACACAGATTGAAACTCCAACGCGTTCAAAACAAGATTCTTAAAATCATACTGAATTTGTCACCCTGGACGAGAACAACGGAGGTTCATGAAAGAGCCTGTCTGGATACCCTAGAAGTAAAGTTTGACAACGTCATACAAAAATTTGGAGAGAGGTGCTCCACTTCCGTGCATGAAATTGTACGGAATTTGTATATAGTAGTTTAAGGTCTTAGGTTAAGTAGGTAGTTTTATTATAACAATTAAAAAAATACAAATGTTTATCATTAAAAAAAAAAAAAAATAGATATAGTAAAAACAAACAGTACCTAGCATTCTATTATGCAAATTAAGATGAACAAAGATGTGAAGCGTTAGCTGGCCAATTAAAATGTATAGAACTTTGTATTAACCAAAAACGTATAAGAAATATAAATGAATTTATGCAAAAAAAAAAAAAAAAAAAATGTGAGACACATTCATTTTTCGTGAGGACATCGACAAGACAACATCGTTGCCTAACGTGCTGGAGGAGGTGGACGGCGAAGGATCGACACATACACGCGCAGAACTCTTTCCGTTAGGATGCCATTCAGCATCGAGAAAGTTCCGGAAAGATCTAATCATTGCTGGAAAATAATCTGGCAGTTCCTTTGGGAATTTTCAAAATATATTCATGTGAAAGAGTTTAATTGAAGTTTTCTATCCATGTTACACTGTGACCAAATATGTTTCAATCAAGTGCTATTAACAGGTGGTTATCGAGTTGGCATTAACCACTGGTGGGCTTCCAGTATCGAGGAAAATGTGGAAATATCTAATCGTTACTGAATATAATCTGCCAGTTCCTTTGGGAATTTTCAAAATATATTCATGTGAAAGAGTTTAATTGAATGTTTTCTATCCATGTAACACTGTGACCATATACATTTGGTTTTGTGGTTTTTCAATCAATCGCAATTAACAGGATAGCTTCAGAAGATTATTCTTCCCCATCAGTAGGATATTTCCGTATCCAATATTGTATGCGCCCGCAATCGATTATTGCTCAGTCGCCGAAAGTTCCGAGCTCAGAGAGTTCATTCCCCTCTAGTTTGCCTTCCAAATTGCCATCGTAAACCACACCTTCTCTCGATTCAATCACACACAAAAAGCATACTTAAGCGATATTCTGGTGGTGAGACACATTCATTTTTCGTGAGGACATCGACAAGACAACATCGTTGCCTAACGTGCTGGAGGAGGTGGACGGCGAAGGATCGACACATACACGCGCAGAACTCTTTCCGTTAGGATGCCATTCAGCATCGAGAAAATTCCGGAAAGATCTAATCATTGCTGGAAAATAATCTGCCAGTTCCTCTGGGAATTTTCAAAATATATTCATGTGAAAGAGTTTAATTGAATGTTTTCTATCCATGTTACACTGTGACCAAATATGTTTCAATCAAGTGCTATTAACAGGTGGTTATCGAGTTGGCATTAACCACTGGTGGGCTTCCAGTATCGAGGAAAATGTGGAAATATCTAATCGTTACTGAAAATAATCTGCCAGTTCCTTTGGGAATTTTCAAAATATATTCATGTGAAAGAATTTTAATTGAATGTTTTCTATCCATGTAACACTGTGACCAAATACATTTGGTTTTGTGGTTTTTCAATCAATCGCAATTAACAGGATAGCTTCAGAAGATTATTCTTCCCCATCAGTAGGATATTTCCGTATCCAATATTGTATGCGCCCGCAATCGATTATTGCTCAGTCGCCGAAAGTTCCGAGCTCAGAGAGTTCATTCCCCTCTAGTTTGCCTTCCAAATTGCCATCGTAAACCACACCTTCTCTCGATTCAATCACACACAAAAAGCATACTTAAGCGATATTCTGGTGGTGAGACACATTCATTTTTCGTGAGGACATCGACAAGACAACATCGTTGCCTAACGTGCTGGAGGAGGTGGACGGCGAAGGATCGACACATACACGCGCAGAACTCTTTCCGTTAGGATGCCATTCAGCATCGAGAAAGTTCCGGAAAGATCTAATCATTGCTGGAAAATAATCTGCCAGTTCCTCTGGGAATTTTCAAAATATATTCATGTGAAAGAGTTTAATTGAATGTTTTCTATCCATGTTACACTGTGACCAAATATGTTTCAATCAAGTGCTATTAACAGGTGGTTATCGAGTTGGCATTAACCACTGGTGGGCTTCCAGTATCGAGGAAAATGTGGAAATATCTAATCGTTACTGAAAATAATCTGCCAGTTCCTTTGGGAATTTTCAAAATATATTCATGTGAAAGAATTTTAATTGAATGTTTTCTATCCATGTAACACTGTGACCAAATACATTTGGTTTTGTGGTTTTTCAATCAATCGCAATTAACAGGATAGCTTCAGAAGATTATTCTTCCCCATCAGTAGGATATTTCCGTATCCAATATTGTATGCGCCCGCAATCGATTATTGCTCAGTCGCCGAAAGTTCCAAGCTCAGAGAGTTCATTCCCCTCTAGTTTGCCTTCCAAATTGCCATCGTAAACCACACCTTCTCTCGATTCAATCACACACAAAAAGCATACTTAAGCGATATTCTGGTGGTGAGACACATTCATTTTTCGTGAGGACATCGACAAGACAACATCGTTGCCTAACGTGCTGGAGGAGGTGGACGGCGAAGGATCGACACATACACGCGCAGAACTCTTTCCGTTAGGATGCCATTCAGCATCGAGAAAGTTCCGGAAAGATCTAATCATTGCTGGAAAATAATCTGGCAGTTCCTTTGGGAATTTTCAAAATATATTCATGTGAAAGAGTTTAATTGAAGTTTTCTATCCATGTTACACTGTGACCAAATATGTTTCAATCAAGTGCTATTAACAGGTGGTTATCGAGTTGGCATTAACCACTGGTGGGCTTCCAGTATCGAGGAAAATGTGGAAATATCTAATCGTTACTGAATATAATCTGCCAGTTCCTTTGGGAATTTTCAAAATATATTCATGTGAAAGAGTTTAATTGAATGTTTTCTATCCATGTTACACTGTGACCAAATATGTTTCAATCAAGTGCTATTAACAGGTGGTTATCGAGTTGGCATTAACCACTGGTGGGCTTCCAGTATCGAGGAAAATGTGGAAATATCTAATCGTTACTGAAAATAATCTGTCAGTTCCTTTGGGAATTTTCAAAATATATTCATGTGAAAGAGTTTAATTGAATGTTTTCTATCCATGTAACACTGTGACCAAATACATTTGGTTTTGTGGTTTTTCAATCAATCGCAATTAACAGGATAGCTTCAGAAGATTATTCTTCCCTATCAGTAGGATATTTCCGTATCCAATATTGTATGCGCCCGCAATCGATTATTGCTCAGTCGCCGAAAGTTCCGAGCTCAGAGAGTTCATTCCCCTCTAGTTTGCCTTCCAAATTGCCATCGTAAACCACACCTTCTCTCGATTCAATCACACACAAAAAGCATACTTAAGCGATATTCTGGTGGTGAGACACATTCATTCATTCTGTGTATGTCATTCGTTTCGACAACACGTGATTTTTTCCACTCTCGCTTATAGCTAAAGACAGGTAGTTTTTAATTTTTGGTTTTTTCCATTCTTTTTTTTTACCCGCATTGGAGGTGGAATCGTCGTCACACGCTTTGGCGTGCTTGGTGGATATCGCCAAGAAAAGGAATATGGGGCGTCAGCGTTCCAGTACTTCAGCCACAGACGGCCCTTCGAAAAAGGTCCGGACTCAGTCCGCTGCCCCAGCGGATGCAGAAACAAATCAGCTGCTACAGACCAACCAATATTCGGTGCTCCCAGAGGACACTGGAAGCAACGATGCCGTCATCAAAAAGGAGCGCGTTCCCCCGCTGTTCACATCTAGGATGGACTTAGTGAAACTCGAGTCTGAGCTTTCCCAACAACATCTCAAGCCGCGATTCAAGCTGTGTAGCGTGGGCATCAAAATCGTATGCTCCAGCCTAAAGGAGTATCAACAAGTCGGGGCCTACCTGAAAACCGAAGGCGTGCAGTTTTACACACACGATATGCAAGCGGCGAAACCTCTGAAGGTGGTTTTACGTGGACTACCGCCTGTCGGCCCGGAGGAAGTTAAAACTGAGCTGTCCAATCTTGGTTTGAAACCGGAGAACGTCTTCGCGATGACTCGTCGCCCAAACAACAACACGTGGAACCAGCTGTTCCTAGTACACTTCGCCAAGGGCACCACCAACATCAGCTCGCTCAAAAACATCAGTGATTTATTCCGCGTCATTGTATCATGGGAGCTGTATCGTCCCCAGAACCGAGATGTCACACTGTGCACGAACTGCCAAAGGTTCGGACACGGTACCAAAAATTGCTACATGCAGGCTCGCTGTGGTAAATGTGCTGGGAATCATTCCACGGCGTCCTGTGGTCTGGCTGATGACCAAAAGTCGAAGTGTGCTAATTGTGACGGTGAACACCAAGCATCCAACCGATCCTGCCCTAAGCGAGCTGAATTCATCACCATCCGACAAAAGGCGACAACATCCAACCAGCCTGGTAGACGCAAGCGTAACGTTCGTCCACCACCGATTACCTCGGATGCGGAGTATCCAGCTTTCCAGCAACGCCATCAGGTCCCAAATTTACACCCGCTTCCCCTCAACAGTCAGCGTAACACCAATACATCTCCTGCTACTAATCAAATCGATGAAGCAGTCCGCAATCGTCGTTCAGCACAGCCCCGCCTCGCAGCTGCTGCCACTCAACCGAATCAAGGGCACTCCTCCACCCCTCGTATGTCATACGCTGATGTGGCCGCTGGTGCAACCACGGACAGTACGCTATTCACCACACAGGAGATGCTAACTCTCGTGTCAGAAGTCATCACAATAATGCGTACCTGCAAAACTATACCTGAGCAGCTGCAAGCGGCTTATTCACTGATTAGCAAATATGTCCCGTGAAGCTGTCAGCATTGCAAATTGGAACGCTTGCTCGCTGAGAAGCAAGCATATCGAGCTACTAGATTTCCTCAATAACAAGGAGATCGATGTTGCTGTCATCACCGAGACGCACCTTAAACCGGAAATCAACATCTTTCTTCCGGAGTTTCGGCTCCTAAGACTCGACAGAACCAGCGCAGATAAAGGGGGAGTGGCCGTTGCTGTGAGACGAAACATCGACTGTCGCCTGCTGCCGAACATTCAGCTCAAAACCATCGAAGCCATCGGTATCGAGGCTCGTACATCGATTGGGCCAATCATCATCATTGCGGCATACTGTCCTAAGCAAGTCAACATCAGGGACGGTTCAGCCGCACTGCTACGGAACGACTTGGCCAAGCTTACACGGCGGCGGGCGAAATACATCATCGCAGGAGACCTGAATGCTCGGCATGCGATTTGGGGTAACCGAAGGCAAAACCGGAACGGGATCATCCTTGCGGAGGACTTGGAGAGTGGTTATTACAATATCTTGGCGCCGAACAGTCCAACAAGAATTTCCAGATCGGGAGTTCACTCTATTCTGGACATTTTCCTGACCAACATGGCCATTTCCGAGGATCCACTCGTCTTCGAGGAACTGTCATCCGACCACTTCCCGGTGGTGCTTAAGTTGGGTGCCTCTGCTGATACGGTGGCCAATCATTCCCGACGAAACTATCACCGAGCAAATTGGGGCGAGTTCCAACATGTTGTTGATAACAACATCACTCCCAATCAGCCTTTAGATTCTCCGGAGAATATTGACCTGGTGCTGGAATCCTTTCAACGAGCGATTACCACAGCTCGTGACAGGGCGGTTCCGCTTCAACAACATCAGGTGAGTACCTCTCTCCAAATAGATAGCACAACCAAACACATCATTCGTTTACGAAATATGTATCGACGTCAGTACCAGCGTACTGGCGATCGGAACAAAAAGATAACGTATACCAATCTGACTAGGGTAATCCAGGATAGGATTCGAGAGCTTCGAAATAGAGAATTTCGTGATAAACTCCGTCAAATTCCTCCTCATTCGAAACCCTTCTGGTCTTTGACTAAAGTTCTAAAAAAGAAACCAAAGCCTGTGCCTCCGCTTTTCTCATCTGGAGGTCCACATGAAGGTAACATTTTATTAACACCCATAGAAAAAACGAATGCGTTGGGGCAACAGTTTGTGTCGTCTCACAACCTCGGGCATAACATCATCAGTCCTCACGAGCATGACGTCATTGAGGGAGTCTCTGTGGTCGAACGATCAGAAAGTTTTATTCCGGAGGGGTCAGAAGTCACTGCTGATGAGCTGATTGGTCTTATCAGAGGATCAAAGAACATGAAGGCCCCCGGTTTTGACAACACTTTTAACATCGAGCTCAAGCATTTGAGCCACGGCTCATTTGCTTTTGTAGCAAAAATTTTAAATAGATGCTGGGAGCTTAACTACTTCCCTTCTGTGTGGAAGTTAGCAAAAGTCATCCCAGTCATGAAACCGGGAAAAGATCCTTCTGTCCCCAAGAGTTACCGACCCATCAGTTTACTCTCTGCCCTCTCCAAGCTTTTCGAGAAGTGTATTCAATCCCGAATTCTTTCTTTCGCAGATGAACATGGTATCTTTCCTGAGGAACAGTTTGGGTTCCGTGAGGGAAGATCCACCATACATCAACTCACTAGAGTTGTTAACATCATTCAGCGGAACAAGTCGGTATCCAAGACGACAGCAATGGCGCTCTTGGACATTGAAAAGGCCTTCGACAACGTATGGCATGATGGTCTGGTGTTCAAGCTACATCAATACAATTTTCCGATGTATTTGATAAAGATAATTAAAAATTATCTCTCTGATAGATCATTCCGGGTGTCCCTGTATAATGTGTGTTCAGAGCAATTCAACATAAATGCAGGTGTGCCCCAAGGAAGTATCCTTGGGCCCATTTTATATAACATATACACTGCAGACATTCCACCGCTTCCCGGTGATGGAACACTGTCTCAATTTGCTGATGACACCGCGATTATGTTTAAGGGTCGTATAATCAGCGCTCTGACTCGCAAACTACAGTGCGGTCTGGATGCTTTAACAGAATATTACGCAAGTTGGAAAATTGTAATCAATGCGGGGAAGACCCAGACTATCCTTTTCCCGCATTCAAGGTCTCCTAAACTTGTTCCCACTGACAACGTGAGAATTCGGTTCGGAGACTCCCTTATTGAATGGTCCAAAGAAGTCACCTATTTAGGACTCACATTAGACAGTCATCTAATTTTCAAATCTCACGTTGATAAAACCGTCAACAAATGTAACATTTTACTTCGGTTCTTGTATCCTTTAATTTGCAGGAACTCGAAACTTTGTTTAAAGAATCAGATGGCTGTCTATAAACAGATATTCTATCCTGCCATTGAATATGCGGTTCCTGTTTGGAAGGGCTGTGCCCGGACACACAGACTGAAACTCCAACGCGTTCAAAACAAGATTCTTAAAATCATACTGAATTTGTCACCCTGGACGAGAACAACGGAGGTTCATGAAAGAGCCTGTCTGGATACCCTAGAAGTAAAGTTTGACAACGTCATACAAAAATTTGGAGAGAGGTGCTCCTCTTCCGTGCATGAAATTGTACGGAATTTGTATATAGTAGTTTAAGGTCTTAGGTTAAGTAGGTAGTTTTATTATAACAATTAAAAAAATACAAATGTTTATCATTAAAAAAAAAAAATTAGATATAGTAAAAACAAACAGTACCTAGCATTCTATTATGCAAATTAAGATGAACAAAGATGTGAAGCGTTAGCTGGCCAATTAAAATGTATAGAACTTTGTATTAACCAAAAACGTATAAGAAATATAAATGAATTTATGCAAAAAAAAAAAAAAAAAAAAAAAAAATGTGAGACACATTCATTTTTCGTGAGGACATCGACAAGACAACATCGTTGCCTAACGTGCTGGAGGAGGTGGACGGCGAAGGATCGACACATACACGCGCAGAACTCTTTCCGTTAGGATGCCATTCAGCATCGAGAAAGTTCCGGAAAGATCTAATCATTGCTGGAAAATAATCTGGCAGTTCCTTTGGGAATTTTCAAAATATATTCATGTGAAAGAGTTTAATTGAAGTTTTCTATCCATGTTACACTGTGACCAAATATGTTTCAATCAAGTGCTATTAACAGGTGGTTATCGAGTTGGCATTAACCACTGGTGGGCTTCCAGTATCGAGGAAAATGTGGAAATATCTAATCGTTACTGAAAATAATCTGCCAGTTCCTTTGGGAATTTTCAAAATATATTCATGTGAAAGAATTTTAATTGAATGTTTTCTATCCATGTAACACTGTGACCAAATACATTTGGTTTTGTGGTTTTTCAATCAATCGCAATTAACAGGATAGCTTCAGAAGATTATTCTTCCCCATCAGTAGGATATTTCCGTATCCAATATTGTATGCGCCCGCAATCGATTATTGCTCAGTCGCCGAAAGTTCCGAGCTCAGAGAGTTCATTCCCCTCTAGTTTGCCTTCCAAATTGCCATCGTAAACCACACCTTCTCTCGATTCAATCACACACAAAAAGCATACTTAAGCGATATTCTGGTGGTGAGACACATCAAGGTGCTACTGACATTCAACCGATTCGGTCGTGTTTTTAGCGCCCTTGTAAAAGAGTACGGAAAAATAGGAGTTTTCTCGCACAACTAATCAAATGCTTAGAGCAGCCTTTCTGAAGGCTTGATTAGTCCTAAATACAAATTGATTTTCAGCATCGCAACCCGAGGATAGCAGAAGAGGATATCAACAAACGTTCACTGCGGTGGCGGTGCTCACCGGTTCGCCGGAAAAAGCGCGCGCTTTTTCGGCATCACGCCCCTTTCTGGATCGGCGGAAGCCGTTCGAAAGGCATAAGCTGTGTGATAGTGACTAGTTTTTGGTAGTGATAATTATTAATAATATTTTAAAAATATATCCGCATACTGACGGTGAAGTGAAGAAAAATTCTAAAACGAAAATTTTATAGTGAATCGCTCGCGTTCTTTCGAGCACATTGGTGGTTCTTATAAGTGCTTTCAAAAAAATAGTGTGAATTTCTTGGTACATATCCGCAAGTGATTAGCCCAATATTCAATTTTTTCATAAAGTGCTCTGCAAAAGAAAAATCTTTTCTCCGGCTACACCTAAGGTGTAGCCGACAATCAACATGGCTTCCAGTAGCTCAGGGCCTCCGAGAGGCCGGGCTACAAACTTCTATGAAGGTAAGCCAACCGAAGCCACCGCTCCACTTTGGGCGGACCCATCGAATGGCAATCTGCAGATACTGCTCTTGAGGGCTACAGGAGACAAGGCTCTCCCATCCAACCCCTTCGTAGTCAGCAAGACTATAACGTCGGCAATCAAAAATTTCAGTAACTTCAACAGTGCCAAACCACAGAGAGACGAAAAAAAGAACCTTCAATATATTCTTACCACCAGGGACGAGGAATCAGTAGGTAAGTTTCTCCAAATTAACAAACTTATTGACAACACACCTGTAGAGATTATTTTCCACCCCACCCTAAACCAACGCAAATGCGTGGTTACATGCAGAGACGTGATTAATATCACCGAAACCGAATTGCTGAAAGAGCTTTCCGATCAGAAAGTGATCGATGTCAAGCGAATCACCAGAAAGGTAGGAGAAGAAATTATCCCCACAGCTACACTAATCATAACGCTTCGTGGAACTGTTGTTCCCAAATTCATTTATTTCGGTTTCATTCGCGCTGGGACTCGGAATTACTATCCGAATCCAATGCAGTGCTTCAAATGTTTCAACTTCGGACACACCAGCAAAAGATGCAAGCGTGAGAATCCGCTTTGCAGAAATTGCAGCAAAGAGCACCCCAAAGATTTTGATTTTAAATTGTGTAATACACCAGCACTATGCATTAACTGTCAAGGGAACCACTCCTCTTCCAGCAGGAAGTGCCCCGTATGGCTAAAGGAAAATGAAATCACAAAAATAAGAATCGATCGTGGTATCTCTTACAAAGAAGCAAAAATCATTTCCAACACCCAAAATGGTCCAACTTATTCGAGCGTCTTGCAAGACAGGCTCAACATTCGGGAACCAGTAGCTGGCTGCAAGTGCAAATGTAACTGCGCCTCGGCCGCTTCGGCCACTTCTAGTCGCGAAAGCACCCCCCCCAATTGACACTACATTCGATACAACCATGACAGATTCAACAACTGGTAGTTCATCATCTGAATCCGAAAGCGAATCAGTCATTTCTATGGACACGTCTGATGTTCCAAACAAAAACAAAAACAAAAGAAAAATAACTAAAGGATCATCCTCAGAGTCAGATCAAAAATCTGAAGATGAGACCCAAACAAACAAGGACAAGAAAAGAACTAAGAATGAACAAAGACAGACACCAACAACAAATAACAATACAACCCCAACAGAAAACAACAACAACAACAACAACAACAACACACATCAAACAAAAAACAACAATAACAACAACAGCAACGCACATTCAATAAAAAACAACACAAACACAACAAACACTCCAAAGACTTCTACACCAAACAAAAACAACACCAATACCTCAAAGAAAGCTTCTCTTTCCAAGGGTAAAGGACCATCGAACTAATTCTCTTTGAATAGTTCAAACATACACACAATTAAGACTTAGGAATTAGAGTTAAAAACACCAACACATTCACTCCAACACAGAAATTCGGGATACAATGGAACATCAGAAGTATCCGACGAAATATTCTAGAACTGAAAATGCTTATTTCAAACTCTAATCCCACAGTCATAGCCCTTCAAGAAACTATGACTCCAAACAACTTCGATAAACACTTCATCTCAAAATATATCACATATTTCAAAGAGGGTCCCAACCCCTCAAAAAACGGAGTTGCAATCGCAATCAAAGATGGCACTCCACATGATCTTCTTCCCATTACCACTGATCTTCAGGCAGTGGTAGTGCGCATTAAACACCCCTTTCCAATCACCGTCGTTAGCATCTACATCACTAATGATTCCGATCCGAACACCCTACGCGGCCAACTGGACCATCTGTTCGCCCTACTCCCCGCCCCAATCATGCTTATGGGTGATTTCAACGCCCACTCATACGCCTGGGGAGGTGCATACCTCGATCGAAAAGGATCCATCATTGAGGATTTCATATCCGACCATTCTCTTCTCCTTCTTAACAACGGCCAACACACCAGAATCCATTATTCTGGTACTACTTCAGCCATCGATCTCACTATAGTATCAGACAAACTATCTTCAAAACTTTCTTGGAACATCCACGATGATACTTGCGGAAGCGATCATTTTCCAATCTTCACTTCCTTCGGCCAAACTTCTCCAGAGTTTTCAACAAGGCCAAGATGGAAATTTGAATACGCTGACTGGGCTGGCTATCAGTTTGACATTGAAAACCGCCTCTCCGCTAAACGAGATTGGACAGCCAAGGAATTCTCCAAAGTTGTCCTAGAAGTTGCAATGGTGCACATCCCCAGAACCAGTGGCATCTCTGGCAGGAAATGTGTCCCATGGTGGTCGCCTGAGCTGAAGGCAGCGATCAAAGGTCGACGTAAGGCCCTACGCAAATTAAGAAAGGCCCATCCGGACAGCCCACTGAGACCCACTCTGCTTGCAGAGTTCCAAAGGGCTCGCAAAGAAGCTAAGACTGCTATCAACACAGCCAAGCACAACAGTTGGGTTAAATTCGTCAGCGAAATTAATCCCAACGCGTCAACAAAGGATTTATGGAGTAAGATTGGCAGGCTTCATGGAAAGAAAAGAAGCAAAGAATATAATCTTCTAATTAACGGTCAATACACCAATGACCGGAAAATCATCGCCGAGGCGTTTGGAGATTTCTTTGCTTCCGCCTCCTCCAATCAAAACTACGACCAAACCTTTCTAACCCACAAAACGGAATGCGAAAGAATTCCCATCGATTTTCATACCGATGTGGAATTTGACTTCAACAAAAACCTCTCCCTCAAAGAGCTCGATTGGGTACTGAACAAAGTCAAACAAGGATCCACAGGACCTGATGACATTAGCTACCCTATGCTTAAGAATCTACCCCATCTCGGGAAAAAAGCACTTCTGAAGCTCCTCAACAAAGTCTGGGACAGTGGAACCCTCCCCAGTTGCTGGAAAGAGGGTTTAATGATCTGTATCCCGAAACCAGACATGAACAACCATCTTCTTGACAATTTCCGCCCCATCACTCTCCTAAGTTGTGTTGGGAAAGTCTTGGAAAAAATGGTCAATCGACGCTTAACGACTTTTCTAGAGTCAAATAAGCTGATTGATCCCAGACAATTCGCCTTCCGTGCGGGAAAAGGTACAGAAGATTGCCTTGTAGCAATCGAAAAAATCCTAGACGACGCAACTGAAAAATTACACCACATTGATATTGTTTCCCTGGATTTATCCAAGGCCTTCGATCGGGCATGGAGGTACCCAGTGCTGAAAAGCCTTTTCGACTGGGGGATTCGTGGGAGATTAGGTCTCTTCGTTAAAAGTTTTCTAGAAAACCGGTCTTTCAAAACCGTTATTAACAACCACCAATCTTCTCTAAAAATCCCAGAAAACGGCTTCCCACAAGGCTCAGCACTTTCACCAACCCTCTTCAACATTGCCATGCAATCTCTATTCGAGATTATCCCGGACCATATAAAGGTCATAGTCTATGCAGATGACATCACTCTTATCTCTACGAGCTGCTTCGGCTTAATTCAGAGAAAGAGGCTTCAAAAAACCTTAGACTCCATCCAAAACTGGGCTCTAAAAACAGGTTTTAAAATTTCCCCGGAGAAATCCAAACACATACATATCGGAAAAGCTCTCAGAAGGAGAACCTATCTTCAGCTCAACAAAATCCCGATCCCTACAATGAGGACATTGAAAATACTAGGGGTTACTTTCGACAAGAAACTCAACTTCCTATCACATTCCCAAAAGACCAAAATAGCCACCAGAAAGAAATTGAACATCATCAAGTCTATCGCAGGCAACCTAGCCTCTGGTCATAGAAAGACGTTGCTAAATGTTGTAAATGTTTGGTTGGTCCCACAAATCCTTTACGGAATAGGCACCTTCAGCCGTGGAGGGGACAGGGTGTTAAACACCATTCAACCAATTTACAATAAAGCAATTAGGCTCGCAATTGGCGCTTTTCCCACCAGTCCCACTCTTGCTGTAATGGCAGAAAGTGGGCAACTTCCCTTCACCCACCTGGTAACAAAAGCCATCACCAATAAAGCCATCCGTCACTTGTCACTCCCCGAAAGCGACCACAATGTCCCATTAATACATAGAGCTAAAACATGGTTCAAAAATCTCACGAACAAAGATCTTCCCGATATATGTGAACGTTCATCTGCGACGGGAAGAAATTGGAACGTCAAACCGCCGAACATTAACCTTGAACTTCTCAAGACAGTTCGAGCGGGAGACCCTTCTCCAAAAGTCAAAGCCTGCTTCAATAACCTCGTTGCATCCAATTTTCAAATCAACCACCAGGTATACACAGATGGTTCAGTCAGTGCCGATGGAGTTGGATGTGGAATCTTTGAGAGTAGATACACTGGTAGCTTTTCTCTTCCACCGCAATGCTCCATCTTCAGTGCGGAAGCTTTCGCCCTTTTAATAGCTACCCAAGAATGCACCCATGAGTTTCTTCCTACCACAATATTCTCAGACTCAGCTAGCTGTCTCCACGATCTTCTGAGTGGAAACAGCAAACACCCATGGATTAAGCAAACAGAAGAGGCTGCTTCAAATAAAAACATCTCCTTCTGCTGGGTTCCTGGTCACTCAGGAATCCGTGGAAACACAGCCGACGACATACTGGCCGGCAAGGGCAGCAAAATAGATCCCCCAGACATGCCCTGTCCTCCATCTGACATTGTCCGCTGGGTAAAACAGCAAGTCCGTGAAAGCTGGGACATAGGCTGGATAAACAGCCGTCCCACTCATCTTCATAAAATTAAAAATTCCACTCTCCCTTGGGATGACCGCCTCAATAGTAGGGAAAGGCAAGTCCTTACCCGTCTTCGAATTGGGCACACTAACTTCACCCACTCACACTTGTTCTGCAGAGCCGAAAAACCCCAATGTGCTTGCAACGAAGCTCCGGTTTCCGTTAGCCATCTTTTACTTGAATGTCAACATACCAAAGATGCTCGAGTCCGACACAACATAGGTCAGAGTCTCCGAGATATCCTCAGTAGAGACGAGACCCAAGAAACCAATTTAATTGCGTTTCTGAAAGAAACCGACTTCTTTGGTAAAATCTAAACCGAAATACTAAATACCTTGGAAAGTGCTTATTAAAGTTCGCCACTTCACAGTCATGTATGCTTGTTTATGTGTGTATACACATGTATGTACGGGTCGGAAGGAAGGTATTCATACATGTATATACACGCATTCAATAATATTAAATAACAAATAATATAATATATACTTTCATACCCACATCTATCTTCTATCCATTACATTATACTTTAATCAACTTCCTATTCCTACAGCCACACTCACCAAGGAGGATAAATTCATTAAATAAACCTCTCCATTTTTCAGCTATACTATATGCCATTAAATTCAAAACCACTATATTTTATTATCTATTCAAACTGTATTTCATTTCATTTCACCCCACCCCACACCCACTCCTCCCCTCTTTCCTTCCCATACCACTCCCACCCCCTCCCACTCCACTAATCCCACCCAAATCCTTTCCACTCCTTTCCTTCCTATCCTCCTGAGGAGGGCCGTTTTGTTTTTTGGCTTTGGAACACGCCTTTCACTAGGTCACTTGTGCTTCGTTACTGCTTTGGTCCTCGGATCAGTAAATTTTTACTTTTCTTTACAGCATATATTAAATATCTTATGAAGCATAGGATCCCTTCCTACCTTCTTCTTTAACCGAGAGTCGAGTGGACAGATCTGATGAGTGATTTTGTTTGGTTTCCCTTTCGCCAGTCCCCTCTGGGCTGGTTTTATTGTGGCTCTTCACTGGGCTAGAGGCGAATGAACTGCAAAGTTTAAAGCCTCTTAAAAACAAAGAAAGAAGAAAAGTGAGACACATTCATTTTTCGTGAGGAACGCAGAACTCTTTCCGTTAGGATGCCATTCAGCATCGGGAAAGTTCCGGAAAGTTCAATCATTGCTGGAAAATAATCTGCCAGTTCCTCTGGGAATTTTCAAAATATATTCATGTGAAAGAGTTTAATTGAATGTTTTCTATCCATGTTACACTGTGACCAAATATGTTTCAATCAAGTGCTATTAACAGGTGGTTATCGAGTTGGCATTAACCACTGGTGGGCTTCCAGTATCGAGGAAAATGTGGAAATATCTAATCGTTACTGAAAATAATCTGCCAGTTCCTTTGGGAATTTTCAAAATATATTCATGTGAAAGAGTTTAATTGAATGTTTTCTATCCATGTAACACTGTGACCAAATACATTTGGTTTTGTGGTTTTTCAATCAATCGCAATTAACAGGATAGCTTCAGAAGATTATTCTTCCCTATCAGTAGGATATTTCCGTATCCAATATTGTATGCGCCCGCAATCGATTATTGCTCAGTCGCCGAAAGTTCCGAGCTCAGAGAGTTCATTCCCCTCTAGTTTGCCTTCCAAATTGCCATCGTAAACCACACCTTCTCTCGATTCAATCACACACAAAAAGCATACTTAAGCGATATTCTGGTGGTGAGACACATTCATTTTTCGTGAGGACATCGACAAGACAACATCGTTGCCTAACGTGCTGGAGGAGGTGGACGGCGAAGGATCGACACATACACGCACAGAACTCTTTCCGTTAGGATGCCATTCAGCATCGGGAAAGTTCCGGAAAGATCTAATCATTGCTGGAAAATAATCTGCTAGTTCCTCTGGGAATTTTCAAAATATATTCATGTGAAAGAGTTTAATTGAATGTTTTCTATCCATGTAACACTGTGACCAAATATATTTCAATCAAGTGCTATGAACAGGTGGTTATCGAGTTGGCATTAACCACTGGTGGGCTTCCAGTATCGAGGAAAATGTGGAAATAACTAATCGTTACTGAAAATAATCTGCCAGTTCCTCTGGGAATTTTCAAAATATATTCATGTGAAAGAGTTTAATTGAATGTTTTCTATCCATGTAACACTGTGACCAAATATGTTTCAATCAAGTGCTATTAACAGATGGTTATCGAGTTAGCATTAACCACTGGTGGTCTTCCAGTATCGAGGAAAATGTGGTAATATCTAATCGTTACTGAAAATAATCTGCCAGTTCCTCTGGGAATTTAAAATTACATTCATGTGAAAGAGTTTATTTTAATGTTTTCTATCCATGAAACACTGTGACCAAATACATTTGGTTTTGTGATTTTTCAATCAATCGTAATTAACAGGATAGCTTCTGAAGATTATTCTTCCCCATCAGTAGGATATTTCCGTATCCAATATTGGATGCATAAAACCTTGTGGCTTCAACGTAACGCTCTCGTTTTCGAAGTTCTCCAAATATTCATTCATTCAGAATGAATTCAGATTCAACTTCAAACAAATGATCTCTAAATCAACGATAGTCCTACGTCACGCTTGCGGTTTTACCATAGATATAACCCACTTCCTGTTTTTTACTCGCTTGCGTTTCTGAAAATCGGAATGTTTGCCTAACACAGACTTCTAAACCATGGAGCCAGGGATATTGGCATAGCAAATTAGATGCAATTAGTGGGTGCTTTTGTACTCGTTTGTGTTTCTGCGAATTGGAATGTTTCCCTAACACAGACTTCTAAAACATGGAGCCTGGGGAAATTGGCATTGCAAAATATATGCAAACTACGAGTACTTTTACGCTCGCTTGCATTTTTTGCAAACTGGAATGTTTTTCCCAATACAGATGCCGAAACCAAGAAGTTCGGAAAATCGGCATTGCAGATACATTCAAGTCGGCAATACTTTTATACCCCCTAACGTTTTTACAATCCGAAATTCATTTTGCTATCACGGTCTACAAAAGCGGGTACAAATGCAACGCTTTGGCAAAATTATTCAAGACTGCATTGGAAGACTTCATATCACCAGCTCACTGAATTTCTACGCATACCGTTTGATGATTAGTCAAAATGTTGATAACTATTTGCTGCGATAACTACTACCATAATGCATGAATTGATTTAATTGAGATTCCGAGGTGGGATTATTACTAATTAAAGAAATACAATTGATTACTAAGCCAACGGCAGTCCTACGTCAACCTTGCGGTTATATAATAGGTATAACCCATCCATAGTTTTTTTTTTATTTTGATGAACCAACTAGACCAGTTGTTAGTAGGATTAGACTTTTTTGACGTGGGACTACGTCTAACCGGAATATATGGAGGGTAAAATGAAAACCTAAACACAGAACATGCAAGAAAAAATGAAAGATTTCGAATGCTTATAGCTCGAACATTTCGTACTGGATAGGAGAGATGTTTGCATCACTTGATAGGGAATATTTCTACGCATCTATCGCAACTAACAAAATGTTGTTTTTCATTAGATAAACAATTGAATAACTGTAAAATATTAGGCGTTATCTAAACGCCCTAACTGCATCGTTTTGATTGGCCCGATTTACGGTTTCCCTAACACAGCCATCAAAACCAAGCAGCCTAGGGGAAATCGGCATTGCAAATTCATACAAATCGGGGGTATTTTTGTTCCGATTGAAATGTGTTTCCCTAACACAGACTTCAAAACCGAGGTTTCTGGGGAAATCGGCTCTGCAAATAAATGCAAACTGCGAGTACTTTTGTCCTCGCTTGCCTTTGTGCAGAGTGGAATATGTCTGTCCTAACATGATCTTCTAAACTTAGGAACCTGGGAAAATCGTGCAGACACTAGAAGCGAATGAACTTCCCAGTTTCAAGCAAATTCGAGATTCGAGAAGTATGTACACTTTTGGGATGTAAACTTCAGAGGGAAATGTAAAATAAAATAATCGTTTGATAATTTTTTTTTTGTCTTTATTGGAAAGATTTTCAGCCTTAGGCTGGTTCATCAAACGTTTGATAATTCTTCCGTACATATATTTTGTTCTAGTCATCATACCAAACGTAAAAGGTCCGTCATTAAATTTACTTGTAACGAAGAACAATCAATCACAATAAATGAATTGACTTTACACGGCATTTGTTCATTTTTTTCACTCACAGAGCAAATATATTGAACTCAATTGAATTTGGAAACTGTTTCATTCAATCAAGAATTTAATCAATACAAACGAATGATTGCTAAGCTAAGGTAGTTCCACGTGAACCTTGCGGTTATATCATAGATATAACCCACTATTTTTTACTTAACAAGACTAGTGTCAAATGAATTATTATAAATTAAAAAATTATAGGAGGTTGTGTCCAAGATACGACCGCATTGTTGACGTAGAACTACGCTGTTATTTCATATAAGTCGCTTGTTTATACCTTCGGATATTATTCTATAATGCTGTGAAATTCTAGAAACAACTGCTTAGTAGAATAATCTATGAAATGATTTTTTCATTGTAGAATCAGTTGACGATAATTGATTGATGATTCATTCTTGCCCTCGTATGTCGCAATTTATTTCATATCAATGCATTGAAAATTTACCTCGAAGGCTATTCCGGTGGCCTTTTTCGAAATTGACATAGACTCGGCTACAGTCGATTATATACATGTTGCACCAGCACCATTATTCCATATATCATAACTACATCAATATATCTTTGGCGCCGCATGTAAACAACAGCAATGACAACACTTGCAAGTATCAAATATCATGCTACATGTTATTTAGTATTGCCTCAAAGGAATCGCACCTCTAGATATCGTTCGTACAAACTAAGCGTAAACCAAGCGCCAAACAAGCGTTCACCATAGCATGCATACAGAGCCATACATTGGTGGCTTGAAACTACTAGCAATATAAACATTTCTCATCATTTTGCGCTATTCTCAAAAGAAACGCTTCTGTTAATATTACTGGCCTCGAAAAGAGTTGCATTACTTTCTTATGCTCGAGATAAGCGCAGCTGTCTCCCTTAGTGGAGGAAGTTTTGCTACTGGCAAGCAAAACCTAATCACATACAAAATTCCAGAACATTTACTTTCTTGATGACTAAACAAGAGAAATAAACTCTTTTTGTTAATAACAACCTCGAAAACAGTAGCAATGCTTCATTATGATCAATATTAGCGCAAATGCAATCCTAGTTGAAGGCAGTTTTGCGACTGGCACGCGAACCCAAATAACTTATAACATTCCAGTAAGATATTCAAGATGCTTAGTATTCCCAAATAATTTTTTGGTGCACAATCTTAACGTCTGCTTCGCCATAATGTCAGTTTAATGCATCGATGCATTCTCAAAGGCACAAACGAAGCCCTTATGAAGACGGAAAATAAACAATGTTAACTGCTTGGAAAAAGACTGAATTATGCCACACAGCTTGTACTCTGCTGTAACACCCATCGATGCGAATTCGCTGATGAGTTTGTCGAGAGCGACCGCCTTCACCACCAGCGGGGGGAGCTTGATTTTGGTTGCTGTCTGGGCGTTTACATTTTCAACCGACGCGCCGAAATCGCCTACTTCGCTGTTGTTCGGTGCGGTGTCACATTCGCGAAGGCTCGGTTCAGTGCGAGCGCTTTTCACTGCACCAACACCGCGTGTATCATTAGATGACGCTTACCTCGAAATTTTATTGCCCCTGGCAATGCGTTCGTTTTTTGCAGGGCTCGAGCCTGCCTTCCTCTTCTTCTTGCTCATCGCACACTACGCGAAGCGTGCAATTTATGAGGCGGAAAGAAGAACACACGATACGAATAACGCGAAAAACGAACAGAAAAATCAAACGACGATTTCCAAATTGGATTACCACTGGTGGGGTCCAATCTTAGATCGAAACGCAGCGAAAGCAAAGTGAACTGGTTTACTCAACAGTCCGATGCCGAATGAAAGTTTGCCTTCTTCTTCTTTCTTTGTTTTTAAGAGGCTTTAAACTTTGCAGTTCATTCGCCTCTGTGCAAGTTTGCCTCAGCGAGATCCACTGTTTATACTCTAGGCAAGTATTCCCCTTCATTCTTCTTCTTTTCCTTTGTTCACGGAGACTTTAAATCCTACGATTTCCCCTCCGTTGGTCGTCGATATGTTGCTCGTTATTGATAGCTCTGTTCGGGAAAGCACTCAAATGGACAGAACAAAGGTATGGGAAAATAGAAGCACTTAAAGTTTTCATGAATTTTAACCATTTACTAACAAGGGGATTCTAATGTATGGCATATTAAACAAATCTTACGGAATTTCCGATTCGTTTAGTATGTAAATCGCCAAAATCCGTTCGCGGCAAAAATAGTTATTAACGTTAACTTTATTTCATAAAAACGTGACCTGTTTTCTGATTTGACCCCCCTAATGAAAGACGTAGTTCTACGTCAAAAAAATAAATCATTTTCTGTTTCAGCATACGGAACAATCCGTGTTCTTTACATCTACACCAGCCGGGTGCTATGATTGATGCTAGGATCGTTAGCAAAATCTCAAGCAGAACTGTCAGTGGGATACCCAATTCATATGAAAACAAAGGGAAAATGTCAGTGGGATACCCGATATGTTGGTTCCTGTCAGTTCAATGGGGGTTCTCTAAAGACGTCACCCACCTGATCTACACAGTGCCGCATAGCATGAAGTTTTAGCTATTGGCAACTCAAAAGTAATTACCCTCAATAGTCAATCGCCCCCTAACCCAGCAAACATTAAATCGCATAACGAGCGTATATATAACATCATATGCCCTAAAATTTGGTTGGCATATAATGCGCCTAACTGGCATATGCATGCAAAAGTGGAGGCCATATACATACATGGCAAATGCTTACCGAATTTGTTTGGATGAATATGCAACTTTGACCGGCTATAATAGCGATTATGTTGAATTGAATTGCGATCTAATAAGAATATAATCATGAATTGTCAAAGCACCAAATACGGCTTTTGCCATACTCATATACGATTTATTACAGACATAGAAAAAAAACAAATGGCTCAAAATATTTTCGTGAAATGTATATTATAGCCTCACGAATCGCCATTTTGATATATGAGTATTTATGATTGTAGAAATAACAATTGTTTGATTGACTTGGGTTGGGAGTGGAATATGAATGTTCGAAATGGCACAGATTGATGTTTGGTGAAAACTGCTGCGATGTGGCTTCGAATTCCGGTCGTCTGGATTATCATCCACCAGCTATCTTAAATTTAATTCAACAGCAGTTAAAACATTCGAGTGCGTCAGCATTTCATTGACATTTCAATATGATGTAATATATTCTTTATTAGGATCTAATATGATTTACTGTTTCATGATTTTCTTCAGCATGCAACACGATTTACTACAGTACTGAATCGATTTAAATTATACGCTTATACGACACACAAACTGCATCAGCGTAATTTACGCATATGATGCGGATTAAATATGTTTTACGACAATGTACATCATAAAATTGATGTTTTTAATACCGAATTGCGACTTAATTTGATAATGGCATATAAAATCGAGTTTTGACATTTTATGCGATTTCAAATATACACGATACATACTTTGATTGATATTATATGCGATTATGATTTATTCTGATTTATTGTAAGACTTGGCACGTGCAAAATTATACGATTTAATGTTTGCTGGGAAGTGCCTGAACGTGGACACTCCATATGCACCCATCATGCGATCTATCGTACACTTCATATGCAGGCTGACGAGATTGTGCTCCACCTAGCTTTCACCGCACGGTCAACCCTCTGCAGAGAAGTTGTTCCGCCATGTATTCGAGTCATGTGCGAGGGCGGTCCGATAAGTACTTAGCCTCATCGCCCGATGGTATCAGTATCGCAGAGAGATTACTTATCGTGTAGTACATTCTCATAAACGGCTACTGTCTGTAATTTTGACAGTAGCCGTTTATGAGAATCGGACTCGTAATTTTGTTTTGACCGTGTGTGGAAGCGGGCTTGTCCGCGGATTTTAGAAAAATGGAAATTCCGCCGTCGCCACGGGCAAATTGGTCGAATTGCACTACGAACTGCTGCCCCATTCACCGTATTCTCAAGATTTGGGCTCGTGCGACTTTTTTTTTTGATTCCAAAACTTGAAAAAGTCACTCGCCGGGCAGAAATTTAAGTGGAATGAGGAGGTCATCGCCGCCACTGATGCCTACTTAGCAGAACTCGAGAAAACGTTTTTTTCAGATGGATTAAAGAAGTTGGAGCATCGCTGGGTCAAGTGTATCGAACTAAAAGGAGACTATGTAGAGAAATAAATCGCAGCTTTTCCAAAATTTTTGTTTTTTTTTTGTAGGCCAAGTACTTATTGGACTGCCCTCGTATCATATCTTTCAAGCGGAGAGCGACCAACGGTGTACTCAAACTTAATGGTTTATTTTTCCACATAAGGCTTACAACCCTCTTCTCACTTCAGTACCTCACGCTCATTGATAGCAGAATGGTATTTTAGGAGTTCTTTCGGTTACCTTTTTAGGTTTTCCATAATTAAGTCAATAGTTTTGTTTCCTTGTGTGGACGATAGTTTGCGTTTATATAATCACATGACTTACCTCAGTGAATCCTGATACTTACCTTCCCCCTTCTGCCCAACAAGTCCTGAAAATGTTTATAATCGGTACGAGGACCCACTTGTGGGCGATATCCGAAAAACGGATATTTTCTTATCGTTTGTACCTTTGGGTACCTGGATCCAGTTGCATCGATGGTATCGATAACGCTAGCCTAGTCGGTAATTATCAGGATCGGCTTGGTTGACGGAATCGTGGCAGTCTCAAAAACGACAGCTTAAGGTCTGATGTGTATGATAATTTAATAAAACATGCCTATTGTTTAATGTTAACCTCTTAGCCTACGATTTAATTTTCAAAAGAGCGGACCAAATGCAAACGTTTCGAGCGGTCACGCATCGAGTAATTTCACTACTCTTCTGATAAACGTCCTAGCACCCTATGATATGGTAAAGGGTTAATGTCGTTCTGATTATGTTCGCGTAAGCCTAGGAGTTTCTTTCAAGGTATTTCTACTCGTTTTTTTTAAATTGAAAACTGCCAGTTCAAACTTTCTTAGTCCGCTATCAGTATCTGTTTAATGGTACACGATGCTTTAGTTATCCAATGAATATGGAATATTTTTTACTTCTAACGCGACATAACGTTCGGCGCTTTCTAGGCTCAATCTATCGCAGAAATATGCATTTATTTATCATGCTAAAGTCTCCGTTCCATGGTTAGACTGAAATGATATTGTAGAACGAAAAACTGAGCGTTGCGTCCACCACATCCGTGTTAAGAGTTTTGGGGAGATGCGGAATGTGTCGTTAGTTTCTAGGATTAAAATGCACTTTTATTCTTGTTCGTCTTAATGTATTGTATTACATCAACTTTGTAGTCCTGTCCTGCCTGCTAAGAATATCATTCCAGTGAACTAGTTCCTCCTTTAATACGTGGTTTGGTTTAGCTTGAATTTTGAGTTTCTTTCTATGTTTGAATAAATAGAATTAGCTGATTTTATTGCTGATTTTCTGCCTTAAGTTAGGTGTTTACTTCATCTGCATCTTCTTTTCTGTGTTGGTTTACTTTCGTTTTTTTTTGTTAATATTTTTCACTAAACTTAAGCCTAACCCATCAGAGCCTTCAGCTCATCGTAGAACACGAGCACAAGGGCGCCACCAGTGCCACGCAGGACGTTGGAGAATGCACCCTTGAAGAAGGCCTTCGAGCCCTCCGTCTTGCCGATCTTGTACCAGCAGTCGAGCGTATTCTTGTACATAATTTCGGACTTGGCACGGCCAGACTGCATCATCATGCGTCTTCTGACGGTATCGAACGGATACGAGATCACACCGGACGCCGTCGTTACAACCTGCGGGGAACGAGAAGAACGAAAGAGAGAAAATATTAATTTTCGAAGACGATTGAGTTATTGAGCGATTTTGTAGCTGAAATAAGATTATATTAACACCGATTCGCATTTATTATTGTGCATGTGACTGTCAGAACTGATTGTAGTCCTTGTAAGCAACTCAAATTAAGAGTTGTAAGACAGAAACGTAAATGAAGACACCCTGATAAGCAAAGCGATGTAAGCCGTTTGAATCCGTTTATCTTATTCCTTACTAATCGCGCATATCAACGATCTATATCATTGAAATACATATATATGTGTAGTGTTAGTGTAGGTGCTGTTTACTAAAATGCCACGGGATACATGTTGCCCCCGTGGTATCGAGGCTAACGAAACAAAAAGCTCTAAGCTCCAAAACTTCTTCAGTGTCGTCATATCTAGTGATGTCTAAATTTTTCATTTATTCGATTATCGATTAATCGTTGGGGCATTTTTCAATATTCGATTCATTCGAATAATTGTTTTCCAATATTCGATTAATCGAGCGAATATTTTTTTCTTGTAATAATCACGTATCACGTTGTCATTCTGGTCGCGTGGTCTATCGGGTTGCCGCTGTTAGATGGTTGGATGAAAAAATGACGGATAAAAAAATTATATAGCCTAATTCTTAACATAAAAATGCATTAACCTTGAGAAAAATACCTTCTTTCATTAATCGCGATTACAGTGGGAATTATTCGATGTATTCACGTTTTGATTTTAAATTATTCGATACAAAATTACTCGATTATAATTTCAGATATTCGATTATTTGAATTAATCGAGCGATTAACCGACGTCTCTAGTCATATCAATTGTACAAACAACACATGATATCATATCGTTTTAAGAGTCTCCTGATAATAAAACACCCAAAATATGTTTATTTTTCCAGAGATTATTTTCAGGGCTGCGGGAACAAGTCGGAATCGAAATTTGTTCTTGAAAATGAGGAAGGAAGCATAACATATTGATAAGGGACAATAGAGCGAAGCTTATCAAGCCATGTATTGTTATACAACACCTCTGCAGTGATTTGTGTGTTTGAGCTATATGGAAAAAATACAACGCATTTGAAGTTATCATACAGGAGTCGAATTTAAAAACGACGTCATAAACAACGTCATCATTTCGCTCCGAAAAAAAAGATAACGGCAAACAAAAATAAAACAGAGAACAGATGTTACGTTGTTGGCTTTCAAACGCGACCAAACACTCGAGCTATCCCCAGTTTTTGGCACGAGCAGCGAAGAAAAGGGATTTTAAAAATAACTCGCTAGAAGCAAACGAGTGGCGTTTCGAAATAGTTTACATTTTCGTTTAATTGTTTTGAAAATGCTGACATTTGAACTTCGCCATCGTAAGAATGCTAGTGATTCGATGATCTATCACCTCCGATGCAATTAGTTTAGGTCATGATGAATTTGGCTGCAACCACGGCAAAAGTAATACAAGCTTGGATAAATTATATTGATTTTCATTGCGCTCGCGGCGCACGCTCGCATATTACATGTTGTTTATCGTGAGAGAGAGAGTTCTGCGTGTTGGTGTGTTCATCGACTTGGGAAGAGAATGTGTTCATTTTCATAATTTGCAATTGAGGTTATGTTTTCGAATGGAGGCGTAGCATGGCAGTTTTTCATTAGGTTATGTAATTATGGGAATACTATTCGTTGACACAAATTTACGTACGATTTACGAAATTAGGGAACGATGTAAATATCAATTTAATCAAACTGAAATGTGCTATATTGCGGCAAGTGCTAATAGAAATGACCTTGAATTATTTTCTCGCCATTGATGTGACATGTTTGCACTCACAAGTCATGACGTCAAAACAAATACGGTACAAATCGCTGCAAATTCTCGACTAATTTGGATCATAAAAAAAACAAATTGTAATGCTGCCGCCAGATTCATCCCACTTTCAGTCTTATACTCGGCTATGGCATCTGTCGTGTTAACGATCTTCAATGTAAATAATGATAACTAGCACTTGATCTAAAGTTTTGACATGTTTGACAGGGAACGTGTTTCCTGATAATCACAAGTTTATGCGTACTGGAGAGCTGTAGCATGAGCTCCGGCTGTTTCCAACATGCATAAGTTTGCAAACATAAATCGATACTTGGCCTTATGTAATCATTTTGGAAAACTGAAAATTATCCCTTACCTGAGCAATGGCCCACGAGACGAAGATCGAGGTGTTCTTAGGATCGGGCAACATTCCCTTAGCAGTGTCGAAGCATCCGAAGTAGGCAGCACGATAGATAATGATACCCTGGACCGAGACGTTGAATCCACGGTACAGACCGATGACACCATCAGATTTGACGGTCTTCTTCAAACAATCGAGCAAGCCAGTGTATTCTCTCTGTCCACCACGGCCAACGTCAGCACCCAAACGAGTACGAGCGAAGTCCAGTGGGTAGACAAAGCACAAGGAGGTAGCACCAGCGGCGCCACCGGATCCCAGATTTCCAACGAAGTAACGCCAGAACTGGGTGTTCTTGTCAACACCACCCAGGAAGATCTGTTTGTAGACATCCTTGAAGGCGAAGTTCAGGGCCTGGGTCGGGAAGTACCGGATCACGTTGGCAAGGTTACCTCTCCAGAAAGCTCCGAAGCCTTGTTCCTTGGGGATACGAACAAAGCAATCGATGATACCTGTAAATTAATCGGAAAATTGCTGCGTTCAGAGATTTTCAAATTTATAAAATAGAGAATTATGTAATCAACCATAAACCTAAACCGTTATAAATCAAATTATTCGGAAACACAGTGAATAAAAAAAAAACTCAAAACTCTACAAACTTAATTTTCATTTCGTCTCGTTTTTCGCAAAAAGAATCCTTTAAGATATTTTTTTGCACATCGTATATAAAGATTTGATGTTAGTGATCTTAATTTTCTTTCACTTTGTCAAAATTTAACCGAATGGTTAATTGTACGATGAAATATTATTTTCCACTCAACGTTGTTTTAGCGAGAATTATCCGGTTTGGAAGGATTTCCCAGCCGTCACTATTCCACTGTTACATAACCCCTCTTTCAACTCATCACGTGAAATATTTTATCCCCCTGATTACCTAACAACCACACCCCTATTCTTCCAGCGATCCTGATTTTCGCGTGATAAATCTAGTTTGTTCCTCAATGTCCCAATTGCCACCTTATATCGGAACCCGACAAGTCACCTGGTACAGCACCCAGTTTTCATCCGAGCGACCAGAGAAAAAAAAAGATGGCGAAAGGCATATTGGACTACGTCAACCCCCACGATATGAAAGTGGCACTCACCTTTGTACTGCTTATCGGCGGCAATCTGCTTGGAAGCGGCCTGAACCTGCAGCAGCAGCTTGACTCGCTCGATTGGGGCCACAGCGGTCTTGGAAACAGCGGCGGAAATACCACCTGCCAGGAAATCCTTGGCGAAACCGTAGGGATCAGCCTTCTTGCCAGACATTTTTCTGTTCTTTTTTTTTGTTCACACAGACACCAGACGATGAGCGCAGAGGTACAAAGGCCGCGAGCTTCCTAACCGTACGGAGGGCACAATCCAAAGAGAATGAACTATCGCAGATTGAGCTAGTTGTAGCTGAGTCGCAAGTCCAGTACAGTTGTGGGTATTGGTTTCGTTTTTCGTTTTCTCAGCTGGTCAAATCGGAGAAAGATTGAAAAGAGGCTAAGCAGTCGTCCCCCTCACACTCACTGAAAAGTCTCGCAAATGAACGTTTTACATATAATAACAGTCGTCTTTCTCTTTCTGATTCATGCACATGGCCGCGATAAATGAGAGAGTACATTTGAGAGCAATGCAGCAATGTATTGCTCATAATTATTTGACAGCTCGACATAGCCTTGAAACAATGTTCATACGAAGGATTTTCTTGGCGAAAATTTTATTAAAAATGTATGTACAGGTATTCGCCTCTAATTCGACATCTTGCTAATTGGACAGATCTGCAATGCGATCCGAATAAAGCGCGATTCACATACAACATACACGTCACGTTGCGTCAATTATTCTTCCATGCAATTCCTGTTGAAGCATTCACATACACCTGCAACGGCAAGTCGAACCCAGCAAACATTAAATCGCAATCGCAGCGTATATATAACATCATATGCCCTAAAATTTGATTGGCATATAATGCGCCTAACTGGCATATGCATGCAAAAGTGGAGGCCATATACATACATGGCAAATGCTTACCGAATTTGTTTGGATGAATATGCAACTTTGACCGGCTATAATAGCGATTATGTTGAAATTGAATTGCGATCTAATATGAATATATTCATGAATTGTCAAAGCACCAAATACGACTTTTGCCATACTCATACACGATTTATTACAGACATAGAAAATAAAACAATGGCGCAAAATATTTTCGTGAAATGTTTATTATAGCCTCACGAATCGCCATTTTTATATATGAGTATTTATGTTTGTAGAAATATTAATTGTTTGATTGACTTGTGTTGGGAGTGGAATATGAATGTTTAAAATGGCACAGATTGATGTTTGGTGAAAACTGCTCCGATGTGGGTTCGAACTCTGGTCTGTAATATGTTCTTTATTAGGATCTAATCCCAGCAAACATTAAATCGTATAATTTTGCACGTGCTAAGGGTGCTCATACACTGTTTGACCGAAGCCAAATATTTGACTCTTTTTGACAGATAAAATTTGGTCAACGTGTACTGATCAAATATATTCTACACAAAACACGACAAGCAAATATTCAATTATTGGATGCCTAAAATATTTTTTCAGTCTGTTCTTCGAACCTGTCGGTACATGGTTAGGTTACCTTGAATATTTCAGTTGATTTTTTCCATGTTCAGTGTTTGATATTGTTTACTACTGTTGAAAATTGAAGAGTGGCAAACAAAATAGTGTTTGTACAAATATCAAATCAAACCTTATCTGTCAAAAAATATCAAATATTTGACCTCCGGGCAAACAGTGTACGGCCACCTTAAGTCTTACACGAAATCAGAATAAATCATAATCGCCTATAATATCAATCAAAGTATGTATCGTGTATATTTGAAATCGTATAAAATGTAAAAACTCGTTTTTATATATCATTATCAAATTAAGTCGCAATTCGGTATAATAAACATCAGTTTTATGATGTACATTGTCATAAAATATATTTAATCCACATCATATGCGTATATTACGCTGATGCAGTTTGTGTGTCGTATAAGCGTATAATTTAAATCGATTCAGTACTGCAGTAAATCGTGTTGCATGTTGAAAAAAATCATGAAACAGTCAATCATATTAGCTCCTAATAAAGAACATATTACATCATATTGAAATGTCAATGAAATGCTTTAACATTGACCAGTTTCATTTCATAACAGCAATGTCTGAACTAGAGATGGGCAAAACAGTTCACTTTGATGAACGGTTCACTCATTAACCGTTCATCTAAGTGAATCAGTTCTTTTGAACCGTTCTTTCGCTCTTTCGTTCAGCGATATTAATAACAACATAGAATGTTAGCAGGAACCCAACATCAATAGACAGCTATTAATTGATATCGTTCGATTGGACAGTGTACGTATGGGATTTATATTTTTGAAATTTAATGGAGAAAGATAAGCTGCTTCTTTAAAAGTCGCAAACTGTATGTGAAAATATGTTTATCGATCGACAAAAGTTTATGTAATAATTTGATGCGCACAACATATGTGCAATTTTTCAAATTCTCTTTTTGGACAACACACAGGTTCCATGTAAGATCATATTTTATAATTTTATAATACAAACAGTCACGGTAACACGTACACGCAATAGGCCAAACAATGAATTGAAAGCAACGAAAAAACTTTTTTCTCAACATGCCCTCACTATAATATTTTATGTTTACCTAATCCATGAATCGCCCCAGCTTCCCCCAGATTTTTCCGAATAATCAGTATATGATTGTTACGCGGAATTGAAAAAATACATGAAATTGAAAATATATAGTTTTGCTTTTAAAACTACGAAAATCTAATTTAATTTTCAACCCAAAATTGAGTATACATTAACAAAATAAACCATGAGTTACATGCATTTTGCTCATAAATGACAAATCGTTTTATTTTCCTTACAAGCGTTCTCGTTATATTTATCCATTCCGTCCAGCGCAAATCAGTTCAGCTGCACTAGTTTGTTCGCAAACAGTTCGGCCGCAAACACTTCTTTCTCAAACAGTTCGTTCCCAAACAGTTCACTCTCAATCAGTTCTTTGCCATACAGTTCACTCGCAAACAGTTCGTTCACAAACAGTTCACTCTCCAACAGTTCACTCTCAAACAGTTCACTCGCAAACCGTTCTTACGAAATCAGTTCGTTCACAAACAGTTCACTCGCAAACCGTTTTTACGGAATCAGTTCGTTCCTTTCGTTCACAAACCGTTCGCTCGCAGTTCGTGGGGAGAACTACCGTTCTTTGAAAAAGAACGACCGCTCGTTCACTCTTTTCAGCGAACTAGTTCTTTCGTACCGTTCGTGAACGGTTTGCCCATCTCTAGTCTGAACACATACGAAAGAATAAAGTAATTAAATTTAAAAAATTATAGGAGGTTGTGTCCCAGATACGACCGCATTGTTGACGTAGAACTACACTGTTATTTTATATAAGTCGCTTGTTTATACCTTCGGATATTATTCTATAACGCTGTGAAATTTTAGAAACTTGCAAGTATCAAATGTCATGCTACATGTTATTTAGTATTGCCTCAAAGGAATCGCACCTCTAGGCATCGTTCGTATAACGTAAACCAAGCGCCAAACAAGCGTTCGCTATAACGAACAGAAAAACCAAACGACGATATCCAAGTTGAATTACCATTGGTGGGGTCCAATCTTAGATCGAAGCGCAACGAAAGCAAAGTGAACTGGATTGCTCAACAGTCCGATGCCGAATGAAAGCTTGTCTCAGCGAGATCCACTGTTTATACTCTAGGCAAGTGTTCCCCTTCATTCTTCTACTTTTCCTTTGTTCACGGAGACTTTAAATCCTACGATTTCCCCTCCGTTGGTCGTCGATAAGTTGCTCGTTATTGACAGCTCTGTTCGGGAAAGCACACAAATGGACAGAACAAATGTATGGGAAAATGGAATGCTTAAAGTTTTCATGAAATTTAACCATTTACAAACCATTATATGTACGCATGTTATGCGATTTAATGTTTACTGGGTGGTGCCTCGGTTTGTCCAATTAGAAGTAAATCACTAAAATCAATATATGATGTAGAAATTTCCATCCAAATTTTAGCATTCGTGACTTCTAATACCATCGACATAACTGGTCGGTGTTCAGTCAGGCCGGACTAAGTAACATAATTATGATTTCAAGTAAATTGAACTCAAAGTTTGAGGCTGTGCACTTTTAGTAGCTTCCAATCATTGTCTCCTCTGCATTGTCTCCAATTGTTTTACAGCTCTTAGTTACTCTTCAGCAAGATCGTATAATGGTATTATTACAAGAAAAACTCTGTTTAGAGTCAATCAAGAGGGATTAACGATTGACTATGTGTACTTGGTCCAATCTGATTGAAGAGCAAAATATTTTCCGAAACATGTTCCACTATGACTGAACAATTTGATGTAGAAACCATATTATTTGTTCAATAGAACTTCCTCCACTAAACCTATACAATAAAACAAACCGGTTTTATGACTTGAAACAGTATTTTGCTTACCAAAAACAATCGATTAGTATGTATTTTCTAGTACAATTCTAGAATATCAAGAATTGTACTAGAAAATACATACTAATCGATTGTCTAATCGACAAACGGGTTAGCGTGATTCATCGTGCGTCGATCATGAAAAGTTTCGTAATTACAATTTTTTATTCTCTGGCATTTGGTCCACTCTGTCTGAACAAGATATCATAATATATTGAATCAACTTTCCAATAACTATTAATTGTCTGCAAAGCATATACATTGTGTTTCAATATGAGTTAAAATCGGAAAAACTGAAATGTCATATTTTCTACAGTACACTGGATTTTTTTCCCGTAATTTTGTTATGCGATTCTCTCGAAATTACGCGATTATCTTGAAATTACGCGATTTGGAACTGCCTATCGTCGATTTTTCCTGCGCGCACGCATCAATCGGATGAAAAAGAAGAATGATTTCGGGGGGAAACGTGAATGTTCGAAATTATTCAAAACAACACAAAATTATAGTTCACATATAATACAAACAAAACAAACCTTATGGAAATCCGAAATTCTCTGGAATAAGCGGTCGATTCACACGGGAGCAAAACAACAATTTAATTCTGCGATTTGCCGCAGCGTGAAATTGATATTTATAACAAAAACGCTCGGGCACGATGATAAAACACGATACAGGTTTTCAAGGATTTCAAAAATTGTTTGTTCAACTTTTTAAAATGTTTTTGAGTATACAGTAATTTATGTTTAATGCGACATGACAAGACACAATTCAGTGTCGCATTGGAGGCGATTTTGACCTGTAATTGGACACTGGCGATGGAAGTGGCACAGGGTCTGGTGTCACTCCCATCGGACAATCAATTCGTGGCCATAATTTGGGCCCCGAACTCGATGTTTACAAAAATGTCGAATTAGAGATAAAAATGTCCAATTAAACGTGTCGCATTCAGGGGTTACCGCAACAATATTAGGTACACTGGCAATATGAGGGATTTCACGTTTTAGTCATACCCCTTGTCGCATTACAGATCTGAAATTCAATTTAACGAGAAAATAATATGTTTTCCTTACAATATAGGCACAAAATAGAATCTGGCATCAATGTAAGCTCAGCATGATTTGAGGGGTGTTTAGTGTGACATACATAATTTCAGGCGAATTTTACTTTTTCCTTCGATGCTTTCAGATCAGCACACAGAAGAGAAGCAAGCGAAGTTGACATTTTCTAGACAAACAAATCGATATTTTAAAAGTTACTCAAAGCAGCAGAAAAATCTTTAACGCAATTTTGTATTTATTTTTAACTTATATAGTATTAAAAATATATATAGTTACGAATTTACAAGTTAACAATATTAGCGAAAAAGCAGATCATCCTAAAATATGAATAACAAAGCGAACAATGGTGAGTCACAGCGATTGCTACGATTGTGCAGTGGAAAAATGCTAGGAAACATGGTATTGTAAGATCGTATTTGGGAAAAAAATGGACTTTTCCCGGACATTTTGGATTTCAATAAGCAGATATTGGACGCGTTTTGATGAAATCTAACTTTTAAGAAAAATGGGAGTGGAACTTTCTGCATCAACCATGTAGTTTAATGCTATGTAGAAGAAATTTTGTACTTATATCTCATGGATAATCAATTTTTGATGAGATCCAAGGCAGAATGTACGGAATGCTTCATGTAATAATTTGTATGTTTTCCAAAACTTCGACATCACTACGTAATATTGTTGCAGATTACGTATTTACATTTTCATGTGCTGCATGGTTCCACTGAGTCTATACATTTTTGAGATATTACAACGATTTGATGTTATTATTTATCGTTTGTAAGCCCTAAACTAATGTTATTGTTTATAAATAAAATTATCTTCCTGTTGTAGGTTATCCATACGATGCGGCCCAATCAGCAGCGTACCAACAATATGTGAACAGCCAAGTAAGAATGAAAATATGAACAAATAAGTATATTGAGTATATGTACCACCTTAGATGTTGATCTAAAATGCATCGCTAAGATTAAGATTCAGATTTTTACCTAATTATTGATCGATTGATTCGTCATGCAAAAGCTTGAATTGGAAGTATTTTCCTCTGTAAACATCTCCCTTGTGTACACGAATTGCAGAGTAGATTATACCTTAACACTAAAAATACCACAAAATTTCGTTTGAGGATTTAAAATTTGGTTTAAATTTAAAATTGGTTTTTTAAAACGGCTCATGACAAATCAATAGTCAAATGTTTGGTATATTCAGTGTTAAATATATATTTACTTTCTCGGTTTCCTCTATTAAAATCATTCATCCTGTTCCTCTACAAGTTTATTTTTTGATAAATTTGCGCGATCAATAAGTACCAAACTACTTAATAACGTAGCTAATCTAGGATATAAAGTTATTGAATTGATGATAACTTTGACATCATGACATGATTATTTTAATGGGGAGTAAATGTGAGTATACCAATAGGATGTAAACAGCCCTAAAGTTGTGCGACTTGGGAGGTATCAGCGATTATTTTACAAAAACAGTCCCTTACCCGTCGTACGAAATTCTCAACATTGGAAGCTGCGGACTCCAAAGGTTCAAAATTCTTCAAAGAAGTTGATGACTTTTGGAGAGCATTGTATATTCTGTTTAGAAACATTCCTCTGAGAAAGGCAAATTACACGGCTGTAACGGGTTCAACTGTATTTCCCTTGAAGCTTTGTGATGTTCGCTGGGTGGAGAACGAACGTGTAGCGGGACGTGCAGTTGAAATGCAAGAGGAGAATAAGCTTAAGGAAAGTCTTCCAAACTTTAAACGGAGTTTTGCATCAGTTTTCCAGTCAAAGCTATTCGAGATTGTCACTGTGTATGATAGGCTGTTGGTACCGAAATTTACTTTTTGTATTACGACAGCATCGACAGTTAAATCGAGTTTCAATCGAGCGATCGTCGGGTGCAGACGTGTCCTTCTGTTGCTCCGCGCATAGTTTCTTTTGAGATTGAGATTGGTTTCTGTTTGATATTTTGATACTGTTTAAACAAATATGTTTTCATTACGGTCTTTAAACGTAGTACAACGTTAAATGTTTCTTAAAATATAGTCGTAAATAGTGCATGAAATTGTAGAATTGTTTTTTTTCGGTTTCGGTCACGGTGTGGATCAAAAGCTTGAACAGCGCACTGAGCGAGATGTGCGCGTTTGGGCAGTGATAAAAATATTTTGAGTGTACGAGAGGGTGTGCTCCCTGCTTTAATGATTCCGAAGCCAGTGAAATTTTCTATAATTTTTATCTAAATCATCAAAATGATTGATTATAAATCTGTTCAGTGATGTATTAAACGAAGCCAGTCTTGTGCTTCGTATAGGATGGTGTAAACGCTACGGTTGTCGTTGTGTTCTCGGTCGTCGGGCGCTCGACTTAGTGTTGTTATGGTCTCTTTCCGACGCGTGTATGCGCTATTACAGCGAGCATCTTGCTTTTCTTTTTTCTGATAGGGCATGAGAACGCATGAGTGTTCGTTTTTCCTGTACGAGTAGGTAGTTGTAATGTCGTTGTGACTGTATCACACCGAAAGAATCGTCGACAGGGGTGGACTGAGTGGATAGCTGCATCGGTTGTGTTTTTTTTGCATCTATTCTCTCATACGAAGAAGCCGCGGCGATTGTGCATGTGTTGTATGGGTATGCTATGTTTGTATCCACATAGAGAAACACAATCCGCGAGAAACTGTAGACAGAGGAGATGGAAAAGAGAAGAGAATCTAGAGACCAATAAGTGTTGCCATGTGCAAAGCGTAAATAACTATAGGGAAAGGAATGTTCCTCGAGCATGCAGTAGCGTCAGCTAAGTTTTATTTCTTTCATACATATATACTATATAAATTCCGTTGCTGTATAATTCTCGTGTAACTTTTGAGAAGGACCTGTCTACATTGGTCGGTTCTCTTCATCGGCATTCTCTTTCGTTAATAACTTTGCGATTTCCCGATGTGTTCCAAGATCAGGAGTGTAGAAGATATCCTCTCTTATCAAATAACGTAACAAAACTGGCGTCAAATATGTCTGCAAGGCCGTGGTTATTGGGAGAGAGAGAGTCAGTGAGGAGAGTCGATCAGTGTGGATGGGTCTTTTTTTTTATTTTTTTTTTATGCGAGAATTGTTTAATTTCTAATTCTTCAATTCTTCTATTATTTCATTTCTTAATTCTGTGAATATTATTTCCTTGGATGCTTTTATTACTTCCTCATTGACCTTTAGCGAACGAATGGTTGTGACAAGCGATAGGCAATACTTTGAATATTAAATTTGTAACCATTTTTGCAAAATAAAACATTAATTTTTGAAAAAGAGGAAGTTACCGGTACTCCTATTAGATCGAGATCTTTTAAAGGAGTTTTTTATGACCTTCTCAGGTCAGGAAAAATATCTATGTACTACGCACGAAGAATAACGAAATGCATGACCGGTCCGATAAGAATGTATATTTTTTTCAAATCTCATTTCGCCGAATAGTTGAGAGTTTGCATTTTTAAAATCATATCACTTACCACAGTGAATCCTGATTTTTCTTAACCATTCCCACTAACAACTATCCCTTCCATGATAAACGCTAGGGAACCACGCTATAGAGGCGACCCCTCTGGCCTTCGGGCGGCGAATATCATACTAACATTCCTTCCCATCCCCTGGTGACTGTAAGGACGTGGCCGGCGTCGTTATTGACCATTTAAAGCTCGAATCACCGAAAATTGCACAACGAGAATGATTTGCTAGTCCCAAGCGTCATTCTGTGTGTTCTTTGTGCAATTTGGTAGGTTCAAATCAATCACGGAGAGCAACTACGAATTGTACAGTCTACCCAAGCTCAAGCTCAAGCTACGACAGCATCGACAGTTAAATCGTTTTTGCATGAATATCAGACAGAGGCACGTTCTTCCATTCTTTTCTAACGGGACTTGTATGAGAAAAGTATGAAGCCCGAACGACTAAAAGTGGAATCCGAATCATTTGTTGAACTTGAACTCACATAAACCAATTTGCTGCTACCAGAAAGTATTGAAATTGAATTTGCAACGAAATCCGCAATGTCCGCAAGGGATTCCGTCAAAATTTCCGAAAAAGATCTTTTAATATTTCGTATCAACTGTCGTGAGTTCTACTGCAGATTTTTAAAGAAATTGTTCATACAATCACCCTTGACATATTTGATCACTCGTTACTTAACGTGTATTAACCCGAATATGATTTTCAACATTCGGGATAAAGCGAAGAAACTGATGGAGTTATGCTTGGAAGTATTCGTCGATGAACAACATTTGTTTGACGCTTGTGCAGATAAACTAAAGAATGAGTATGGACAATTTTGTTCAAAGTCTTCTGTTACATTTTTTTATCAGCATATCAAAGATTGGACAATTTTTGAATGGAACTTATCGCTCAGTCGAAGAAGTAGCTTTCAAATTTGACATATTCTTTTATCTCCGTCAATCAACGGATCGATGTAACGAAATCGCTCATCCATTACGGGTGCAATGTTCACTCAAGATACGTAGAGTCATTTAAGGGGGGACCCCGATCTGGAATTTGGAAAAAATAGTTTTTGACGTAGAACTACGTCTTTCATTAAGGGTGCCAAATCAGAAAACAGGTCTCGTTTTTCTGAAATGAAGTTAACGTTAATAACTATTTTTGCCGAACGGATTTTGGATTTACATACCAAACGAATCGGAAATTCCCTAAGATTTGTTTGATATTCTATACATCATAATCGCCTGGTGTGTAAATGGTAAATGGGAAAACTATAAGCGTTTCCTTTTTCCCATACATTTGTTCTGCTGATTTGTGTGTTTTCCCGAACAGAGCTGTCAATAACGAGAAACTTATCGACGAGCAACGAAGGGGAAATCTAGAGGCGAACGAACTGAAAAGTAAACCCTCTTAAAGCCAAAAAAGAAGAATAAGAAAGGAAAATCGTAAGATTTAAAGTCTCCGTGAATAAAGGAAAGGAAGAAGAATGAAGGGGAATATTTGCCTAGGGCATAAACAGTGCATCTCGCTGAGGCAAACTTTCAGTCTCGTTCTGTTTTCAAAGCAATGAACATCGCTTGTTCTTCAATCTGTTGCTGAGAAACACACTGTTCAATTTTTTGTCATATGCGGGAGTTGGAAGCAATAAAGTAAAAATTATTTCGCAATTCGGATTTCAATCAATTTTCAACTAACGACGCAATGTTACTAAATTTTCATTTTTCAGAGTCGGGAATTTCGTGAAAACATGAGAGAGAGGGGAGAGAGAGAGGAAAGAGAAAGAGAGAGAGAGAAAGAGAGAAAAGGGAGAGAGAGAAAGAGAGAAAAGGGAGAGAGAGAGAGAGGAAAGAGAGAAAAGGGAGAGAGAGAGAGGAGAGAGAGAAAGAGAGAAAAGGGAGAGAGAGAGAGAGGAGAGAGAGAAAGAGAGAAAAGGGAGAGAGAGAGAGGAGAGAGAGAAAGAGAGAAAAGGGAGAGAGAGAGAGGAGAGAGAGAAAGAGAGAAAAGGGAGAGAGAGAGAGAGAGGAGAGAGAAAAGGGAGAGAGAGAGAGAAAGAGAGAAAAGGGAGAGAGAGAGAAAGAGAGAAAAGGGAGAGAGAGAGAAAGAGAGAAAAGGGAGAGAGAGAGAAAGAGAGAAAAGGGAGAGAGAGAGAAAGAGAGAAAAGGGAGATAGAGAGGAGAGAGAGATTTGATAAAGAGGAGTGAAAGAGAGAAGAAAGTTGATAGAGGAGACAAATAGAGAGAGAGAGAGTTATGTTAGGTGTGACGCTAACCATTCGGCCACTAGGGCACATTATAGACATTTTTATAATCAGTTGTTCAATTTTATGGGCTGTTTTGTTCCACAGTCTTTCGTCAGGCTTCAAAATCGTATCCTCCCAAAACATGCTTGCTTACTCGTCGAAATCTGGTCAAGGTATTTTTCATGTTGGCCATAGAGTCGAAACTCTTGCCCTTGAGTAATTTTGCAGGAACCTAAACTTGTAATAATCTGATAGTGCAATATCCGGTTGGTTCAGTTTAGCTCCTAATTAGACTCCAAAACAATTTGTGACTGCAAAATGATGCCGAAGGTGTTATTTTTACAACAATTAAGAACGTAATGATAATGAACATTGTAAATGCCCAACCACTCAGTTGAGACGTATACCTTCCATTAGATTCCAGCTCACGCACAGATTCCCCCATCCTACAACTCGGTGGTAACGAGCATGACACCAGCCGGTTATCCGCCCTATCCACCGGGGATGGTTCAGCAACCGTTCTACACCAACAGCTGGAGTATGAATCCGTCCGCGCCACAGGCCGCCCCGATGCAATTTGCTCACTCTCATCTTCCACCGCCACCACCGTACGCAGCGGCTACCCAGTCGATGTCCGGTATTCCTTCGCAGACCGTGCACCCAACGATGTATCAGTATTCGATCGCAACTCAACCGCAAGCACAGCCACAACAAGTGTATCAGACCCCCATATATCCCATACAGGTGCGTTGATTGTTGATTAATTATATCAAACTTCCTTGACTCTCTCATCGGCTGTTTCTCCTTTTCCGCGGCGTTAGGGAGCAATATATGATGCGGGTGCACGTTTCGGAAAAACGGGCGGTTCTGCCACTATTCCGCCTCCACCGCCGGGAATCGCTCCAACTGCGGCCCAGATTGCCGCTATGCAAGGTCAGCAGGTAGCGATGACGAAGAAGAAAAACAATTTCGTTCACGGAGGTAATGGAGCTGGATTTACGTTTTGGTAAATTCCTGTGCGCACAACATGCGTTTATTGACCCACACGCGAATATTAGTTACTAAGTGAAACAAATCCAAAAAACCAGTGATTTAAATTTCGTCATTATTATTTGGTGATGCAAGCTGCCATTTGAGAGCCGTCGGTATGTTCCAATTTAGTTGTAATATTTAGTTTTCTTGTTTTATTTGTTGTTTACTACCGTGGCGTGATTAAGCCTGCTCATCACTTGAAGACGAAATATAACACACACAAAATTAACATACATTTGAGAACTAAAACGAAGCGAATTGTAACGAATTGGAAGTTAGCGAAACGAAACAAATATATTACTACAAAAGTGTTATTAAATAATTATTAATCGCGGTGAGGCACAAAGGCCGTAGAGTTTTGACCCGTTGCATCGTACCAGTTTAACGGAACGCAACAGTAATCAATTAAATTGAATAATATAGGTAATTATTATTCACATTATACTAGAAACAGCCCATTATAGGCTGACCGATACCTATATTAAACGAATGAGTTACAAATAAACACAAAAAACACATTAAACAGATAGAAGAAATTGCGATTTCAACTAGTCGCATAAGACAAGGGATACACAAATCACAAATTAGTTTAGACAAAACGACGAAGGAGCAAACAATATTTGTATTACCATCAAAAATGGAAAGTAACAATAGGGTCTGAATAACAGGTGCAAACCATACAGAATGCCATAAGAACTGCAGGTACACACATATAAATATATAACAGTTTCCACAGTGCAGTTTCTGCTTTGTTTACACATAAAACACCTGTGAGCATATTCCTCAACAATATAGAAAATAGAAAATGCTAATGCGATTATCAGTTCCAATGAGTTAGAAAGCAACCCAAAGCAATCGTTTATCTCATGTGCGTATACTGAATCAGAGAAAATGAGTATCTATCAAGCAATCGAGAACACACTTGTTGATGGTGCAGTCGCCCATAACGGCAACCAGGCTAAGGAATATTTCTGCGGATGATTGGTCGGGTCAATGAATACGGTGAAAGCGTCTATGGCACTCCAAAAATGTTAAATGGTATTTTCTTTATCAGTTCTGTGATGCTTACTTCGGATAAAATTTTGAACCTACATATGTTATTATTTTACATAAAATTAAGCACAGGCGCAGTAATTATATTTGTATTTTTTTGTTTACAGAACTGCTTCGTACGCCTTATTCAATTTGTTTAACCATTGGGGTTCATTAAATTGATTGTTAATTTTCAATCGGACAACATTCAGCTCAATTTTTGAATAGTTAATAACAGAATATTTTCACAAAATATGATTCTACGTTCTACATAATTTCGTGGGTCTCGTTCTTACATTATTATTCCA
Organism: Toxorhynchites rutilus septentrionalis; assembly: GCF_029784135.1. NCBI lineage: Eukaryota > Metazoa > Arthropoda > Insecta > Diptera > Culicidae > Toxorhynchites > Toxorhynchites rutilus. Next base: position 255,664,592 of record NC_073745.1, read on the forward strand.
TATTTCATTTACCCGCCTCAAAGATAATCTAGATTTATTGAAATTAGTGTAAACCAACCGAATAAATACAAAGAATAGCTCATGCTCCAATGAAAGCAAACCAAATATTTTACTTGTGTTCTTACTTGGTGAATTGATTCTTATCTTATTATTCCATGTCATTCCATGTGCTTCATCCGCGGAGTCGAAGTTTGTTGAACCATAGAGGATTTGTAGAACGACATCCGATGACGATGAGTCTCCAAATTCCAGTATTATTTCATGTTGTGTTAGGCTCCTTTTGAATACAACGAGGGACTCTGTTAAGCCGGCGCCAAATGATGCTTCGAACATTCGACACTCGATGACATTCGATACACCGCTACACAATTCGTCCGAATCTATCTTTGACAGATTGGTTTGTTTACAAGCTTTAGATGAAGGAACTATGAAATTGATTCATAGGGCCCTATTATAGAAATCGAGTCGAGGATTCGATACAATCACTATCACTATCACACCGAGTAAAATCTGGAATTATAGAAATCGAGGAAAACAGCTCGATTCGTTACTCAGTGTTGATTGATAGCGCAAGTGATTGGTCGGTCTTTTCACTGCTTCGTTAAATTGTTGTGCTTCTGTATAGCGTCCTATTGTCGCTGTTTTAACGTTTCAATTTGTATCGTGCACAATTGTTCGTTTTGTAGTGTTTTTTCACAAGGCACCCCGCAGGTCGTGGAAGTGAAAACCACCGTTTGAGTGTTCGTCGCGTTCAATTATCGTTGTTTGTTCGCTGTTCAACTGTCGTCTTTTTTCGACCGAACATTGTTCTAATTCGTGTAATAGACAATCAAGCGACAGTATAGTGAGAAGCTCAGACGGTTGACGTAATAGAGGAAGGGCTTCCCCCTGTAGCGTGGTTGTTTTTGTGTTGCACGTATTTACTGTGGTTGGTAGTGAGTAAGCGGCAGATGGGCCGCCGCAATGGCGGGTACCCCCGGCCCCGCATCCAGTGTGTGGGGCCACAATGGCGGGGGAAAACACCGCACTATTGACGGTAGCTTTTCGGGAGCAACCGTACCGGCGTTTATGGACCCCGGCGGTAATCACGGAGAGTTTATCGTGCTGCGGATCACGGGCATGGATGACAATGGCAAGGACAAGGCGCTCCCTATCGCGCCCTTCCTCATCCGTAAGTCTATTGAAAACTGGGCAGGGGAAATTGAAGGTGCTTTTCCCGAAGGAGGCAGCATACACGCTGAAGGTGCGTAGCAAAAACAGGCGGAGAGATTACTGGAATTGAAAAAGTTAGCCGACGAAACACGGGTGAGAGTCACTTACCACCAGTATCTCAATTGTTCAAAGTGCGTTGTAAGTTGTGGACAGACCATCAACATGTCCGAGGAGGAAATCGTGAGCTACCTCCAGGATCAAAATACAACAAGCGCGAGAAGAATACAGCGGCTAACCGGCCCAACCACTTTTGAGAACACTCCAACTGTAGTGCGTACACTCCGGAATTTATTAATTTCGGCTATTTGCGTGTCAGGACGAAACCTTACTACCCCTCACCCATGCAATGCTTTAAATGCTGGGCGTTCAGTCACACTAAAGTGAAATGCAGGCAAGAGACGGCAACATGCGGGAACTGTTCGGAAAATCACGAGATTCCTGCGGAGGGACCTAAATGCCAGCAGCTCTTGTTCTGCAGAAAATGTACATCCAGCGAACACAGCCTCGCCTCCCGTTCCTGCCCAGAATATCGGAAGGAGAACACGATACAGAAAATATAGATCGAACGCGACATAGACTACAGAGCCGCTAGATTGATTTTTGAAGCAAACAATTGCCGACAACGAAGCTACGCCGACGTCACCAGAGAGGTAAATGGGCCACGGATACGGAGGATTCGGATCGGAGAAACAACGATCTCTTAAAAACAATTGCTGAAAAGGACCTCATCATCGCCAACATAGCCGCTTCCATAGAATCGCAACTCACTAAAGCCGCAAAAAACGCAGCGATGATCAAGTCGTTGGTCGATAGAATGGACTAGATGGCCAACACTCTAGCGGCGATGGAACAGCGTTTGATCCAGAGGGAGGAAACCATCGTTTCTCATCAGAACAAGATCACCGTCGCTAGTTCGTTGTTGACCAGAACCGGTATCACCGATGCATCCAGTGCAGTGCAGCCTAACAAACCAAGTCCTCCGTTTCCGAGGAATAGTCCCAATTCGCCAACCAGAACCACTCGAACACCAAAAACTATCTCAGAAAAAACAGCAGCACAAAGCCCAGACTATCGCTTCGACGCCGATTCCGATTCTGATTCCGAAGAACCCAACGCCATTTTCAAGGATAATCCTTCTCCGCCCACGCCAGTACATCGCCCCACCAAGCCAATAAACAACGCAACCGCTTCCACAGCGCCCCCGAAAAAACGCAAACCGGAATCCCAGCTTACCCAGCAAACATTAAATCACATAACAAGCGTATATATAACATTATATGCCCTAAAATTTGGAGGCCATATACATACATGGCAAATGCTTACCGAATTTGTTTGGATGAATATGCCACTTTGACCGGCTATAATAGCAATTATGTTGAAATTGAATTGCGATCTAATATGAATATATTCATGAATTGTCAAAGCACCAAATACGACTTTTGTCATACTCATATACGATTTATTACAGACATAGAAAAAAACAAATGGCGCAAAATATTTTCGTGAAATGTTTATTATAGCCTCACGAATCGCCATTGTTATATATGAGTATTTATGTTTGTAGAAATAATAAGTGTTTGATTGATTGGTGTTGGGAGTGGAATATGAATGTTTAAAATGGCACAGATTGATGTTTGGTGAAAACTGCTCCGATGTGGGTTCGAACTCCGTTCGTCTGGATTATTATCCACCAACTATCTCGCGCGGCTATCTGAAATTTAATTCAACAGCGATTGAAACTTTCGAGTGCATCAGCATTTCATTGACATTTAAATATGATGTAATATCCCAGCAAACATTAAATCACATAACAAGCGTATATATAACATTATATGCTCTAAATTTTGGTTGGCATATAATGCGCCTAACTGGCATATGCATGCAAAAGTGGAGGCCATATACATACATGGTAAATGCTTACCGAATTAGTTTGGATGAATATGCAACTTTGATCGGCTATAATAGCGATTATGTTGAAATTGAATTGCGATCTAATATGAATATATTCATGAATTGTCAACGCACCTAATACGACTTTTGCCATACTCATATACGATTTATTACAGACATAGAAAAAAAAACAAATGGCGCAAAATATTTTCGTAAAATGTTTATTATAGCCTCACGAATCTATTTTTATATATGAGTATTTATATTTGTAGATATAATAATTATTCAATTTACTTGTGTTGGGATTGGAATATAAATGTTTAAAATGGCACAGATTGATGTTTGGTGAAAACTGCTCCGATATGGGTTCGAACTCCGGTTGTCTGGATTATCATCCACACGCTATCTCGCGCTGAAATTTAATTCAACAGCGGTTAAAACTCATACATATGATTCGATATGATATAACCTAATACATTCTATGCAGTAGGATCAGGAATGACCGATGCCGATTTTATTATTCAACTATGTTCCAAAGAAAAAGATCTTTGATTTCCCTATCATAGAAACGAAATATATAATATCAATGAAACTATCTCAATTTTAAATTATTTTTATTACAATTTTCACTGTACAATTTGTTTTCACAATCATATCCAACTAAATTGTGATTAATATTATAATAAATATAATAGATCAATGTGGCAACCTTGCAAAGCGATGCGATGCAATGTGCCAAATTCGATTTGGTATATATTTAAGATTAGCGTTCAATGGCGTAGTTCACTTCATTTTGCTGAATGTTTCATTAGAAGGGATGTTTGCCGTTGTTACTTTCATCGAACATCAGCAATTTCGAGTGCATTTCATCATTTTCGAGTGCATCAGCATTTCATTGACATTTCAATATTGTTGGGGCGAAAAAAACGACGATTTCTGTTTCGGACACCGGGTTCTTAGCAGCAATAAACACAGTTATTATTGGTTTAGCGCAGCTTTAAACTGCAAAATATATTTAATCAAATATGGCTTCCGTGGTGACATTTATAAAATGACTTTCACATTCGGTGTTCTCACGTACATGAATTTTAGGTGAAGAAATTCAACTCTTATTCTAGTTAAACAAATTCACTGATATGTTATACTGAATAAACAAATCTTATGTTTCTAAAAGTCTAACTTTAAATCTACGAAAAATATCCTTTAGCAGTCACCTTTTCACGTTTGAACGTCAACGTTTTTTCGCGTTCGTTGGCGGAAGTAGTTTTTCTCTTTTTCTTCTTTTCGCTGACAGCTCTCACCCCGTGCGTTCGTCGATGACATTTGACGTCAAGTTGAGTTAGGGTGACCATTTGGAATGCATACTTGGAACAGTGCACCCAGCGGCAACATTCTCCCCCCTCCCCCCCGTAACACTGGCCATCGGTCCCAGTTTTACTTTCATACTCAACCTCCAATACAGCCAACTTCGATCCTGTCTTCTCAACATCCCTCTGGCAGTTTGTGCAATGGCTTGCCGAACTTCACCATCCTTCGCCGTAACAACCTCCTCAACACGTCCACGTATCCAACCATTCCTATGGGTAACATCGACAATCAGGACTACCCAGAAAACATTAAATCGTATAACTTTGCACATGATAAGTCACATATAATTTCGTATCAAATCACAATCGCATAAAATATCAATCAAAATATCGATCATATATATCTAAAATCGCATAAAATGCAAAAACACGATTTTTCATGTCATCGATGGATTGAGTGGTAACGTTGTCGTATCAAATCGCATATCAGTCCAAAAAGCATCGCATATCGTTATATACGGCTTTATATGCGTACAAAATATGGCATATACGTATATCGCCTCCACTTTTGTGTGTATATGCTAGTTATCTGCATCATATATCATACAAATGTGTCTTGGTTGTATGTATATCGCCTCCAATTATAGCTATTCATACGACTTAATGTTTGCTGGGTAGATCCCCTTCAGCTACTGGCTTCACATCACCAAACCATTTCATCCGTCTTGTCAATATTGGGAGGTATTCCCGGATCCATCTTTTCCAGAAAACATCTAATTGGTACTGAATCTGGTTCCAGGAGTTTTTAACCGCAGATACTGGATCACTGAACGGTACAGTTGGCTGACGAACACCTCTTGAGTTTCCCATCAGAAAGTGATTCGGCGTAAGTGCTTCCCCTTCATCGTCGTCTAAAGGTAGATACGTTAACGGTCGACTGTTCACAATACTCTCGGCTTCCACAATCAACGTTTCTAACCCTTCATCATCAAGCTTTCGATCGTTGTTGTACGCAACCTGCATGGCCGACTTTATGGATCGAGCCTTTCTTTCCCACGCGCCACCCATGTGAGGTGCTCCTGGTGGTATAAACATCCATTTAGTATCTGTGTTGGTGAAAGTTGATGCAAGTTCGTTGTGTATTGCATTAATCTGCTTTCGTAACAAATTCTCAGCGCCTTGAAAATTGGTGCCGTTATCGGTATAAATCTCGGCTGGCGCACCACGACGACCGACAAAACGACGAATGCACTTTACGCATGATGATGTAGACAGATTGTAGGCAACCTCTACATGGACGGCGCGAGTAGTTAAACAGGTGAACAAACATATCCAACGTTTTTCCGTACTTCGACCTACTTTCACTAACAAGGGACCGAACAGATCAATACCGACGTACGTAAATGGTCGGGTGAATGACGATAGACGAGCAACAGTAAGTGGTGCCATTTTACACCATTGACATGCTGCGGCTACTTGTTTCACGATCGTCCTCAGTTGAGCAATATGGTAGAACTGACGAATTTCGTTCACCACTGTTTCCGAGTTCCCGTGACGAAAGATTCGGTGAAATTCATCAACAACCATCTTGGTTACTGGATGTTTCTTCGGGAGTATTATCGGAAACTTGGCATCGAACGTAGTATGTGGTGCAGCTCCGGTTCTTCCACCGACCCGTATAACCTTATATTCATCTATTACGGGCGTTAACTGGTATAAGGCACTCGTTCTGTGTAGCTCCATTTGACTTCGTGACAGCAAGTCCATTTCATCAGGATACTCTTCCCACTGAACCATTCGTATTAGTGTATTCTTCGCTTTTATCAATTCGTCTTGGCTTAAATAAGACACATCTGTTCTTTCCTTTCGACTTTTTTTTTTTTTTCGACTTCTATAAACCGATGCACGTAAGCGACTGTCCCTAACAATCGACGCCACTTCGAAAACCTAGTGAAGTCCACTATGGCAGTTGGAATTGCTGAACTTTGAACCACAAAACACGAGCGCAATTCCTCTTCCGGTTGATCCAATGACTTAGCCTGCTTTGGCCACTCTTTTTCGGACAGACGTAGAAATTTCGGACCTCTGAACCATTCACTTTCGACTTCGGGGCACAGGCTCTTTCCCCATTTCGTCGCTGCATCCGCTGGGTTGAGTTTACTGGGAACCCATCGCCAATCTGGTTTGTAGCGACGGTGATCTGCTCGCAACCATGCCAAAACTGTCGCGAAATCACTCCAGAGAAATCGTTGTTTCACTTCGATGCTGTGACCTTCTTGTACAAAGGACATCAAGCGACTTCCAAGAACTGCTGCTTGTAGCTCTAGGCGTGGATTTGAAAGTGGTTTAAGTGGTGCGACCTTCGTCTTAGCGGCAACTATTGTACATTCGACATTACCTTCCGCATCTTCTATTCTAAAGTAAGCTACAGCAGCGAATGCGGCTTCACTCGCATCAACGAAAATGTGGAGTTGAAGTTTGTCATAGGTTTACTTGGTCGCATTCAATAAATAGCATCGAGGAATCCTTATGGTACTAATGCTGAGGAACATTCCAGTCCACTTGATCCATCGTTCAAATATGTCTTCTGGCACCTTTTCGTCCCATTTCAATCCAGCACGCCACGTATCCTGCAGTAATATCTTCCCTTGTACGAGGAATACGCTAAGGAGTCCCAAGGGGTCAAATATTCCCAATAAACATTTTAGCATTTGCCGCTTGGTTGGTCTATTACCGCTATCAATTATCTGCTGTACCTCATCCTTCATATTAATCGCAAATTTCAGTTTATCTTCAGTCGTCAGCCACAACATTCCCAACACTCGTTCACTACTGACCGTTGGATTCGAGCAGAGGTTCTTGCTATCCAAAGTTTCCTTCTCCTGTAATTCGCTGAGCAACGAAGTGCTGTTTGAAAGCCAATTTCTGAGATGAAATCCACCCTGTTGATGTATTAACCTCACTTCCTTAGATACCAGCTCTGCTTCCTCTTCGCTCCCAAAACTATCGAGATAGTCATCCACGTAGTGGTTTTTCAATATTCCTTCAACCGCTCGTGGGAAGCGATCAGCGAATTCTGCGTCCATCATAAATATTTGTTCTGACGGATCGTTACGGAATAAAAATCGTTGAGCATGGCGATCTACTTCTCGAATCTTCATTTGGTGAAACATCTCTCTGATGTCGGCAGAAACTCCCACCCAAAACTGTCGAAAACGAAATAGCACATCTGGAAGCGACGTTAGTTGATCTGGGCCTTTCAGTAGCATGGAATTCAAGGATATTCCATCCACTGTGGCTGCCGCATCCCACACTAGACGTACTTTGCCGGGTTTCCGTGGATTTGTCACTACTCCCAGTGGTAGATACTACACTCGTTTTGGATTGGCTCGATCTAGTTCTTCTTGAGTTGCGCGATGTGCGTAGCCTTTCAATACATACTCAGTGATCTGCCTTTTGAGATTGGACGTGAGTTCTTCTTCTTCAATGGCACTAACGTTCCTAGAGGAACTTCACCGTCTCAACGTAGTATTACTTGCGTCATTTTTATTAGTACTTAGTTGAGATTTCTATGCCAAATAACACGCCTTGAATGCATTCTGAGTGGCAAGCTCTAGAATACGCGTGATCACAGTGCAAGTCGAAGGAAATTACTTTGACGAAAAATTCCCCCGACCAGAACGGGAATCGAACCCGAACACCCGGCATGTTAGTTATGACGCTAACCACTCGGCCAAGGGAGCACACGGACGCGAGTTCTGGATCTCTAATCATCTTGCGTTCCAGGCATTCGAAACGCTTGACCGCCATCTTGTGACTATCTGGGAGCTCTACGTCATCATATCTCCACAATAGACCTGTTTCGAACTTTTCACCAACTCGTATGGTCGTTTGCTCCATGATTTTCTTAGCGCGTTTTTCTTCTTCAGACTCTGGTACGGGTGCTGGTTTCACACCTGCATCTTCCATAGTGAAATAATCTCTCAATGCGTTGTAGAGCTTCTGATCACTTGCGCATTCACATGTATGAAAATTTAGCGTATGCGTTGACTCCTTACTGCTACCACCAAAAATGTTCCATCCTAACCTCGTTTTTACAGCGATGGGCTCGCCTTTTTGGCCTTCTTTCACTTGCAGAGGTATCGTAAGGTTCACATTGTTAACTCCAATTAACAGACGAGGAACAGCCTTCTCGTAGCTTACAACTGGCAGACCCTGGAGATAACAATAGCGTTGCGCCAAATCTTCATAACTGAGGCTCTGTTCCGGCAAAGTGAGCTCTTTCACGGTGCGAAGATCGTTGAGGTAGAACTGTTTTTGCCTATTAACTCCTCTAATCGAAACTTGAACTTGTTTTGAATCCGGCTCGACTCTGGTGACGTTCCCTGTCCATTTTAAACACAATGGTTTCGTCCATCCATCCATACCCAACTGTTCCAGCAGGTCACTCTCGATCAGCGACAAATCTGACCCATCGTCCAAGAAGGCAAACGTTTCGATGGATCCACGTGGTCCTGAGATAATGACCGGAACGATTCGGAATAGAAGAGTTTGTTTGTAGCGTTGATGAACGTGATTCTGCACCGTTGATAAACTTTGAACAGGCTGACCGTTGGAATGGTTTGAATGTAATAGCGGATGATGACGGTACTGACATCCTTCTATCACGCATTATTTCGCATTTCTGCAGCTCCTCCTACCGTGTGCGTTTAGACAACACAGGCATAAACCGTTAGTTTGTGCAAACTTCCATCTATCATTCACGGAATACGCTTTGAACATCATACACTCAGCTATTCGATGATCTGATTTCTTACAGCAAATACACACTCGTACCTTGTGGCTCACTGGTTCACTATGCGGCTCTGCTTCTCTGGTGTGAGTGTTGACTGCACCCTTCTGACGTTGCTTCTGTTGACCACTATTGCCTGCACCAACGTACATAGTTATTCTGCTTACCGCTGTAACAACCCCGTACATAAAATCGCTGAATGTCTTGAGGTTGATAATCGTTTGCTGTTGCATGTGCTGTGCATCTTGATGTGTGGAGGTAATTTTTCAACCATTTCCATCAACAGAGTTGGGTTGGAAAGGTGATCTGTTAGTCCGGCAGCTTCCAAATGGTCGCACAGAGTGCGTACTGCCATTCCGAAGTCAATAATGGTCTCCAACTTATCAGCCTTAGGCGGTGCAACACTTCGTACCTTTTGCAGTAAAGCATGTATTAATAATTCGGGCCGACTATACAACAAACGCAGGGTGTCAATAACATGCGGCACCGATTCAGGAAGAAGCAACCTACTTTTTACGGATTCGTAGGCGTGACCCTTCAAACATCGTTGGAGACGCGCCAGATTCTCAGTACTGAAGTACCCACAAGTCATCGTGGTGTTGGTAAAGCTACTTATAAAGATCGGCCAGTCCTCTGGATTACCGGAGAAAAGCGGTAAGTCGCGAGCCATCACTTGTCTGGCGGCTAACTGCGAGGGGGAAGGACCTGATACTTGGTAGGTATTCGGTTGGATATTATGTTGATTGTTGGCTCGAGGAGCACATTCAAGCTGGCTAGGTATCGTTAAAGGAACCTTTAATGTGGGATGACCTAGGGGACTAGGCTCAGTCCTAATATGTTTTGTCAAACTCATATCATATATCGGATAAATTGAATCGAAATTGGTTATTGGTTCTCGATATACATTTTTTGGTTGAGTAGCAAATTTCTGGTTCACAATGGGACTAACTAATGGCTTACCTGCTGGCATTACGGGGGACACAGAGGGAAAGAGTTTACTTACAGTAGTTGTTCCATCAACATTCAACTTCGGAATCGTTTTGGAAATCGCGCCAGTATATCGCTGCTGATTTCCACAGGGCTGCAAACTATTCGTTACTCCGTCATTCGGCTGCGTCAGAATGTGCTGTCCACCTGCACGACTCGTACTTTCTCGATCAATAATGTTGACTTTGTCAGTTTTGCCTTCCACTGAAAACTGATCTCCTCCGGCCGCTTCATTACCAGTTGTGCAATTATCCGGTTGTTGTTCCACCCATTTCTTCACACGTTGCAGGCTTTCCCTTCGGCTCACGCGGCTGCGGTTGATCGCTTTGTCCTGCTCCTCCTCCAGTTGTTGCTCGAGTAGCATATACTTCTCCTCCATCAGCTTCTTGTCCAAATCGATTGCCTTTTCCAACGCGCGCTGCTGTAGGGCGCGCTCCTCCTCCAGCTTCTGCAATCTCAGAGCGATGCGAGCAGAATTGTTGCTAGATTTTGTGCGCACAACGCATGTGCCACCAATCATCGCACTGATCACACTGCACGAAATTATCATACGTAACGGGGCGCGAGCAATTCACGCAACCTCCCGTCTGATTCTTTGCCGGGGTGCGGTATAATTCATGCTCATTCTCGCGATTTTCACTCATTACGAATGTTTTAAAGATTTGTTGGGGCGAAAAAACGACGATTTCTGTTTCGGACACCGGGTTCTTAGCAGCAATAAACACAGTTATTCTTGGTTTAGCGCAGGTTTAAACTGCAAAATATATTTAATCAAATATGGCTTCCGTGGTGACATTTATAAAATGACTTACACATTCGGTGTTCTCACGTACATGAATTTTAGGTGAAGAAATTCAACTCTTATTCTAGTTAAACAAATTCACTGATATGTTATACTGAATAAACAAATCTTATGTTTCTAAAAGTCTAACTTTAAATCTACGAAAAATATCCTTTAGCAGTCACCTTTTCACGTTTGAACGTGTACGTTTTTTCGCGTTCGTTGGCGGAAGCAAGGTGCCTCTATATGTACCAGGTGAAACAATCATATGAAATGCACTTTCAGCCATATTGGAAATGCTGTCGGTATTGTTTACAAACAGCATCAGAACGCTGCCGGCGGCTCTCTACAAACTGCTACAACGCTTATTCGAACGATGCCTACTATGTTCGGGTTTCGCGAATTTATATGAAAAAGATGATTTTGTAGAATTTCATTCTCATATCCACTACTCTCGCATGTGAAAATGCAAAAATGGCGTATCCTAGCAATAACAAAACAAACAACCCCCGCTCCTCAAACCGTAATCCCCTTCTTATTGAAGTGATGATGTTGCTTCACCTGTTATACATTGATATAAGCGCCTTGGGCGGAAGTAGTTTTTCTCTTTTTCTTCTTTTCGCTGACAGCTCTCACCCCGTGCGTTCGTCGATGACATTTGACGTCAAGTTGAGTTAGGGTGACCATTTGGAACGCATACTTGGAACAGTGCACCCAGCGGCAACAAATATGATGTAATATGTTCTTTATTAGGATCTAATATGATTTACTGTTTCATGATTTTCTTCAGCATGCAACACGATTTACTACAGTACTGAATCGATTTGAATTATACACTTATACGATACACAAACTGCATCAGCGTAATATACGCTTATGATGCTGATTAAATATATTTTACGACAATGTACATCATAAAATTGATGTTTATTATACCGAATTGCGACTTAATTTGATAATGGTATATAAAATCGAGTTTTTACATTTTATGCGATTTCAAATATACAAGATACATACTTTGATTGATATTATATGCGATAATGATTTATTATGATTTCTTGTAAGACTTAGCACGTGCAAAATTATACGATTTAATGTTTGCTGGGATGTTCTTTCCCAGCAAACATTAAATCGTATAACTTTGCACATGATAAGTCACATATAATTTCGTATTAAATCACAATCGCATAAAATATCAATCAAAATATCGATCATATATATCTAAAATCGCATAAAATGCAAAAACACGATTTTCCATGTCATCGATGGATTGAGTGGTAACGTTGTCATATCAAATCGCATATCAGTCCAAAAAGCATCGCATATCGTTATATACGGCTTTATATGCGTACAAAATATGGCATATACGTATATCGCCTCCACTTTTGTGTGTATATGCTAGTTATCTGCATCATATATCATACAAATGTGTCTTGGTTGTATGTATATCGCCTCCAATTATAGCTATTCATACGACTTAATGTTTGCTGGGTTGTTAGGATCTAATATGATTTAATGTTTCATGATTTTCTTCAGCATGCAACACGATTTACTACAGTACTGAATCGATTTAAATTATACGCTTATAAGACACACAAACTGCATCAGCATAATATACGCATATGATGCAGATTAAATATATTTTACGACAATGTGCATCATAAAATTGATGTTTATTATACCGAATTGCGACTTAATTTGATAATGATATATAAAATCGAGTTTTTACATTTTATACGATTTCAAATATACACGATACATACTTTGATTGATATTATATACGATTATGATTTATTCGGATTTCTTGTAAGACTTGGCACGTGCAAAATTATACGATTTAATGTTTGCTGGGTAGTCAATCGCCAAAAACATCCATCGAAGTCCGCTGCCTGCAGATAAACAATCCACGTTGCCGCCAGAAGCTCATCGGAACACCTCCTTTTTTGGCCCTCGGCCTTCGACAAAATCGAATAAATAAAACATTTTCCTAATATGCATAACCAAGATCAACACATCTTCATACACATCGTTCAACACAGTGGTGTTCAGCTCTGCGGGAGGGATAGTCGGGGCCCCGCCGATGCGGACGATATAACCCAACAGGTATCGTCGGACAATCTCCGGCATACCTCGCCGCGATCTGAAGATGAGACATGCAGCAGAGTTCGGGACGCACAAGGGCGGAAACGCTCGTTCCCCGATGGACTACGCGGGACTTCAACCATCATGCATCATGCCCTAAGTACCATCATTGTCATCGCCGAAGTATTGAATTCTGAGTTCGTTTCCCACGAGGTCGGTTACTCCGATAACACCGAACACCTTTTTCTAACTGTCGGGTCGCAGGAGCAACTGTTGGTCGGAGAATTGATCATCAACCGAATCGATCGGCTCAAAGATGCCGATATTTACTTGAACTTTATGAACCACAAACAGCGGATCCATTATGAAGATCCTTGTTCCTTCCCCTTCACGTTTGGAGGAACAAGAACGGTCGGCATCTTCAAACGGCGCGGGTTTCCCTTCTCTGGCCTGATGCCATGGCAGGTGAACATCCTCGCTGAAGATCCGAAGAGAAGCACGCCATCGAGCAACGAAGCAAAACATAAATCAAATGTTATAAGTGTTATTGTAATGCTGTTTTTAAACTGTTTAACATGTAATGTAATGTTTTTATACGTCTCACGACACTGTCTATGCCGTTTCTTTTATAGAGACGAACCAGCCCAGGAGGCTGAAAATCTCTTTAATAAAGAATAAAAAAAATCAATTCGTTACTCTGCTCGAATGTCAGTGGCCCTGCTGAAATATTTTGAAACGAATTTGAAATGTTTCACAACGCACTATAGAAAGGATGCCAAATCTTTTTTTGAGACATCTGCTATGAAAATAATAAATATTTATATTCCCAAAAGTGTTAATATGGTTATCTTTGATACTCCAACACAAATATCGAAATTCGAATTTTTCACTGTTATTAATTAAAAGTAAGCAACTGAATATAATTCATGGAAGTATAAAGGGCTATAAAATAACATAAAAACGTATTAATCGATTGTGGTTTCGTTGGAGTAAGAATCAGAACATAGCATAACTGCATGCTCGAAACAAACATATTTTTGACGTGGGACTACGTCTAACCGGAGTATATGGGGGGTACAATGAAAACCTAAACACAACATGCAGGAAAAATTGAAAGATTCCGAATGCTTCTAACTCGAACATTTCTTACTGGATCGGAAAGATGTTTGCATCAATTGATAGGGAATGTTTCTACGCTTCTATCGCAATTAATAAAATGTTATTTTTCATTAGATGAACAATTGAATAACTTAAAATGTTAAGCGTTATCTAAACGCCCTAACTGCCTCATTTTGATTGGCCAATTTCGGGCAGTACTGGGGCGCTTTCGGACAACGAAAAAAAAAATTAAAATTTTATGTTTATCAGCAATTATTTCCGTTTCCTCTTATTTCCAGCATATTCTGCATTTTCCTGTTTATCAGTATTTGACTGAAAGGAAACTGCTTGCTATGAGAGTCAGTAATAATTCGTGATTTTGCTTTCTTCCGTTTTCGAGTGGTGGTTTTCCGCGGTGAAGTTTCTCGAAAAGGTTCAACATTTTTCGGGGACAAAGTTGTCAAAGTAAAATCTATCTGTGCTGTATACGCAATTTTTTGCAGCATTGTTGTATTACCCGATGAGTCTGTTGCTACCTCCGCTCCAGCAGGTGAAATCATTTGAGCATTCAAAATCCTTGTCCGAAAAAACCATTCTTGAGAATGGATAGCAACCTGTCATTTTGAATCCAGCTAGGATATTACTAAGATTGAAAGAATGCCGATACAACTATACCTGAACGGTCATGTATAGAAATAGTTTTCCCAGGATGGTTGAGTAGCCAATCGTTCTGGGAAACTGAGAGCTTTTGCTTGAAAGGGCTCATAACTGAAACATCCAGCAGTTGTAAGCGATTTGTGACATAAGGTGGAAAAGATACATGAATTGTGCAATTTTATCGGCAATATTTCATTGTTTCCAAAGTACAATGACTTTTTGATTGATTTATGATATTTTGAAATTGATTCGTTTACGTTGCTTTTTGCTACCTTTTTCAAATGTTCCAGAACATTGAGAAACAGTTTTCCCGTTATGTAACCGTTAGTTGGGAAATTAGCAAAGACAATGGATCCAGTTGGACCACCTGTGAACTAGAATCATGAAAACGTTCTATTCGAAACTAGTTCGATAGTTCTTTCCATCTCATCTTCGTTGATGCTGGTTTCAACGGTTTCCTTTCTGAAGTTTCGAACCATCATTAGGTCTGAGAATCAGACTAAATTGATGTTTGTTAGTAAACAACAATCAGACACAAATTTTATGAGGTATTAAACAGTGTCCGAATGTGCCCCGTGAACGGCGTGTGAATGTGCCCCACCATCATCCGAAGACAAATCATAATTTTATCTAATAAATAGACCTTTATTTTCCCATTGAATGCAGTTTTTTTCATTTCATATTAGTTACTAACTGAGGTAGTGTACTTAAATTTCTTAATCGTTCACAAAGGAATTAGGGAAATGCTTACAACTTCCAGCTCAAAAGTTTCGAAACGTGTATGAAAAAGGGCACTGTGTTGTTTTCGTAACGATCAGGAGATGTCAAACCATATGACAGCTGTTGGTGGGAGGGCTGTTAACTTACTTATATTTTTAATTTAGTTGAAAATTGTACCACTTAATTTTAACAAGCGTTGTCCGAAACTGCCCCCCTTTCCCCTACAGTCTGAAATATTTTTTTTTACATTTCAAATATCACTTATTTCAAGAAAAAATGTAACCTTTCAACGTTAAAGTGAAATTTAAATGGTGAGGTAAAAATGTGATTTTTAAAATTTTTGCTTGAATTTTCACCAGTGAAATTAGGAATGATAGAAGTTCGGTCTCAAAAAACAAATTGTAGAGCGAATAGAGAGCTTTAATTTGATTGATAGAAACAATCTAGTTCAATATGAATTTTTAGGATAATATTAATAATAGCACATTAAAAATTCCTAACATTCAAGTTTTCACTTCCAAATGGATTTAATCCACTAATTTAGATGTTCCACACAGTGCTCCCGTGGCCGAGTGGTTAGCGTCCCACATTATCATACCGGGGGTTCGGGCTAGATTCCCGTTCTGGCCGGGAGACTTTTCGTCAAACAAATTCCTTCCGACTTGCACTGTGGTCACGCGTATTCTAGAACTTGCCACTCCAGAATACATTCAAGGCGTGTTATTCGTGTTAATCTCAACTAAGTAGTACTAATAAAAATGACGCAAGTACTTACGTTGAGAAGGCGAAAATTTCACTGGGAACGTTCATGCCATCCAAGAAGAAGAAGAAGATATTCCAATTATATCCTGTACTACAATTTTCTCACCTTTCAAATAGAAGCAACAGAATCGTCTTCTGTAGCGTACTTTTGAATGTAGAGCTAGTTCGAGGCAACAGAGTCTGAAACAAAAAAAAAGTTCTAGAACTCTGTCATTGTTAGAATTCGAACATATGCGTAGAAGGATTTTTTTTCATCAAATCCTGAGAGATTCTGGATAAATTTATTTCTTTTATGTGAGAAAGATGTTTTCTGACTTTAAGGGGTGAATCAAAAATGAATTCTTTTATATTCAAATAACGAAAAATATATGCATAAAAAAGAATAAAAAATGTTTTTCGACTCGATTATATACAGTAAAAAAATGCTGGACTGTATATCATCGAGTCCGCGCTATATGTTATGAAATCTTTCGTCATCCTTCACGCAACTTGAAAATTCCATCATCGCAGCACTTCTTTGTTTTCTCTTTCGTCAAAAGACTGCGCAACGTGCCTTTGTTGATATCCAATGAATCGAAATTCGTGTCCTTTAATTATCTTTTTCACCGGCTCGAACAAATGATAATCTGGAGATACAATATCTGAAACAAAGAAAGACTTTCTCCTGGTGGAGACAACGAAAATATTCCAGCAGAAAACTTTTAAACTTTCACAAATCATTTGGTCAGCTCAAAGATTTTTTTTCCACTCCGGTAAAATATAATTTTGAGAAATGAAATCGAAGGATACTTTCAATTGAAAGCAATGATCATCCTTTTACATGTGAAACTGAAAGTGACACATAGCCCATTCAAATGGTAATAAATAGGGCAGTTTCCTTTTTCGTGTAAAAGCGTCTTCTTCAAAGGAAACGACAGCAAAACGAAAACGAAAAAGAAGCATTGATGTTTCAGTATGCGTAGTGAATACACACAATTGAAATTGAGCGAAGAGAAATGAAGAAGTAAAAAATAGTTTTCATCTTTTAGTTTCGAAATTGTCGAGCCCTGATCATTAGTGAGGGCATGAACTTTTTGGGCAACGCAATAGAAGCGTATTCCAGAATGAAGTAGAGCATAACTGCTAACAACACTTCTCGAGAAATCCATTGCGTGTGTCCATAGAAGAATTTGTTGTTTGTATTCCATTTTCGCGAAGCGTTTTTTTTATTTATTTATTAGGCTCATTAGCATTTTAGCTGTAACAGAGCCGGGTGTTAATCGTGTACATGTACATATGTTTATGTTTCTATAAATTGTAAATTGCACAGTAGTTAGTAGTAGCCATTTAGGCGTTAAGTTTTTTGTTCCATTACATTATGGTAAATTACACAGTAGTAGCCATTTAGGCGTAAGGGTATTCTTTCTCTTCTTCCATTGTTCAGCAGACCGAACAGCGGAGACAGTTGATATTGATCATTGTTGGGTTATTTATAGAACAGCAGCCCGATGTTTCTTGCAGAGCAGAGCAGTTGTATGGATGAATCGATCTTTGTTCCACCGTGGATCGATTTCCATCGCTGATGATGGTTGCGTGGACGTAGTTATCCTATAACAACACAAAGATGGTCAATTGAGGGCCCTGAGTTTGAACTCACGATCGATCGCTTGGTAAGCGAACGCGTAACCAAGTGGCTACGAAGACCTCCTTCGCGAAGTCTTGGCAGTTTTCAAAAAATGAAAGCGAAACGGTTTTTTCATCAAGAGCGGAAGTTAAACCGAAAATCCCATCTAAGACTTGTATTTTCAATAATACAACGTTCTAACATACTTTTACGGTGCCTTCATCCTGCCATTTCGTCGTTATCCTCTTAAACTAATGAAAATAAATCGGTCCCTCTCGGTTGATTTACGTTACTATCAAAATACACATTTTAACAAAGAAGTTCAACGATATGACAAAATATGGCTTTTCGAACGGGAAGCACTATCAGTTAGCTCAACCTTGATAAATACCGATAAATTTCTCGGAAATGCAGAATAAATTTTATTTATTGTTAAATACAGATGTGGTTTTTTTTTCAAATTATGCATTTAACGTATCCACGTGAACCTATCCATACCCCCTCCCCCCTCACCGTGAACAAGTGTGGACATTTTCGCAACCCTTACCCCCTCTAAAGTTGTCCACGTGGCATGTGGACAGCCCCTAATGAGATTTATGGGATTATTCAAGTATTCAAATATTACGTAACGCACTGAAAAAGGGAGGAGGGGATGGCTTGTGGAAACTTGTTTAGAAATAAATCAGTGTTTTCGGACCGATTAAGTCAGCGCGCAAAAAAGTTTGTTTCGATTTCACGGAACAAGGAAAAGAAAACAAAGGCGGATTGCGTTAAAGCATTCCAATATTCTCGTAATGGCTGTCATAAGGTGGGTTGATAGATAATGTTCACTATATATATTTTTTTATCATGTTAATCCTTCATTCCTAGTAAAAAGTTATGATTTCCGTTTTAATTTACCCCGAATTCCAACTTGCCCCGGTGTACTCTATATAGTTATATTGGCTGCTTAACACCTTCCAGCGTAACCTTGAAGAGCAAATAGAAAAGTCCATGGCCTTGTCGAGGTCCTCTGCGAGTCTGACAGACCATCCGAGATCCGCACTCGTGTAATCACACCATTCATCTTCGCCTGAATATATCCGGTCAGCTTCTCGAGTAAACTGTGCTCGTCCATGATCTTCCAAAACTGTCGTAAGTTGGTAAGTATAATATGCATCGTTTAATTGATCTGTTGTCAAACAACCAGACATGAATCCAACCTGATATCTTCCCACAAATTTGTCTAGTATTAACGATAATTTGACCGGTCCATCTCCCCCAGTGATTTCGTGCCATAATGGGCAAAGACCGACCAAGGTCCGACCAGAAGCCCACATCCTCCTTCGTGTGATATTTCGTGATGAAGACAGCAACTTCTGGTAGGCACTTTGTACTGTATATTTCTCCGTTCACCTCAAGCATCGAAGAAAAGAACAGCGGCTTGGACATTCCCTTTTTATTGATGGCCAGCCACAGAAGGGCATTCTATGGGAACTTGGTGTAGGAGATATATTTTCGAGGCACCTACGGGTGGTTCAAATCAGACATCCGTTCGACGCTCTTGCCTTTCCCTAGAATGGAGAGGTTGTTGTAAAAGCCGGATCGGCTATATCCAGCGAACATGAAGTGCCTCACGATGTCCAACTTCTTCCCTTCGCTTTGAACAAACCATCGATTGACTGCTCATCATGGCTGGTTCAAATAAACTGAGAGAGCGTCGAAGTATTGTTTGTAGAAACTTAAATAAAAGTAGGATTGAAGAAAGAAAATTGTGCATTGACTTATCGAGCTTGATTCTCTAATACACTTCACGGTGGAAACGAAATGAACGGCACGCCATTGAACTACGTTTTACGAGTTAGTGAAGCGTCAAAGACAATAATGGGGTTCCAGGCAGAATGTTATTATTGAATGGCGTTAACGTTCGCAATAGAACTTTTGCCGTCTCAACGCATGCGTTAACTAGCGTCATTTGTTAATGCTTAGTTAAGATTTATTAAGCCAAATAACACGCCTTGAATGTATTCCGAGGGGCAAGCTCTAAAATACGCGTGACCACAGTGCAAGTCGAAGTGAATTTCTTTGACGGAAATTCCCCCTGCCAGAACGGGAATCGAACCCGAACACCCGGCACGACAATGCGAGACGCTAACCACTAACCACTGTCCGAGTGGTTAGGCAGAATGTGCACTTTTCAAATAGAAATTATCAATGAAAATTAACATCTCCGTTTCAAATTAGTGTTCATTGTGAATGGAAAACATTGTTTTCTTTATGTGATAAAATAATCTCATGCAAAAATTTTATCCAAAGATAATTTGATGAGTTTTAGTGGAAAAATAATTTTGTATCCAGATGTCGACACCGTATCGTAGTCATCGCGGATACACTTCATTTCGTTTGCACCGTGAAGTGTATTCGAGAATCAGGCCCATCGTTTGTAATTTTTTTTATCGACATCCGAAATCAGTCCTTTTTTTATTGCATAGCAGTTCGGCCGAAAAGTTCCTGAGGTTGACTACTAGATGGTGCCGCTTGAAAAAATCTATTTGATTATCACAAAGCACCATCTTTAAATGGATATATGTCAAAATTTGACAGCAATCGGTCGATTGGTTCATGGGTTACAGCATTGAGAGTGAAGCAACTTTTGTTATTGTAAAAAAAATGGAAAAATCCGAATTTCGTGTATTGATAAAGCATTGCTTTTTGATAGAGAAAAATATACTGCAAACCAAAGCATGGCTTGACAAACGTTATCCGGACTCTGCCCCAGCTATTGCAACTGTGGAATATTACCGAAATTACCAAATTACCGAAACTGAGGAAATTTTGTGGAAAAATCGAAAGAGTACTATAAAAATAGTATCGAAAAGTTGCAAGATCGCTATAATAGCTGTATTGCCCTCGAAGGCAATTATGTTGAATAATAAAATTGAATGCGAAGCCCGCTTGGTCGTCAAGGACTTCTTGTACGTCAAAGGTATCGACTACAATGAATCCTACGGCACGGTCCGGTACCCTACGGGCCCTATAATATAAATCGAATCAAGAAGTCGATACAATCACTATCACTATCACACCGATAAAAATTTCGTATTTTGTGAATCGAGATAATCTCCTATCAAGTTCGAATTCATGTATTGCAAATTGCATATAATTAAGCGTTTCTGAATCTCAAGCACCAATCCTGTTTCCTCCACACTATCGGTCCTTCATTCGATTCCAATGATGCCGACATCGGTAGTTAATTTAGGAATGTTTGTTTTATAGTTCTTTCGAAATGTTCGCACAATTACTCGTTCATCATCAGAAGACAGGATACGTTTGTGTCTTCTACTCGGGAGATTTTCCATGATTCCCTCGTATTTCCACTTGTTTATGATTTTCTTTACTGTATAGTGGGTTCTTCCAAGTATAGTTGCTATTTTCTGCAATGTCTTTCCCCGACAATTCATACTTATTATCAATGTACGTGTAACAATATCTATTTCTTTCCTCTAACTTGCCATTTTGATAAAAACTTTTTCAAACATCAATGAAAAACAAAAACCAACATTGCCCAAGCTATGGTTAAGTGTTGACACCAATCACTTATGAAAAAAAGTACACTCAATTTTGCGATTGACTGTATAATAGTAAAATAGAACCAAATAGCAAAATTCCTACGACTCGATTTCTATAACAGGGCAATTCGGTACCTGATTTCGATGGTTCCCATGACTGATGAACCTTAAGATTCAAGATTCCAACTGATTCAAGATTCCAACTGATTCAGCTTGATGCTTGATCAGTTGGGAGGATTCGTGGATCCAGCTTCATCCAGGAAGGTTTGTCGGTTGAGGAAAGCACTAAATGGACTCAAGCAATCCAGTAGGTTGTAGAACCAGAAGTTAAACGCTGAGCCTCAACGCATCAGTTTGGAGCGATCCGTCTATTGCACGTGTGTGCACTTCAAGAGTCAACGTGGTCAACCAGTTCCGCCAGAATCCGAGAAATGCGCGTTAAGTAGCAACGAATTCAGCGGCATCTCAAGGCAAGCAGGTCGATGAGACAAACCTACTCAAAGTAATCAGATGAATGTTTCGTCTGTTACAGTGACGCTGATTGGAGAGATAAATCCGACACTCGTCGATCAATCACCGCATACGTCTTCAAGCAAGCTGGTGCTGCGATTTTATGCAGCTACCAGAAATAGACTACAGTTGCGCTGTCTATCATGGATTTGGAATACATGGCTGTTTAAGGATCGTCCCTATAAGATTTGTGGAAGCGTGGAATAGAAATCGCCATCATTTTGTTCGACAAAAGCAGGAGAAGCATATAATCGGATTGCTTACTAAGGCGTTCCCAGTTGTAGAAGATAGAAAGAATACTCTTGGATTCCAATAATTTACGATTAAGGGGGTATTCTAGTGTAGAGGCACGAACTTCGAACGTTTTTTTGAACTCGTAACAAATAAAGATTATTTTCACCATCCATTATTTCATTATTATTCATTTATCTTTTAACAATACAGTAGAACCCCGATTATCCGCGAAATAGTCGGGCCAGGTCATCGCGTATAACGAAAATCACGGATAACGCAATACACTCATACCTCGCTATACGGCCGCTCTTTATACGGCATTTCAATATAACGGCCCTCTTCAATTAAGGCATGTTTTCGATTTACGGTCTAAAATGTTTCGCTATAACGGCAAAAAAGCTATTTTCGACGTCGATATACAACTGATTCTTTATACGGCTTTTCGCTTTGCGGCCAAGGTTCGTGGAACGTATCTAGGCCGTAAAGCGAGGTATGGGTGTATAGGACTAAAAACGAGGTACGAACACGAAAGAAAGATATTTTAGCATGAATGTGTCTCATCAATACAGAAATGATTAAACTATTAATCCGGTGGGTGGGTTGGGTTTAGGGTGTGTTGAGACTAGTGATATATTCGTGTGAAGAAATATGATGAGATTTATAGAAATCGCATCAACCATTTACACTAGCGCGAATTTATATAATGAATATATTCATATTTTTGGTGAATTTATTCACCTGAAGTAGAACTGCATCCAACTTCAGTGATTTCTCACTAGTGAGAAATTCACCAGCGTTTACATATGCCTGAATTTCTTCTATTCATCCTATACATTTATACCTCGGAGAAGTGTATCATATATATTCTCACCCGTTTACACCTATTTTCACTTGAATAAATCCATCTATAGCTATTGATCTCCCTAATGTAAACCCGCCATAAGGTCGTGTACATCAGTGATCAGATAATCACCCTTATTCCGGTTCACGATCGGGTTTGAAATTAGCACAATGTTGCATTCTGTAACCCGAACGAAATCGACTTGTGCATTCTAAAATCCATCCAAGATTCAAACCAAATCGACATATGCAAAAATGGCAACAATGGCTTGACGCGAAACAAATGTCAAAATAGGTCAAAATAATTCGTTCGTATTCATGAAGCGATTTACTCCCTATCATATTAAGATGCCAGAGTGCTGTTTTAATTTGTTGAAATATAAATGAAAATTATTGCTTGGTGTTGTTCAAATACTTCGAATATGTATTTCTCACCCGAACTGAACTATTTCTTATAATTTCCTGGCATTGGCCGGACTTGCGTACTCTGGAATCATTCCAAGAGGAGTGCAATCAGTAACGAATGTATGGAAGAAATACAGAAATGCATTGCACAGCAGCGCATAGCCAAACCACAAAAGAACTGAGCAAAAAGAAATAAAAAATACACACACTCAACACCAACAAGAAGTTTTCAAGAAATACAAATGTTCGATTTTTACTTTCAAGATGATTACCATTTAAGCTGAATGTGATCAAAACAGCGTGATGTCCTTCTTTTATAGGTATGTAATAGCAAAAATGGAGAGGCTCAAAATATCTTTCTTTATGTTCAAATCAATCGGGTTGCTACAAAAAACTAAAGTTATATTTGAAAATTCGTGTTTTACATATTAAACTTGTAGAATCTTATCAATAAATGGACTTAACTGAAGCGATTTCTTTAAAAGTACTAATACTTGCTCTTCCTTCAAATTACCGCCCACATCTAGGAAGTTTGCTGGGTTGCCTCCGATCAACTTGATAAAGTCCATTATTGCCATTACCAAGCCGGCTCCGTTCACCATACAACCAATTTTACCCTCCATGGCGATATAGTTGAGGTTGTATAGCTTGCTTCCACCTCCTTCGGGTTGGCATCTTCGTCCATCGCGAAAATGTCTCTCAGTCGAAACTCGACGATGTCATCAAAATTTAATTTGGCATAAACGGAAATCATTCGTCCGTCATAGACTCCTGCTCCTTTAAATTCCAGGAAACGGCTAACATCCCCGCGACTGGAAGAATATATAGAAAAATAACAATAAAAAACATTCATCTTTTCGCCCAATACGATCGATACTTACAGCTCGGAGATATGGACGGCTCTCTTTAAACCATTAGTGATCTTTGCCTCGGCCGCCATTACATGTGTTGCGCTCGCAAACGCATAAAATGGATATATATTTACTGAAATCCTCAACAAATAACATACGTAAACAGCTTCACGAATATGGATAAATTTTTTTGACGTTTGTTTCAAGTCAAGGCACTGTTGCCCCTTTGCGTATGTCGATTGGGTTTGAATCTCGGACGGATTGTAAAATCTAGAAGTCGATCTCGTTCGGGTTGCAGAATGTAAAAGTCGATCCCGAACGGATTGGGAAATCCAATCGCCGATCGTGAACCGGAATAGAGGTGAATGTGAAAGCAAGACTCTACCACTCACTAATGCCGGATTTACATACAATCATCCACAATGAGCGCGATTTTTTTCCTTCAATCGCGATTTTTACTCGTCAACCAATCAGAGCAAAGCGCGAAATCACCCATGACGAAAAAAGATAGAGCTCTCCAAGCTTTGGCTGCGAAAATCGCGTTGCTTTGATAGGAGACACTATATACATCAGACAGGTGTAACAAAATATGCTTGATGGGTGGAACGATATATCGAAAGAAATGTTCAGCTCTGTACATATGAAACGCTTCATAAAGTGAGAGCTGAATCGATCACTTATTGCAAGCGTATTGCTGCATAATCATAATTATTTTTACACATTTTTGTTAATATTTGATTGAATTCGTTAGTTTTTCAATTATTAATTATTTGGAGTTTTATACTTCCATTCACATTTCTAGCGATATGATTTTGTTCCACCAATCTAGTACGATCTTGTCCATAACAAATAATGACAGTATGATTAGAGGGATGCAGGTTTGACAGACAGATTATGACAAATTATCGCGCAATATCGCTAAGCATTGTAAAGAGCTTCATTGAAAAATATCGCGAGTGAGTATTTCGCATGCGATTAAAAGCCTGCATTGTAAAGGAAGCATAACAAATTTCGGGAAGGTTTATAGAATGACTAGGGAACTCACTTTCGCGGATATTCGAGGTTCTACTGTATAAAGGTGGCCGTACACTGTTTGCCCGGAGGTCAAATATTTGATATTTTTTGACAGATAAGGTTTGATTTGATATTTGTACAAACACTATTTTGTTTGCCACTCTTCAATTTTAAACAGTAGTAAACAATATCAAACACCGAACATGGAAAAAAATCAACTGAAATATCCAAGGTAACCTAACCATGTACCGACAGGTTCGAAGAACAAACTGAAAAAATATTGTAGGCATCCAATAATTGAATATTTGCTTGTCGTGTTTTGTGTAGAATATATTTGATCAGTACACGTTGACCAAATTTTATCTGTTAAAAAGAGTCAAATATTTGGCTTCGGTCAAACAGTGTATGAGCACCCTAAGAAGAACTAATTGTAAAAAAATTATAACAATTACAAGCTGGTGAAGTGCGTTCACTCCCTCTTCGCTATTATGTGTGGTGTATGCCTAAAGCCGGGTTCAGACGGTGCGAGTAAGCATACGAGACGGTCTAGTCAGTTACTGCAGTGCAACTACTCACACCGTGTGAACACATCATGCCAGTTAGTGTCATGCGAGATCCGGCGTGCGAGCTACTTCAAAGTTTTTTGATTTTACTCGCACTCGCATCCCTCACAACGTCAAAAACAAAATTTAGCGTTCGAATCAGGGATGCCAAATGTAAAGACATGTCTCGATTTTTAAGATATTTCAAAATATGCGAAGATATTTTTAGACTTGAAAATTATTGGAAAAACAAATAAAAACCTCATAGTTTCTAAACGAAATCGTTGTTATTTTGTTTTACATGCTTTCTTTTTTAAATAGTTTTCTTTAGAATCTCCAATATAGAATCATTATCGGACACAATTTTCATTCAAAATTCACTCACAACTTGCAAAAAAAGTATTGTTCCACCTGTAAATCTACTATCATTTTCATTTCACAATTGGTGCTGGCAAGACGAAATAAATAAAATTCAAAAAAAATCTTTTAGACTGCGATTTATAGCATCACATACTTTCGGAATTATCTTAGCTATGGATGCTTTCGAGATTCTAAAAAAATATCTCCAACAATCTGAACGATATTCCAGAAGAAAGGCACATCAATGTCGTTTTTTAATTTCACTCTTGCTGGTATAGCATCCCTCATGAGTGTATCTTGGCGTTGTATTTTTGGACCAATGAAATCCAACAGTGTTTCCACTTATTCCACTTATTCAGGTGTTTTTCTCAACACTGCTCTGTACTCTAGAGGATCATCATCATAGAGTTCCTTCAATATTGTATTTGTTGCTCCTTTTCTTTGCATCCAATTCATGGTCCAAATCCTCTTGCCTTTCTGCTTTTTCGGATAGTACCTTCAGTTCGAAGAAATTCAGCACAAATTATTTTTATACACGATCAGCATGTATTTCGTGATAAAATTGTGTAATGATAAATGTAACTGAAAACCTGAGATAAAAACTGCCAATAGAGAAGTCGATTTCGGATCAATCATCTGTCAAATTCGGATCTGATAGCTGTTTCTAACTATTGGATGGATATTTGAAAAATCATCTGGCATCCCTGGTAAGCCAATGATGTAGTACCTAGTTTCTCATCAGCAGCTCACACTGTGTGAACGGACAAGGCAAGTCAACCAATTGTCAAGCGAGTTTACCGGCCCAGTAGCTGCTCACTGTCAGGTCAGCTACTAGCAACGTATAAATGGGCCTTAATGGCGAAGTATTTGTTTATGTAGGGTGTAGAGGATGGGAATTGTGTAAATAAAAATGATTTAATTAGCAAATGAAAATGATTACTATGTGTCTCGTCATACTCAAAAGATAAAGAATAAATTATTATAAAATATAAGTTGAAACATCAAAATGATAATTAATACGTACGTAATTAGAATATTTGGAAGCCCCTCGGCGCTCGTCTGAAATCAAACGAATGTCGTTGAGCGGCACAAGTCCGAAACGTTCGGGATTCTCTTGGCTACATTCGCAGCGTACTGACGTGCATCGAGGAGATACTCGGTGAAAAAAAATGGACGGTTACGACATAGGGGTGTTTTCCTCAGTCGACGCCACTGCGTACTAGATTAGATGCATCACAAAAATTGTTATAACCCTTTAAATAATGGGATTTTTTTAAAAGGGTATATTCTTGAATGTCTAAACTTCTACGTTTCAAGTTGAACCCCAAGATACTTCAATGTCAGATAATGACTGATTGTTATGCTCAAAATTGAAGCATTGGTTGTGCTGCTCTATGCTTCCTGATATCATATTTATTTTCTTCGTTGTCAAAAATCCCAAAAACTAAATGGATTGTACATCTCTCGGCCGAAGCTGCCGGAATATTTGAAGCTGCCACTATACCGTCAAGCAAATCGATCCTGATAGTTACCGACTCGGCTAGCGTCATCGATGCCGTTGGCGCGGCTATAACTAGGCACCCATGGATACAAGCTATCAGGAGGTATCTGCTGCCGGATACAGTCCTCATGTGGGTCCCCGGACATAGTGGCATAGCCGGCAATGAAGCGGCCGACCGTTTTGCTGGAATCGGTCACCTTGGACAACTTTTGACGCGCAAAGTACCGCTAGACGACATCAGACTATGGATCGCCAACACATTCAAAACTTTTTGGGCGGAAAAATGGTCCGTTGAAGCGACGTTGTTCCTCCGGAGAATCAAAGGATCCATCACCAGATTCGAAGACGTCAAAACGATGAGAGAGCAACGAATCTTGTCCAGGTTAAGAACCGGCCACTGCAACATGTCACACAACTTCAACAGAGGACCCTTTCATCCCCTTTGTGACTTGTGCGAGGTTCGCAATTCAGTCGAACGCATCCTCTGTATTTGCCCAAAGTATGAGAACCTCCGGAACTCACACGGGATCAGCGGGAGCATTCGAGATGTGCTTGGCGACGACCCTTCACAAACTACTACACTGCTCTGTTTTTTGAAAGATGCCGATCTGTACTTTAAAATTTGACCAAAAAACTTGTGATTAAATCGAAGATCCTTGTTCCTTCCCCTTCGCGATAAGGGGAACAAGAACAGTCGGCATCTTCGAGTGGCGCGGATTCCCCATCTGTGGCCTGGGGCCATGGCAAGCGGACATCCTCGTCAAACCAGGGGGAAAAAAAGCTCAAATGCGTAGAAATTCTTGTGACGAAATCTGTTTTTGTTTTATTGTTAATTGCTTGTCCGTATGTGCATGTAAAATGGATAGTAAGCGCACTTTGCGGCATGGTTTCGGCCGTTTTTACTGAGACGAACCAGCCCAGGAGGCTGAAAGTCTCAAAAATAAAGAAAAAAAAAATGGATTGTACATCGCTACCGGTTTGCTATACTCATACCACATCCACAGTAAGATTTATTTTATGTGCTATTAACCCTCTAAAACCCCAATTTTTTATTTGCGTGAAAAAAACTATAGTAGATCATATTTTTGATGAGAAAATCGGAAAACCGGCATTTTTTTAAATGCATGGATTTTTTTATTTATACCACAAAACTTGTAATTTTTGTGGGTTGGGCATCTGGACCAAAAAATAATTTTTTCATTTAAACTACTCATTGTAGTTATTCCTTATGATGGAAAGCATAAAAAAAATTCTGGTTTGGCTGCTGCCGGTGTACATTGATGTCGCATTTAAGGTATATGAC
Source organism: Toxorhynchites rutilus septentrionalis (assembly GCF_029784135.1). Lineage (NCBI taxonomy): Eukaryota > Metazoa > Arthropoda > Insecta > Diptera > Culicidae > Toxorhynchites > Toxorhynchites rutilus. The sequence continues at coordinate 255,693,591 of NC_073745.1, forward strand.
TTGCGTGCATCTCGGGTTTTTTCAAGTCCTCTTTTCGGAGTATCTGGAAAATGATCCATTCTATCATGCCTGACATCAGAGGGTGGAACATACGCTTGCTTCGAAGTGGATGGTTTCTTTGTGGTGATCATACGTGGGCGACCGGGAGTTTTGCAAAACATCTGGGCTTGATAGGATTTCGTAACCTCAGTCCGAAAGTTCGGTAAATGGATAATTAAATTAGGATTCCAAAAAAAACCGATTTTTTATCTTTTTCAATTCAGTAGTAGTTCGGATCAGTTCTGTCAGCGCATCCAGTGAACTTTCCAGGTCCTACAAGTAGTCCTGACCAAGCAAACCATTTGTCATGACAATTGTCATGCGAAAATGCGAAAACAGAATAGAAACTGAGAGAGGTTGGCGTCGACATCATGCCTCATACCGTATGTTTGTATTCTGTTTTCGCATTTACGTATGACAATTGTCATGACAAATGGTTTGCTTGGTCCTGACATATTTGACCGTCTTCAATCTCAGCTTTTTACTGGTATCATTTTTTTTGTTCATCAATTTCCTGGTTATTGTAGTAACAAACAGATAAAAACACAAAAATAGACTCAATTTCTGCAAACAGCTGTATCCGATGTTAATTTTCAGTAGGTTACACTTCAGCAGGAGTCGGATTTGTTTCGCTCACCTGCCCATAATCAAAATCGATATGATATAATAAATAAACTTGCCCAACAATTTTTCCACCAATGAAATGTTCAAAAAATGTGTTTCCTTTCGTTTGGAGTACGCGACCGAAATCGAAATATTTTGTTTTCCTCTTTTATCTCGAATTACTAATAGCAGAAACCAGCCAACATAAAACCAATGTGTTTGTATGATAGTTGAAAGAATTTTGAAGACGGACTTGCGTGGGTGAACATTGAAAATAATGGGCCTGATTACGAACGTCACTTTACGGTGAAAACGGAATGAAATGCATACAATTCCTTTCGTTCTCACCGTAAAGTGACGTTCGTGATCAAGCCCAATGTCTGCATAGTAAAAAAAAAATCGTGAAGCCCTTCTAAAGGCAGGTTTAGGTTGTAGAGGGTTAAAATGTGATTCGAACCTAAGCTATTGCACGGAAATCGAGAGAAAAAAATAACGAAGATGATACACTCAACCGAATTTTATTGCAAAAAAAAAATCGAGTTGTAGTAATAGAATACACTGAATCGAAACCTACACAAAACGTTTCTATTCGGTTCCAATGGTTCCAATAGGTAGTTCTTTCTCATCTGGTGCCTTTTTCTCTTCGATTGGTGTACCTGGTCTCATACTGTTCTCAGTTGGCAACGGTTTTGCTATAACGTTGATTGGGAGTGAATCTTCAAGATTGTCGGGTTCTTCGTCGTGCACAATCGTAATATTGTTTTCAACGATCGGTGGATCAATCATCATCTCTTGATCTTCTGTCTCAGCGGCCGTTGCCGTAGTGCTGGAGGACTGCGATCTAAATGGCGAATACTTTTCCTCCTTTACCAATTCCAGCATCTCTTTTTTGATCTCCGAGTGGAGTTCCTCATCGCCCTCCGATTCGGATTCGTACTTTTTCTTAGTGAAACTTTTTTGTGCCGGAAGTACCACATGCAAATAACAGGTTGAATCCTCGAAGATGTTGGCAAGAGCTTCCTGACAAACAACGCCACTTTTTTCAACGGCACAAGATTTGAAGAGCACTTGCTTTTTGTCTTCGAGAATATGTTTCCGACAAAATTTGCAGCATGGCAATGTTCTTTCTCCACATTTTACACCTCCCTCGGTAAATGCACATTTTGCATAGGAAGCGGCTTTCTGATGAAGTCCTTCCGTTGCTTTCGCTCGCTTCTCCAAATATTTTCTGTGCAATATTGCTTCCATCCCGTACTTCCGATGATAATGGTTTAATGCCTTCAATTTTTCGTACATTTTACGTTCTTTTGGTGATTTCTTCACTTGATCATGAATGCTGCAGTATTGCTCGCGTTCTCTACGTAACTCGTGGAGGTATCGGCGGCGCTTTTCCTTCAATACGTGTTGCAATCGATGGAATTGATCGGTATAGAGTTCTTGTAACCGAGTTAGCTTTTCTTTGGTGATTATCATGGCCTCTTCGGCAGTGTAAACACCAGCATGCTTCAGTAAATCTTCATTTTGTGAGTCCACACTTTCATTATCCGAATTGTCCATATCATAGCCACGCCAAGTGTTTCCAACAGTTGTGGTTTCATCGTCTGAACTGCTGTCGGAAGCATAATCTAAGACTACACGGGTTGAATCATTAATTGCCGCTACATCGATGTCAGCTGCAATGAAAGGAAAATGTATGAAGACTACTCTTTCTCTCTAATTTCATTAATGCTTACTATAAGGATCCACAGATGGAGTCACAACATCAAGCTCTTCATCCTCATCATCTTCGTGGACGGTTATCTTCAGCGCAGAGCAATTGGCTGGTTGTTTCGATTTGTCCACCTTGACGTGGTGCGCTAGATTATGCAGCAAAGTTTCGGTTGTCTCTATGGGTGTAAGCTTGCCGATAGTCGACTTTGTTTTCGTTAGCTGTGTTAACCGGCTGTGTTCGAAACAATAATTTGTACCATAATCCTTCTTGTGGTCTTGTTTTGGTGCCGGTTCTAAGCATCGTTTACCGTTGGATGCGAAGAAAAATGCGCATTGTTTATAAGGTGCTCGAGAATCCTGCAGAATATGTCGTTTACAATAGTTGTACTGCTCCAAACGCGGTAGCGAACATTCATATGGAGCGTTTGAGCAAGCTTTTGATTTTTTCTCGATCTCCATATGAATCTGGTTGCGCAGTGCCTTCTCCTGATCAATGATGTTTGTTATTTTCGGTGTTGCTTGCGAGGATATCGTCGTTCCTGCTGCCGATGCCGTGATTATTGTATTATTTTGATACGGACGAAATCTTTGCTGACTTCGGGGATTGCTCATCTTCCCTAGACTCTTCTACAGCGAATAAATATTGTGAAAAAGTGAAAACGCACATGCAAACAGAGAGCGGAATACTTACAAGTCTCGCTTGTTCTTGTTCTTGCATTTTCCTATCAGAAAATCTCCAACAACAGCAAATAACTTGGGATATGTACTAAAACACTGAAATAAATCGTCAGATGTTTCGATGCAAAAATATTGAACATTGTGAACGGGGCCCTGGCATCCCTATCCCAGCCAGCACAAATTCGGGACATCGAAGCTGTGTTTGACAGCGATTTTAAATCAAGCAAATATATTGTGCGTCTATTCCCTAACTGGACACGACGGTTAGAGATAGTCGCGCTTCAAACGGTTGTAAAAATAGTCACGTTTACTGTTGACAGATAATTAGGTCAAGAATGACAAATCTGATTATCGTCTTTTACGTTCATTATTTTGCGAGTATTTTCATGAAATTTTAAAGATTGCATGAAAAATTCAATTCTTGAAAACGTATGTAACTTTGTTTGATAATCATGTTTCGAAAAAAATCCTGTCTTTTATCTCGACGAAACTCTTCAGCAGTTCGCCCTGGATTTGGAGTTTCATCCTCATTTATTTGAATATTATATTTGACATCGAAACATATGTTATTGAATCAATATTATTGAATTGGATCTCATTAAAATCATCTCTTGTTTCTTGACGATGTTCTCTTTGAAAATAAAGAGATCAAACGCAACCGAAGATACGAAATTATAGAACAGAAGTTAATGTTTAGAGATAGTTTTGACATTTGAAAGAAAGTTGAAGGGGTGATCAGATTGGTTTTTCCATGAATTTAATTACTCTCATAAAAAGCGACGATTCAAATAGGAAGCTGAAATGACCTCAGAATCCAACAGTCAAGTGAATTCACAATAAAAAAAAAAGCAAAAAGTGTTGGATTTAAACAATTAGCATAAAGCATAACTCTATCCCATTTAGCATACTATGTGTGAGGGCCAATGCTATCCACACCATGTGACTCTATCCACAACACTACAAAAATGTTCGGTTTTAACAACTTTTTTTCTCTTATGATAGAAAATGTACTATTTAAATTTCGTATTACAATACGAAACCGTTTGCTATCTTGAACAGTGAAGTGGAATTGAGCTGCAAAATCCTTCGAAAAAAGTGAATTGTAGTGATAAGTGGACGCAGAAAATTCTCTAGGGTTGACACTCCCCTTTCTAAGTTTATTTTCACATAGATTGCGATAGTAACATAGAATATTGTTTAGTAATTTTTTTCATTTTTTGAGGATGGGTTTGAAAAATCTCGAAATTTCAATATGAATGTTAGCTACTGAAGTATCATGTTTTATCTAACTGATTTAGAGTTGATTGCAATTGTCAGAATTCGTTTTGTACGTTCGTTTGTACTTTCTGATTTAATGGTACAAAAATTTAATAATTTCACACAAAACATGTGGCATGTGGCACCCAAACAGCAGATTTTTATGCATAGCCGGCCTATGCATAAAAATCTGCTGTTTGGGTGCCACATGACTTAACGCAAAAGTGTCGAGTCTCGACCGAACACTCGTCGGGTGCGGATGAGTTTTTCTTTGCTCCGCGTCTGATTTTTTCTTCTTCTTTGTTTAGCGCGTTTCAACCTGTTTCGGCTCTATTCGCTGCTAGGAATAGTTTGTTGGTGGAAGTTATCGTGAAAATGGTTTCTGGTTTCGTTGTGTTAATGGTGTTGTAATGAAAAAAAAAGTTCAAATTCAGTTAATCAGTTTTGTGGTTATTTTACTGGATTATGGCGTTGTTTTTTTTTCAACTCTCTCGTGTACCGTGGTTATGTGTGTATGCGTGGTAGCTTGCTTTTTAGAGCATGTTTTTTACAGCAGTGATATTAAGGATGGAATCCACTAACCACTAATTCTGCCAGCAAAATGATTCAACTGTATCGAGAAACATCAACATCCCAGCTAAGTACTATTAACAATTTGTTATTTTTATAACCGATCCGAAATGCAATCCGCTTCAAGTCTCTCGGTGTTGTGTGCGAGAGAGAGAAAGTGTCAGTCAGTAGAAGACTGCGGTGATGGCGGGTGCGGCTGCGTGTGAGAGTGTGGCATTACGAGTGCGCGATCGTGGAGGATGACCAGCAAACATGTGATTGTATTGGTGTGGTTGCCCAGAACGGACTCGTTTGCTTCGGAAGACCAAGGTAGTTTGATTCTTTTCGTCGGTTGACGTACAGTCGAGTTTTTGTGAGAGGATTGGATCGGAGAGCATATTTTGATTGTGCGATAGCTGACGGATGTAGGCAGGCTGTTTTGTTTGTTCGAGGCAGACGATTTCGGTCACGGCAAGGCGGAGCGGACGGTGTAACCACGCCGGTGCAGTTCTATGTCGTTGTTTACTTCTCGCAGTTGCGTGAGATTTGTGCAGCCGCATTTTCGCGCGAAGTTGCATTCAACTTAAACGACATTCTAGAGTTTTAGAAGATCCAATAGTTTTAGAGGTTTTTATATATCTAATATTGTCTTCGTGGTAAAGAGCGCATTGACGTCAACGTAACATCGATTTTCTTTTCTTTTAAATCTAGCTAGACGTTGACTTTGATGTGTATGTACAAGCGGCCATAAGATTTCAATGCAAGAATATTCAATGTAGTGTGCGTTTCGACCATGAGAATGTTACGGAGGTCGAGAGAAAAGTTTGAATTAACTTACATTTGTCTCTTTTGCTCACCCATGTTTTTTCTTGGGATTAGTAGTTCACCTTGAATGTCAGTGAGTTCTTCTTGTATGTATCTCCTTTTCGGTTTTTTTTTTTTGAATAGAGGATTGACGTTACTTTTCCTTCAATTATGTCATTCTAACCCTTACTACAAGAACAATGATTTCGTTAATAATTGCTCGACTGATTACTTGAGAAATTGTTAGTTTTTATTACAAATCCAAATCGCAGGTATCAAGTTTTCCTTTTCGAGGTTCAAATATAAATTGCAAGACTAGGTTCAAGATGCTAGAGTCCCAATTCGGAAAACTTCCGTGATTTCCGTGTATTACAATGGAAGAGCATGACGTGCACAAGTATTAAGTTCGATCCGAGTCTGATAAGACCTTATCAGGTGACCCTTCAATATATTCAATCTTCAAATGCATTTGATTTTCGAGTTTTTGCTCCGTTGAACAGAGGAGACTTTTCAGGTTACCGTTCAGCTGCTACGAAATGCATTTGATGTTCGAGTTTTCGTTTCAACGAGTAATTGGGTCCACGCTTACAAAATTAATTCACTTACCAGAGTTATGATCCTTTTGCAGAGACCTTTTCAGGTCACCCTTTAATATCTTCACGGCTACGAAATGCATTTGGTTTTCAAGTTTTCGTTTCGTCAAGTGATCTCTAGTTTGCGTTAGCATAATCACATCACTTACCACAGTGAATCCTGATTATTACCCCTTCCCACTAACAAACTATCCCTTCCATGATAAACGCTAGGGAACCACGCTATAGAGGCGACCCTTCTGGCCTTCGGGCGGCGAATATCATACTAACATTCCTACTCTTCTCCTGGTGACTGTAAGGACGTGGCCGGCGTCGTTATTGATCATTGAAAGCTCGAATCACCGAAAATTGCACAACGAGAATGATTTGCTAGTCCCAAGCGTCATTCTGTGTGTTCTTTGTGCAATTTGGTTGGTTCAGGTCAATCACGGAGAGCAACTACGAATTGTACAGTCTACCCAAGCTCAAGCTCAAGCTCACATGACTTAACGCAAAAGTGTCGTGGATAAACAACGAAAGTTTTACATTGTTACTCGACAAAACAAAACAAATTACAGTAGAACCTCGATTATCCGCGGAATAGTCTGGCTAGCTCACCGCGAATGACGAAAATTGCGGATAACGGACCAAAAATGAATTCCAAACACAAAAAATACAGTAATTTACATTTAATGCGACATGTCGAGGCACCACTCAGTGTCGCATTGAAGGGATTTTGATCTGTAATTGGACATTGGTGATGAGAGTGATGCAATGTCGACGCCTGGTGGCGACTTCCAATGTGGGTCCATAATTTGGGCCCCAAACTCAATGTTCACAAAAATGTCCAATTAGATGTAAAAATGACCAATTAATGGTGTCGCATTACTGGTCTGTGCAATTCGCAAAATGTCGCATTAAATGTAAATTACTGTAGATATTTCAGCATCAAAACTATGTTTTATCAATACAAAAATCTGTCGAAAATGCGGGTGTATGAATGGTATAAGTCATTCAACATTGGACATTGGATCGATTTTGACCTGTAATTGGACATTGGCGATGAGAGTGGTACAGTGTCGACGTCTGGAGGCGACATTCAATGTGGGGCCATAATTTGGGCCCCGAACTCGATGTTTACAAAAATGTCCAAATAGAGGTAAAAATGTCCAACTAAACGTGTCGCATTACAGGTCTGTCCAATTAGCTAAATATCGCATTAAATGTAACTTACTCTATATAATCACCTTGGTAGCATGAATGAGTAGATGTTCTAAAAATACCAAAATGTACATCCCTATCATTCATGACATCTGATGAACGCTAGTAAACGCGCACGTCAAAAGGTTTGCTGCCTGAATCTCGCCGTTGTGAGGTCGGCCATTACGGAGTGCGAAACAAAGTTCAATGAAGTGCATTTTTCTACGCGTTAAAAAACCTCGAAACTCACATCCACTACCGAAAAACGTTCCCGTTTACGCGAAGATAGTTCGTCCAGTAGTTATATCGTTTTCTACTTGAATGAGGACTCCCTAAAGGGAGAAAATTGAAGATAAAAGTTCTGGTTCGTGAAAGCAAGAGGCGAGGTGAAAGTCATTTTGCGATACGGCTGCAAACACGTAACAACCAGCAGGCTGGTTCCCTGCTGAAAATAATGGCGTGCAAGGGAGCCTCTTGTGTCTGGCCCTGGCTTCGATGAATGGATGATGAAATTTTCAGACAACTCCAGATCTGCTTGCCATCGCATACTTTTGCGAATTCCTGAAGGATAGGTTTCCAAGAAGAGTGACAAACAGTTGCATTTGGGATACTCACGTTTGGTGACAGACGAGAATCAGTAAATATCCACACAGTGGGCCCACTTCACAACATCCACAGGTAACAACAAATCACTGAACTGTGTCTGCCATATTGAATTTTTCTCTTGCAAACACAAACGTAACGGTGTATTTGTGTGTGTGGCAGTCGACAGTGTGCCTGCCTGAGTACCGACTAGACAAAATAATCCTACCGATAATTAAAGCGGGTATGTGCCGCATGAGAAAATTCTAGCCCAGATCGTACGTTCTGCGTAATTGTTTCTAAGGTTGTGAAAAAGATGGTAGAATTGCACCGCTGAATAGTGAAACTGTCAGTTTTCCGTAAGTTTGGCGAAGTGAAGAAGCGGAAACTGTTTTGTGTAGCCCCACAACAGTGACAGTGATTTCGCTGATTTTTTTTCTGAGGTCTTACTGTAAACATCGATAAAACGGATCTCGCGATGGCGTCCAATACAGGCGGAAGCTCAAGTGGGAATGCGAATAACGGTAGCGGAAGTTTGGCAAGAGACGATTCCAAATGGTACTTTACGGCCGAACAGCTGGCAAATTCGCCTAGTCGCAAATGCGGTATGGATGCTGACCAGGAACTCATGTACAGACAGCGTGCAGCGAATCTGATTCAGGATATGGGCCAGCGGTTGCAAGTGTAAGGATGTTTATTTTTCTCACTTTTCTCGTCTCTTTTTTAATGCGCATGAAAGCAAAAATCGACGGCATGGTAATTTTTCGTACGCGGCAAGAGGGGATTGTTACGGGAAGCATTATGCGAATGCATAAAAAATGGGTCAGATGAAAACAGGGGCAAGGAGTTATTGCTATCAAGCGATTAAAATATTCAATTTAATACCTGTTTCTAGATGTTTTCAGAATATGTAGAACTAGTGCAACATCATGGTCTTTCACATATTGATCGTCGCCTTGTTTCGCGGTATGTTAATAACAGAATTTTTCTAAATATTTGCTGAAGTCTCCTCATTCAGTTAACTTGAACGGTCAAGCTACAGAATTGAAAGCTCTGAATTTACGTAATAAATATTTCTTGCATTTTTCAGTTAACGACTTGTGTTCATCGATTGTGGGTTAATATATCACCAATCCTTAGTTAATGACTTCTGTTTATCCAACTGTACGTTCAGAACAGTTCTCGCTTAACTTTTAATGAGTACCTATATGCATTGATCTATTTTTTCATAATTTTTTTTCGTGAATATCCATTGAGCAATGTCAAATCAAATGCAATTACGGCCTCCACACGCTACCGAAATGCACGGTAGGTCGTAGTAATGTAACCTAGACCAATTTCTCTCCAGGTACAGGTCAATGTTTGAGGCGCACCATACTAAGTGATTCAGCAAATTAAGATCGGGGCTGGATGGCGGCCACATATCCTTCGCCCAGAACGCCCAGAACATCTACACCTATCACCACTTCTGAGTGCAGTTCGAGATGTGACACGGAGCTTCATTTTGCTGAAATACAACATTTAGCTTCGAACCGTACTGGTCTTTGATCCACGGAAGAACATACTTATTCAACATCCCGATGTAGACCTCTGTGTTTACTTTGTTGCCTTCTGAAATGAACACCGGTTTCAGTTTTTTGCCATAGGAAGCTACCAATCCACACACCATAACGGTAGCAGAATCCTTGGTCAGATACTCGTTTTAATGCTTGTCGGCCACGTCTTTTACTGAGAGAGAACTAATATAGCGATAGGTTATGGAATTTGATACGGGATCGACGGTAAACATGATCTCGTCGATGAACAGGTATAACGGATTTTTTTGCTTGATGAAGGACAAAATTTTCTTACATCGCTCGACCCGTAGCTCCCGGATGCGGTTGGTGACCATGTGAGGTTCATTTTTCGTGTCCTCGACTTTGACCGCAATCTTTCTTTACGAGGTTTCGTACCGCAAAGTCGCTAATCCCGTGTTTTTTCAAAATTTTCCCGAATATTCCGTTTGATGGCAGCGATAACGTTATGAATCCGAGCCCACCTCGAACGATCTGTGGCCGCTTTCGCGGATAGTTGTCTTTTCTTTCCTCAGTCTAAAACCCTTTTCATTGTCCACCGGGACACTACCACGACGATTGAAAGGTTTCTCGGCAACATATGCGCGTAGTACAAATCACGAATACGCTCATGGTACAACTTTCAAAGGAAATCGGTTGCTTTTATTCGCTATTATGATATGAATTGTAGCTTACATGCGTACAATTTATAGCATCTTTAAGTCAAAGAAGAAGAAGAAGTGAACATAAAGAAAACCAAAGCATTGTATGCACAGGTGAAACGGGAACCTATTTTTTACGATAGTGCAAACATTATCACGCATAAGGTAGGGGGAATCTCGTTGATTGAACTATGTGGCAAAACTGGCGCAAAATCTGTCTGCAAGGCCAAATCAAAGAATTTTCTCTAAATAACGTTTCGACCAGATTCAATGCACTGGTAATTTTGTTGCAGAAAAACAGAAAGATTTTCATTGGAAGATACAAGAGCGATCAAAATCGTCAATAGGAGTAGTCGCAATTTTTAAATCAATTGTACATGTTAGTAGTGTCTGACAACTAACTGAAAACCTCGATTTTCAAAAGGACAAATTTCTACGGAGATGTTTTGAATATGGACATTTGAAGGCCGTAATTATGATGGCCGATGCCAATTATTAGACTGCGGTGGAAGTGTTACAGTTCATCGTGAAATGGGACTTCTAAGAGACGCTTCAAAAATTTACAGTGAGTGAGCTGTTACTAATGATTTGTGTTTCTGTGGCACCTAAAGAATAAGCTAAATCGGGTCAACATGTGACAATACGGTGCCACATTTCACACAGCACACGAAATGATGAACCTATTCCGCAATGAATTTGGTGAGCAACTCAACTCTCGTTTTAGACCAGTGAATTAACTACCAAAATCGTGCGGTTTGATGATGATGTTTGATTGTATTTGTAAAGGTATACCAAAGCTCAGCATCAATTCAAATACTTGAAGAAAACATCAAACGTATTATTGTTAAGATACCAGCCTATATGCTCCAAAAAGTAACTCGAAATCGGAGTTGTGACCAACATTTACATGAAATAATCTTTGAAAAAAGGCAAAGATTGATTTTCAACCCCTAATAATGCATGTTCTATTTCTTACAATTTGTCTGTGTTTGTTCTGTAAATTTAAATCCAAGCGCTTATGAAATCACCTTTTATTATTATGTCCTTCAATTTGATTTTATTGGATCGGCAATTACGATTTTTCATAAAAAACGAAACGAAGACTTGATAACATGATTTGGTTGTAGGGATGACACCCAAGGCACCCGACCCGGATATCACCCGGTCACGCTACGTCACTGGAAAAAGAAATATTTCTCAAGGAACGGCTAAGTCAACAATATGAAAATGTGATGTCATTTCAAAGGATTGTTTCCGGCAACACTTCTTCTTCTTCTTCTTATATGGCACTAACGTTCCTAGAGGAACTCCGCCGTCTCAACGTAGTATTACTTGCGTCATTTTCATTAGTACTTAGTGGAGATTTCTATGCCAAATAACACGCCTTGAATGCATTCTGAGTGGCAAGCTCGCGTGACCACAGTGCAAGTCAGAGGAAGTTTCTTTGAAGAAAAATTTCCCCGACCAGAACGGGAATCGAACCCGAACCCCCGGTGTTAGGTTTGACGCTAACCACTCGGCCACGGGAGCACAAACCGGCAACACTATAGCATTGTATATTGTAATCGGAATTAACGACTGACATTCGACCGACTGGTGAAAACAGGAGACGGTGAAATCCATCGAAACGGGGGACAAGACAAATACAGAATTAAAAAAAACAGATTGATTGGCTTTTTTTCAAGCCTAAACGCGAATGGATTTTGTAACTTAAAGCCTCTGTAATAGGAAAAAGCCATACCTAAAATACATAAATAGTATTGATTGTCTTGGATTTTGCACATATATTATTTTGCTTGGAATGATAATTCTTTGCCATTTTCAAATGCGACTCCCGGCATAAGGCCTCCTCGACAGGGTCGGAAAAAGGATCTGTCTCAAGGAAACTAATTCCAACCAGTACGACACCGATATCAACATTTGATACGACCGCAAGGGGTTGAATCGCATTATCTTTGAAGCCAAATTTGGTGGCCTACTACGCTAATCTATTAAGGGCACTCGATTGTGGTACAATAAAGACGGTGATCATGTCCGTTTTTGAAGAAAATCTGATCAATGATTCCACCGGTCCATAATGCGCATCGGGGTCGTCTTGCACTGTACAATCGTTTTTTCATTTTTTATCTTATTTATCACAACTGGCAGTGTTCCGCCGATTCTACGACCTCCGAACTTCAGCTCAAAAATCGCCGCTCGATCTGAAAACGAAACACAAGATAAGTTTCAGCGACGAAGGAATTTGTTGATGCCCTCGAAGAAATGCACCTCTTATGAAGCTGAAGTCAGATTGCAATTTATGCTAGAACAGCTATCGGAGCAATCATCAGAAATTTCGAAAATTTTCGATTGCTTGAAGTCCTGATTGGAAGGATTGCAGAAGGATGTTTCGTATATGCTAGTAGATTTGTTCCCGTAGATGAATAACTATTTTGCTCGTGGTCGTAACACAAATAATGATGAAATAATGCCGTCTTCCATCAAAAGTCTTGGACTGCATTGATCAAGCAGGCATTAGAAATTGATCTTGACTTGATCAAATTTGACGATGGTGATATTGATTCAGTAGCTGGACACCAGGAAGAAAAAAATCCACTGGACGATGCAGAACCTGCAGAACAGTTGAGCATCAAGGAAGAACTTGAACGACGATTGCTACAATCAAACGTCTATAAACGGATTGATGAAAACCCTCGGACAATAGTTTTCGTACAGAGGGCATCAGAGACAAATACATGACAATGTTATTCGATGCTCTTCGTACTGTATGCCCAACATAATTGAACTCTGAACAGGCGTTTCCCTCTGCTGGAAACTTTGTTAATAAGATCCGATCTAGATTAAAAGACGGCAAAATTAACGTTCTCTGTGTCCTTAAGTATTACTTTAACACGTTGACTGCCACGTCAGTCACCGGTGACTGACAATACAACATATGATAATAAATGTAAATAATGTAAGCATATAAGCATATAATTTTCAAAACATAATTTAACAAAATAACTTACTGGGCAAGATGGCAGGGATCAAGGTTTTCGGACCATGGATCCAGTCCAGTGAAGAGGAAGCCGTTCTATTAACACTCCTATACTCGCACATAGGTCTGTGAGACCGAGAAATCAATAATTCGTTCATTACTCAGAAAACATCAACACTCCGACTTTGCGATTCTCTCTAGCTTCGTCATTCGATGTTCGTCATCGATTAACGTATGGCATGGACTATTTATTAAATATAATGCATAATATCATTACTGGACTAATCTTATTTGATTTTTGTCACCGGATTGAACGGATTCACATATTATTCGTCGTTAGATTCATACGTGCAAAAGTAAAATACATATGTTTGCCTGTCGTATAGTTGTTCACTAAATACAATGGTAACACATATACACACTTGTGAAAAAATTGCACTTGCGGAAAAATTGTAAACTGTAATCTATAAGGTGGCTTATGTTTATTTTTTACAGTTACAGTTTCAGGGATAATTTTCTAGTCGCAGAAAGTTCCTAGAAATCCTTTTATATTATCTTTTATGCCCCGTCAAAAAACAGGCATTAAGTTTTTGTTAACCAAGAACACAGAAACAAAGAATATAAAAACTTGAGATTCCAGAACCTTTATCATCTGGTAACTCTCTAGAAGGTCGTTATACATTCTTCTCTTCTAAAACAAAAACCCAAAAAACACGCTACAACTGCATGAAATGTAAGAAATATGTTTGTCTCGAGCATGCAGTTATGGTTCTTATACCAATGAAATCTAAATCGATAAATACGTTTTCATGTTTTTTCATAGCTCTTTCTACTTCCTTGAAGTCGGATTTCGTTATTTGTGTTGGAGCATCAAAAATTACTCCGTTTTGAGGAGGCTGAATTAGATGACTACACTGAGAGAAATAATTAGTAAATATAACGAATTTTTTGGTAAATACTACCAATCTATAGTCATTTTCGACCGTACTAATAAACACATATGTTAAGCAGAACCATGATTCGGAAGCCCAATATCGGCTACATTTTCTCGCCGAAATTGCACGTATCAGAATTATATCCTTATTATACCTCCGTATTGCCTTATGGGAACAATGAAAATGGTTAATACGCGCTTTTCTCACCAATTTTCAGATATGACAATATCCAAGCTTACTAATGTTATCGAGTAAAATATACTAATCTCTGGTAGGGATGCGGGTTTGTTGACAATATGTACAAAAAATTTGTACATTCTACCAATTTTGCATTACCAAATGTATTTAGTAGTTTTCGACCGAGGATTTTTCTAAGGGTATTTAAACTGAATGCAGATGAAGAAAACAAATGGGGTTTTTTCATTCAATTATACATTCTTCTTAAAATAAATACCAATAAAGTCTAAAAAATATACAATACAGGGTAACTTCGATATAACGTACATTTTACTTTCAAAATTGTACGTTGTATCGAATTGTACGTTATATCGAAGTATAATAAAGAACTCTGGAACATAGCTTATATTACTTTATTGTGTTGCTGTTTGAGTAAGGTTGATGAATAAATTCAATTAGAAGACGAAGCCAACTTCCCTCATGATGTTTCACTTCGTTCTGTTGATTGAAGTTTGATTCATTTAGAATCCGGAATCTCAAAACAGTTGTATTTCGGGATTGGTTAAAGTTACAACACAAGCTTTGGTATCAAAATACAGATAAATTATTGTTCTTTCAGAAAAAAAAATATTCAAAAAAATTATTTTTTGGACTTTGAAAATGTGTACGTTATATCGAGGGTACGTTATATCGAAGTTTCTCTGTAGCAATATTACAGAGAAGTTCATCTTTCGGTCTGTGATACCGTGCGCGAGTATACGTGTTAAGATTTTGCACGCGCGTACAGGAGGGTTAAAGATGTAAAGATGTTCTTGCTGCCCCTCATCATAGAGGAGGAGGAACAAGGATCTTCAAGGATCCATTGTTTAGAAGTTGATCCTAAAGAATAGTTCGGCATCTTTTAAGTAGCTGAAAAGTGCTGATACTCTCGCTGAATCATCACTCAAGATGTCTCGTACCTTACAATTTCACTTCAATTGATACATCGTCACTTAATAATGAGCCTATGGCCTTTCAATTTCATACAAACGCATACGGGCTGAAAATAGTGCTACTCTCTCTTCATATTCAATGAAGAGAATATCACTTCACCTTCGTACAGTCCCGTTTCATTTCATGTTCATTCTTATCATTCTTCACACTGAAACGAAGTTATCAAATCGTCAAACGAAAATGAAAGGTTCTTATATCGAATAGAAGTGTCTTATTTCGAATGAACATTTCGTTAGAGCTTGAACCGTATTCACTTAAACTAATGAAAATGACGATGTGAAAGAATGTGCAGTATGCTAGCAGGCGTAATCAGTTGTCGGCGCTAGTTGTAAGATTTACATGTCTTCATATGCCTGTTTTTAATCTACTACATACGATACGAAGTGCTGGAGGCGATCTGGCGTAGTGCTAACATCCATATCTTTCACGCAGAGATCACAAGTTCAATTCTCACTCCCGACATTCTTCCAAAAAATGGAAGTAAGGTCGTGTTGCTAAGGGTAGTTAAGATCTCCTCCCTACCGCTGGTTTTCGACAAGAAACTAGCAGTCCTGGATACGATCACACAATCGATGGATGATAAGGTCGGGAGAGTGTTCTCCAGTTTCAGCACAGACAGAGGCAGCTGGTGTTAATGGCAGAAGGCCGGAGACAGAAAAGTGCCTTGTTATAGATCGGTGCCAGAGTTTTTGAGTGCTTGTCTTTGGCCAAATACGTGCGCTGAAAATCTAAATTGCCTCTCGGTCGCCCACCTGCCGATGGCATTGGTATGGAATTATAGGGGTTTCAACCTTTGACATCGGAAGAATTTCGTCCGCGTAGACGAACACACTGTAACAAGCTATTCATGGCGACGAGAAAAAGGGTAACGACAAGAACCAGGGTGCCAACTCAACCAGGGGAACCTGGAAAACCCAGGAAATAGCCAGTATTTTTTTCCACCAGGAAATAATCAGGAATTTTCATTCAAAACCAGGATAAATCAGATTGATTAATATTTAAAATTATTATTTTAAAAATCTTTAAACCTACGTAGCCGCTGCCTTCCCTTTTCTTCGAACTGAGGCACCTTATCAAACCAGTAATGAATGAATTAATCAAGCCTACACTTTTGACAGGCAATCTTAAATCCCTCATTAACCCTTTCGCTACGAGCGTCCTCTATAGACGACAACCGCGCGACGACCTGTGTGTACGAGTGTCGTCTATAGACGACATCCACGCTATGAGCTGTGTGTACGAGCGTCGTCTTTAGACGACATGAAAGTGATACTGCACATCGATCACACCAGCGCGATGCGCATGCTTTTCGGTGAAGTGCTCCGTACAACGGTAGCACTCCGGCGGAGCACACTGCCGTATTGAAAGGGTTAACGGCGATCTTACTGATGACTCGTTTCTGCCAGCAGCTAACATTGAATTGGGATTCGCTGTGAAAGCTGCAATCAAAAGTGTTACAAATGAACAAATGAAGCATAAGCGTTTGCATAATTCATGAACTAATCAAGCAAACGGAACAAAATTTGACACGTGGAGGTATTAAAGGACAAGAAACGTTTTTATGGTGATTCAACACTCCTTCCACCTTTCTAAGGGGGGCTGCCATACGAATGAAACATAAATTTCTGCATAACTCGAAAAATAATCAAGTAAATAAAGCCAAATTTGACATGTGAAGATTTTAGGGGGCACGAAACGTTTCGATACAAAATTATTTGATTTAAATTTCAGATATTCGATGATTTCAATTGATCGAACGATTAACCGACGTCTCTAGGCGCAGCGGTAAAAGAATATACAAACTTGTTTGTTTTTGTAAAAGGGATCCTCATTTTGTCGCATGGCAAGGTTTCTCCGTAAACAAAGAAAGTTTGGTTGTAAACCAAAATGATCAGAGCTCAGCGCATGCATAGAGCTCTCACGAGCGTTACGTCGAAGCTCCCAAGAAGTTCAATCAGCGAAGGAGTTAGAGGCCAGAAAGGTCCAAATAGTTGCGGATGCTGAGAAAGAGTTATTAATTGCAGATGAAATTGGTAAGGCAGTTACAATGTACCAATAATTGAACGTTTTCCAAAAATAACTTTGTGCTTGTTTTGTTCTATGACAAGATTTCTTGTTCTATGACAATTTCCAACAGAGTTTTGCAAATGTAGAGAGTTTGCATGTATAATAAAAACCAGGAATTTTTTAAAAAAATTACCAGGAAAACCAGGAAGTTCAAAACACAAATCAAGTTGTCACCCTGAAGAACAGAACATTGAGGTACTCCCGTCTCCTCGTGGAAGACTGAGGAGCTGATGTTACAAATTTTGACCTCAAAGGTTCGGCGGTAAGAGAAGTTCTTGGTAGAGCGAAGTAACTTACCGTCAACGTCCCAATCTGCCAGAGTTTTCAGCACTAACGGAATCCATGTTCTGTTGTATGCCAGTGCTCCAATCTCTATGTGCTGACGGTTCCTGTTGGCTTCGCCTATAACGTCTCCGAGGATCGCAAAATAGTTTGTTGGTGTCCATACCAGTGCGGAAGGCGAATTGCCGATAGTCCAATTTCCTGTTTTCGAACAAGGTGACCAGACGTCTGTTCACCATTCTTTCCAGAATATTGCATAAACAGAAGGCAAATCAAATTATACAAAAAAAAATAGTACAAGTCATCTGAACAACATATCTTGACTGAGAAATTGGACGGTAGTCTTTGACATTGTTGCTGCTTTGCGTGGGTATTACTAAGCTATGTCTCCAACTCTCGAGGAGTTCGCACAAATCGTTGATTATGCTAAGAAAGACGGACTGACCAGCAGAGACAGTTTCAGCATCGTATAGTCGATAGGCCAGTTGACTTATATTTTGCGGAATGTAGACGACGGAAAGTTCCCCGATGATGAAATTCCGGCTGAGAGGGTTATTGGGATGACTCACCGGGACCTTAACATTGCTGACCGAAGTGGTATCCATTCCCTGTCGACGGATGAATTCAGGGTCATATTCGGAGATGGAAGACTTCTGCGAAATATTCCCCGAGCATGTTCGAAGTATCTGTCGGAACGCTGAAGGTTATACCGTCATCTTGAAGAATGGTGCTATGTGGCCTTCTCTTCCCATTCAGCGTATTTTCTCTGCGCCAAAGGCCCGCAGAGGATTTGTTTTTATTGATAGACTCCAGAAAACCAGTTTAACTGTCTAACTTCGCCTTCCGGATTACCCGCCGTATACTGATGGGTTGCGCTCGATACCCGTTTATATTCCTTCATTGCTGTACGATGTCTGTGTCAGTGCATGTTTACGTGCAAGGTAAAGGAGCTAGGCAAATGATCCATTGTTATTCGAATTAATTGCTCTGGAGGATGATCAAGTCGACCGCACTATAGGCGATGACCACGATGAGTTTCCAGAACAGAACCGTGATTTTCAAAGAAGTCCACAATTAAAAGGCGTTCAAGCGTTCAGGTGATTCAGGTGTCAATCAATTCATGATGAAATGACAAATCAAATTATTCAAAAAACATAGTACTAGTCATCTGAACAACATATCTTGATTGTGCAGACATCGTGAGTTTCCACCGAGTCTCTGAACACAATGTCTTCCCCAGGATTTTCAGAAGGTACTCTCTGGCCATATAGCCAAACTATGTAATTGATATCATAACCGTTCTCACACTGATAGATATTTGTATCTTTATATTTGCAGTGACCCAGTTGCTTGCGCAATTTTTAAGAAATGCAAAGGGATTCGGCAGAGCTCATCAACTCAGCTTTGATCAGCCTACCAAAAACATGTGGTCGTTAAATGACTTCATATCGATGCATCGGTGCAGATGCATCTTTGAAATCGATATGTATGGAGCAATTTGTGGAAGATGGATCTTGCCATGGTTCGAAGTTTCTAGTTGAGCAGAAACCGTGATATATTTTAAGTTTATGATCACATTATTTTTTTATTTTTTTCTGCATTTAAATAGTTCAGTCATTACTCCTAGAATAAATTCTGGGACCCAATAATACTCATTTAAACTAGTCAGTTGAATTTATTCCAACTTCTGCTGGTTCAATATTCGTTCCAACAAGTAGGTGACGCTGTTATCCCTTGCAAGTTTGTAGCAGGGACTGCTGCCGCATATCTCTGCCTATGTGCTTGGATGATACAACACCTCAGTTTTCAGTGGGGCTCAAAAACTATAAAAGTGTCTCAACTGACTTTATAATAATGAAATACTTCACATTTTTGAATACTGTAATCAGAAGTCAACACTAATATAATTCAATGATGAAACCAGACAATGTTATCAGCATCACTTGTGTTCTTTAGAGGAAATAAATATTGTATTTAATATTTTGTTATTCTACATACCTACAGATCGCAGCTATGCATAAACACCGCGATCGTATACATGCACCGGTTCTACGCGTTCCATTCTTTCACACAATTCCATCGGAACAGTATAGCAGCGGCCGCACTGTTCTTAGCTGCAAAAGTAAGTCACTATTGCATTATCATTCACCATTCATTGTTTTTAAATCACTGTTTCGAATTTCAGGTTGAGGAGCAACCCCGCAAACTCGAGCACATCATCAAGGTGGTACATATCTGTCTTGCACTGGAGGCACCCGATCCACTGAAAGAGAACTATGCCGAGCAGGCCCAGGATCTGGTGTTCAATGAAAACGTGCTGCTGCAAACGCTCGGGTTTGATGTGGCGATAGATCATCCCCATACGCATGTCGTCAAGACTTGTCACCTGGTGAAAGGTTTGTCTTTGTCTTTTTTTCCGGTTTTATGAAACTGATTTTCCATATTTTTGGATCAATGGAAAATGGACAAATAGAGCTTTTGATTTGCATCCACGCATAATCAATCAAAACAATTGACAGACGAAATGGATCAAGTATGGAGAATGGAATTGTGATAGTACTGAGCATTGTCGTGTTCTAAAACGAGTTAGTTTCCTATCCCATTCTGGCCATGGTCAGAACAATGTATAGTTTTAAACAGATGGTTTGGTGCTCCGTGAAGAACTTGTAGCTCTACGCAGCTTAGCAAGTGCGTACTTGTACTCTGCGTACTTGACGAAATCAATGGCCCACTTTGAAAAACAAATTGATTTTCTTTATTCGTTCATTTTTCCATATACGGACGAAATTTTGATAAAAATAACACAATGCAACTTTTTTTTTGTACAGTCTTTAAAAGTGATCAGCAGAGAATAAGATCTAAAAATCCTTGGTTTAAAACGATCCCATGCATATTTCAAAGGGCGATGTCCGTTAAAACTTCCGTGCATTTCGGCGTCGATGTTGTAAACCAAGTTTTTTTTGCGTTGGTGATTCTTGATATATATCCACATTTATTTACTAAACTCTTACTTCCATGTTATGTAAAACCAATAGTTCGGAAGTAATTCTTCAAATTATCTTCATGGAAGTTCACTCATTTGGCAATCATTTTCCGTCCTTCTGAATTGTTTCCATTACTGTCACATTTGCTGCTGCCAACATGGAACCTCTTGCCAGCTTCTTATCATTCGTCACGTTCTGGCACTCCACATCAAACCATTCGCTGCCAATTTCGCAGCTACCACAGCAGTTGTTGCCAACGCTTCCCGCATTGTAGAACTGACCGTGTAGCTTAGAAAAAGTGGTTCTGAGTGGTTTCCACAAAATGTGAGTGGTTCCGGCGGTTTTTACCTAGAACATGAGATTAACGGTACAAAAAAGATTGATTTTGATGTGAACAGCAGCGTGGAAGACAACAACAGAAGAGGTATTGGGATCCATTGTGACAAGAGACGATGAAGAGTTTCATACGATAGTTTAAAAACTGCCGACTTGGGTGGTTCAGGGTCAGATTCTGTATTTAGGGGCAAAAATCATTCAAACCTCAATCGAACGAATAAAAATGTTCATCGGATATAACGCGTCGGAGCGAACACAAAATGTTGTCCTCATAACTTCAGGCGCTTGTTAGAGAAGCAATAGACTCATCGATCAAGCAGAAAAGTAACTAACCATTTACGTTTTGCTTTTTAGCTTCCAAAGATCTGGCTCAAACATCCTATTTCATGGCATCCAACAGGTGAGGGATTGAATGATAGGTCGTTTTACATTTAATAAAATATAGCATATTTTTCTCCGTTACAGCTTACATCTAACCACCATGTGTCTACAATATAAACCAACTGTGGTCGCTTGCTTTTGTATACACCTGGCGTGTAAGTGGTCCCGTTGGGAGGTTAGTAGTTTTTATTTCGATGTAAAAGTTATGTGTAGAGTTGTAACGGGAGCGAACGTTTCCTGTTATTTTGGCACTGGTTATTAACGTCAAATAGCTTTCAATTGTTTCGTATGTCCGAATGGCATGGAATGAATTCTAATCCAATTTGTTTTTCTATGATGTCATGTTCGACAAACTTTCGTCTGACTCAATCAAAAATGACTACCCATAAGGATTTAGTTCCATAGTACTAGACTGGACCAGTAAACAAGATAAAAGAATAACAAAGCGAATAGTAGTGCCACAAAAAATCAACTTATTTCACTTTGAGCAGACAAAAGCTCTAGTACTGCAACCTTTCACTTTTGCGGTGTGTACGGTGGATGGTTCTACGAGAAGCTGTTGTAATTTAATACTCTAGCACCTGGACCATACTCCGTTCGATGTCTGAACGCTGCCGAAAATTGCACCGTAGCACTTTCCGTTCGAAAACGTCAAATTGTTTAGCGTGTCTGAGTCAGCTTCGTACGGTGACGCATTCGATTTGATCGCAGGATTCTGCGGAGTTCAAACAGCTGCAGGGCCCTTATGAAAATTATGCCTCTCGTTTCGGTGCCAGCTATACGTACAACTCCTTCAAGGGCAGCGTGACCAGCAAACATGAAAAACCAATCTACGCGATTTGAAGAAACCCGAGGGTGTTCTCGAAATTCACACAAAACTTGTCATTTTCTCCATGGTACCTCGGATGAATCGAACTAATTTTAAATTAGGGAAACCTTACTCGTGCATTATTTGACATAGTTGTTTTCGATTCATTGTATCGTAGGCTGCCTCATCTCACTTGGTATTGATTCACGAACTTTCTAGCCCAGTGATTTTCAACCGGTGGGGAATTTCCCCCTAGTAGGGAAGTTGGTCATTAAAAGGGGGGAATTGTGCAAGGGAATCTTGTATATTAACTTCGTTTTGAAAATGACAATGATTAGCAAAAAATGCCACAACACCTTCTTGGATTGCGAAAATTTCCAAATCTTAAATGTAATGTTCAATTGAACAACTTCACAATGTTTGAAAGACTTTCTTCAGTGAATGATGATGATGGAACAGACGACGAAACAGTACAGAAGACTAAAAAGGAAATTGTACAGCATTTGTCAAGATTTTTTGCAACAAGTTAAACTTGAAACATATTTTCCTTATATCAAAGAAAAAGATTTGGACAAGGTTTGAAATCCCTTCCGACTGGTAGTGATGAAAGTTTCGGACTAATTTCAGAACAAACTTATCGTGTTGTTTATATTTGTTTCATATCGCTTTCAAACTCTGCTTCGAAGTCCTGAATTGACGTGACGAATGAATATAAATCTGCCTCTTAATTCATTCTGACTCCAATCCACTACTACTACTCTAACCTGACATGAATCTTGTTACCCGCGTACACAATCTTATTTTAACGTCCATATAAAATGGACCAAACTTTATTTCTGATGCAAAGAAGTAGTTACAGCATTGATGAACGGATCCATTGTTCACCCACCATGGACTCAAACGTCGATATATGCACAGCGTAAATAGAATACCAAGTATATTACACCCCGCTTTTTATGTAGTGGTAGGGAAAGAAAAAAAGCAAAAAATAATTTCAACATGACAGTTATACAATATTTTTTCAATTAGCTTCTTTGTATTGGAGAATGTGTGTGTGTATCGTACAGGCGATGTCATATATCTATTTACGTTGATACATGCATACATGATACATGAGAGAGAGAAACGAATTAAGTCTGCGGGAGTCACTTCAATTTGCAGTGAAATCCATTTGACGGTGAAGAATGAAATGAACACGGAGCCTCGTTAGAGCAGTTAGCGACGAGAGGACCCGAATGACTGTCGATTCATGTTGACAGAAAAACTGCTGGAAGAAGCAAAAACTCATTTCCAGTTGAATGCGAAGGCCGATGGCTTCTTAGTCCCCTGACTATTCTGAGGTGAATATGACTTTGCCGAGCCCTGTCTGGCTCTAACTATCAATGTTATCATCAGCTTACATATCTGTTACCCAGCGGAATGATTCGTTATTGGCAACGTTGTCCTATTTTGACACCTAACAGAGAGTTTCAAACAAAAAAGTTTTACCCTACAACATAGGTTTGAGGAGCTTTGAACGATACGATTTATGGTAGAGGAAAACTGTTACAGAATCGCATCGAACGCTTGTCGAAGCTTATAGTGAGCATCCTTTTGGAAAATCGCAGGGCTTTGAGTGGTTAAGAAAATAAAAATTGTGGTTCTGATATGATAAATGAAACGCGTAGATACCCTCCAGAAAAGTTCAAGGACATTGAACTGCAAGCCTTTTTGGACGAATATGACACTCAAACGTAACGATAACCACTGGCAGATCAATTGAATGTGACTTGAGATGTAATCTCCATACGTTTGGAGGGCGTGGGAAAAATTCAGATGATCGTAAAATGAGTTACAAATGAACTGAACGGAAGACAGCAGGAAAACTGAAAAATCACATGTGAAATGCTGCTCGTCAGGTACAAAGGAATGTTATTTCTTCATCAGATTTTGATTGGCGATAAAAAGTGTTTTTTTCTCGAAAATTCTAATCGTAAAAGATTTTGTGTAATCCAAGGGACCATCAACATTGATTACATGGTTAAATCGTTATGGACGGAAGACAACGGTCTGTGTTTGGTGGGAACAGAAGGGTTTGCTCTATTAAGAGCTATTCATACTTGGCGAAATAGTCAATGCTGGTAGCGTTCAGTATAATACAACAAATAATCAATGCCAATCGATTATTACCGTAAGATAATGCTCCATCGCACACTGCATAATCGGTCAAGAAAGTGATTAAGACATTTGGTTGCACTTTAATTTGTTTATAAAAAGTGGAAATATGACTTGATGAAAGGTTTACTTCTAAAGAGGAACAGTTTTTTTGTGTGAGAACCACTGAGAGAGAAAAAAAATGGGAAAAATTCAGATCCATGAAAAAAATTTAATAAAGAAAGGTTTTCCAATTTAAAACAAAAAATGGGTTCTTTCCGGTTCTGGTTTCATAATTGTACACCAGGTAGGGGAACTGGGGGTAAACCCGGTCCCATAAGGGAAAGGATAGTTTTGTGAGATCTGAGAGTACATATTGTTATGTTCCCCTCACAGAATCATTGTCTAGATTATTTTCCATGCGATATAAGAGATATGGCAATTTTGCAAGTAATAGTCAATTTTCAAAGGTGACATAAAAATAGAGTTCACCAACCAGTGCGGGTGAAACCGGCACCCCATTGGGGTAACACCGGCACCCTATTGGGGTAGCACCGGCACCCTCAATTAGCCAATATACTTGACAACAGCTGAAATAGTTTGAATGTGGTAACCGCCAAATGGGAGGTAAACATTTTTTATTGAAACTATATATATATATATATATATATATATATATATATATATATATATATATATATATATATATATATATATATATATATATATATATATATATATATATATTAATTTATTGCTTTAACTTAACTCAACTCGAATCTCAGTGATAGTTAACAACCCACGGGACAAACTCTAGATCAACGAAAAAGGATTTGAAACCTCGTTCAGGAATAAAAGCATAAATTCCACTACCGAAAAATTACATCCGATTTCATCGGCACTCGCGTTTGTTTTGATTAATATTTTAACATTTGACGAACCACGGTGGGTTGTATTTGATTTAAAACGTCTAGAATGATAAATACTAACATGTACAGTGTTCAAAAACATAGTTAATTTAAGTTTTCTAGTGAAACTCAAGGGGGGCCCAGTGACGGGCTTACCCCCAGTTCCCCCATAAGAAAAAGTAACCTTGTGCTAATTTTGTTCGCGATTTTCGTTACAACGCTATAGAACAAATATGTGTAAATCATAATTTGCGATAATTAAATGGACTCTTTTATCGCTACCTTTTTACTTAGATACCCCAATCGAATGAAGGACGCCATTGGTTCCACTATGTAGATAAAACTGTTACGTTAGATCTGTTGAAGCAACTCACCGATGAATTCCTGCACATCTTCGATCGTTGTCCTACGCGGCTGAAAAGCAAGATGAAATCCATACGGGCAGATCAGGCACTCACGGTAATTTGTTGCTTTCGATTGAATTCTGTTGAACGGTAGACGAACAATTTGTTTTGCTTGCTTGTCAACAGGATGATTCAAGTCGTAGGAGTGGTACCAGCAATTCCGGTATGCCGTGTCCATCGTCGTCTCTCACCGCGCGACCCATTGATGACGGTGGTTCGTCGTCTTCTAGTCACCACCGGTCGTCATCACATTCACAACATTCGCACTCGAAGCAGAGTTCGTCTAGCGGTAAGTTAGATACTAGACCGCTTTCTATTTTGAGTCATTTAGCGATATTATTATAAACGTAAAATGACAACGATAAAAATAATATGACACAAGTATTTGTTCTTTTTGCATTGCAGGGGACACAATGTTGAAACCGTCATCTTCTAGCCAGAAAGTTCCTTCATCATCTTCCTCGAGTAGTTCTCGTTCTCGCAGCGAACGTCCGTCGTCTTCGTCCTCACAGCAACTCCATCAGCAGCAGATGATGACAAGTAGTGCCCATTACGGGTCAAGTGGCGCCAACGTAAAAATGCCACCGATGCCTCACCATAGTAGCGGTAGCAGCAGTCGGTCCAATATGCCCCCGCAATCCTCAGCGTCATCGTCTTCATCGTCACGAGCTGGCTATATGCATGACAACGCGCGTGATCCTAAGAATCGCATGATGCCGACCGCGGCTACGGGTAGTTCCTCGTCATCAATGCAGATGCATCCGTATGGCCAAAATAAAATGGATCGGCACAGCAGTAGCAACAACAGCCAGAAAAATCAAACCTTGCCGCACATGGATAGCAGCAAGAATCCAATGAAGCCCCAAGGATCAATGGCACCATTGTTTGGCAGCAGCCAAGAGGTGGCCCCGCGAACATCTTCATCATCGATGATGAAACAACCGCAAGCACCGTATGGATCACATCCACCTAGCTATAGTCAATCGATGAGTAGTCGCAATAATAATCTGCCTTCAAGTGAATCTGTTTCCGTCCCTAATCAGCCGCAACAGTACAAGAATCAGTTGCAGCAACAGCATCCACCTAGCGCCGAGTCGTCCTTCCGTCTCATCGACGATAGTAATCGCTTAACGGATCATATACCAATGTGTACACCTCCAAAACAATCAAAGCCTTCATCGATTTTCAGCCCGGATTGGAAGGATACGCAGGCGGAGAGCAACAATGGGAGTATCACGAATGCTATTACGAGCAATAGTGGTGGTAAATCTCGTTCGCAAACGCAGCTGACAGGTGCAACCAAAACTGTTAAAGAAAGTCCAAGTAGCAAAGAGAGAAAACCACTTCCATTATCATCATACCCGGATCAACAGCAGCAACAACAGCAACAGCACCAAAAACAGCGTTCTGAAACCCCGAAAAAAGAGCGTCGTGCTGACCCATTCACGGCACAGAGCGGCGGAACTCACCAGTCGAGATCGAGTGAGAAAAAATCTTCCTCTTCCAGCTCCTCTGGCAGTTTGAAAAGATCATTGGAATCAACTTCTGCTCCACCAATGCCGCTAGCCATGTCTGGTATGGCTGATGTCGATCTGCTAGGGCTGAATAAACCAGCCAAGCGATCCCTTCCGAGCAACGAACAAATTCGTCAAGATGATGGAACCGATTTTCGGGAAAATAAGATTCGAAAAGTCGAACCTCAATCGCCATCAGAGCAACTATTTTCCTCCAGTTTCGACCTGTCCAACACTTTCGACAAGCAAGATGAAGGGTTTTCATTGTTCGCGTTCAACGATCCGGGATCGTTGCTATCCCAGCCTTTACTTAGCGATTCCAAACCGATGGGCGCCAGCAAAAACAATTTCCCCAACACGATCAATGGGATTGAAACGAATCCTGCGTTGGTTAGCAGTTTGCTCAAAGAAAGCCTTTGCAGTAATGACAGCAAATTTGGTACACTTAGCAGTGGTGGTTCCAATACAGCTATGACAGGGAATGCAACCGCCAGTAACTCGATGGCATCTTTATCGTCAACTTCAAGCATGAGCATACCGTCAATGCTAAGCACATTGTCAAATGTACCTGAAACTATCAAAACAGAGGCTCCCCCGGTGGACGTTAACGCCCCATCAGCGATCAGCAGTTTGCTCGCTCAATCGGTAACCTCACTTAATCCAATCACATCAACTGGCTCGGCAACTCAACACCTTACAACTGCGGCAACTTCAGGCAGTGCAGCGAGTATGACATCAGGCAGTGGAGAAATTCAAACGCTTACAGGGGAAACCCTCGCAATTCCTTCGAAAGATGACGAACACCATCGCTCCAAATCCGAAAAGAAGAAGAAAAAGGACAAACACAAACATAAAGAAAAGGACAAGTCCAAAGATAAGGACCGTGAGGATCGCAAGAAACATAAAAAAGACAAGGATCGTCACCGTGAACGCGATAAGTCGGAGAACAGCGGCGATCCCACACTCTCCAATCCTCCGCCCGGTCCAATCAAGATCAAACTTCCAAAGGATAAATTAAATCTGCCTGCGAATAGCAATCCGCATGCTTCGGACTCTGGTCTAAAGATTAAAATTCCTAAAGATCGTCTCTCGGGGGCTTCTTCACTGAGCACAACGGCCACTGGACAGGTATCCACTGGAACGAGCTCCGCTGGTGAGAGCCATCAAATACCCGCACCAAATCCTCTCAAATTGAAAATCTCAAAAGACAAAATCGAACACTACAATATCAGCACCAGTGACGAAAAACCCTATAACAGTGGACCAGGCCATGGGCATGCTAGCGGCGGCGGTGGCGGAGGCAATACTAGTGGTAGTACTAACACTAGCAGCAGCAGCAGCAGTCATCACGGCCACGGTAGCAAGAAAAAAGACCGTGAGAAATCTAGCAAATCTAGCAGCAAATCGTCAACGAGCGGCGATTACAGCAAGCAGAACGGTAACAGCGGTTCCTCCGCTAGCGGAAGCTCTTCCAGCAAGTCATCCTCCAATAAGGTAAGTGATGATTTGTCGTTGTTCTTTTGATGAACCAATATGTATGCACACATGTTTAGAAATACTACGTATTGTGTATTTGTTAGGCTGTAGCAACTGTTTACAGCGCGATTTATTTATAATGTTCAAAACACAACTATGTAAATAGATTCCGACCGCCGCTTTATGAAGGATCAAAAAAATCCTTTTTGTTTCAAAGCTTGACGACACTCGGGTTGATAGGTGATAAATTCCCATTTTCCATTCACTTTTAGTTTAAGTAGATCACAATAAATTTTGCTAAATTATAGTAACAAATTGTACGCGACAACTAAAGAACTGCGACCCCTCTATCGTGTGTGACGATGGTGTCCGTCACGGGGAGGAGGACGCGTTCCATCAATTCATCTAATGAAATAATTACTGTTCGTTCCAAACGCAAACATTGTTTTTGATAAATGATATATAAATGTTTACGAAAGAATTTGCGATCGCGAAATTGTTCCAAATGCGCGTGAGATAGTGTAATGAGACTGCCAGCAAAAGGACCATTGGACGCGAAGTATGGCAAAATGTTAATTGTGTAACAGTAGAAGAATGGTTCAACATCAGAAACTTCAACGAATCAAGTAAAACAATTGAAACAGGAACAACTGAAAATGGTATTAAATAAACACGTTTTACATAAAACTAAACAGTTCGAGCTCGTTTTGTACTTATTTCCTTCTCGTGAAATTTGATGAATTCTCCCCCCGAAAGAAATTCTCCGTACCCTGCTAGGGCTTGCGTATTTGTTTCACCTATTCAGCAGTATTAGTAGTAGGTATTCGACGTTTTTGTTCAGGTTTCTGGTGGAAGTTTGATTTGGTAAATTATATTTCGCTTTCTAAATCAGGTCTACTCCAATTTAAATATCGAATGTTTGTGTCAGCGGGAATGAGTGATTTCCGCAAGATAAATGTCTGCAAGGTAACTGTCCACACAAATTATAATATACACTAGAAAAGTGAAAAGAAATTTGGTTTCCCTACCCTTAAAGTCATTTTTGGGTACTCTCTTCAACTAGTTTGTTTTCGGATCCTCTATCTCGAACGGCTCTTCACTTCAAACTATGGCTCTCCTTTGAACATTATATTCTAGCATTATATCCGAAATACAATACTTCAGAATTTTGTAACATTCACCCCTATTCTGTATTTCTTGATCAAATTCCATTCTGTATTCCGTTCGAGTTGTTTTTGCATTTCGTTCGATCTGTTTCTCTTAAATGG
Source organism: Toxorhynchites rutilus septentrionalis (assembly GCF_029784135.1). Taxonomy (NCBI): domain Eukaryota; kingdom Metazoa; phylum Arthropoda; class Insecta; order Diptera; family Culicidae; genus Toxorhynchites; species Toxorhynchites rutilus. The sequence goes on from NC_073745.1 coordinate 255,723,443, forward strand.
GCAAAACGTTCGAAATAGGTGAAGCGAAATTATAGCTCGAACGAAACAACGATTTCGAACGAAATGGAAATCCGTCGGAATACAGAATAGGGATGATTGAATGGTGTAAGCGGGAATATAACTTGGAATGCTGCGTTGTTCTTGTTCACGGTGAAATGTATTTTTGGGAACTGTGTTTTACGTATGTATTCCTCCGGAAGTCGTAACTTGTGGCAGCTTCAAGTCTTCTAATCTCCGAACGGCTTAGTTTCCCCAGAAGTGTTCCGATTCGAACTGTTCACGCGTGTTTTGGTTAAACCAATTAGGCGAGTAATAACGAATTGACTAAATCTTCTCGAGTCCAACTTGTCAGAGCGTTTCACATAATCGAATAACCTTATTCAAATTGTTATGGCTGCTCGAGCAGATTTATTTTGATCGGGATTCTGAATTATGATATCAATAAGTTATAACCGTTAGTCATTCTATTTTTCAGAAAAAAAGATAAGCCTCATTTTCTAAAAGCAAAAATGGTTGAACAATAAAGATAGATTGGTCGTTCGAACCCGAAAACGAGATTCTAATGAATGTAAGAAAACATCGGCAATTACAATCTCGGAGAACGTGTAAAAACAGATGCAGTATGAATTCCAATGTGTGTTGTTCAAAAACCAGGATTCGTGTCGGAGGAAATTCCTGCCTACAGTCAAGTGAATCTGGTACGATAACCAGGAGCAAGGAACGGCTTCCTGGAATCCATCAACGAATGCCAGTCCTCTGCGGACATATAGAGACGTGTGAACGCACTTAATGGAAAGAAAGGATGCCATAATACTCACCTGCGAATGGCGGAATCTACAGGGATCCCTAAGGAAACCTACTGGGAAGAATGTTCCAGATCCTGCCGAGAGGAGTTTACGTACTCTTTTAGGCGGACGACATTCTCCTGGCGGTAGTAGGATGCACGCGCAAAATCCCACTCATCAGGATGCGGGCATCTACCAAATCTATCATCCAGTGTGCAGCTGAAAGAGGATTTGAACTCTCAGCACTGAAGAACGGCCATATAGTGATTTGCTATTCCAAGATAAAACTATATAAAGATTCCATCTCACGCCGTAAAACGCTGCAGATCCCCACGTTGGTAAAAGAAATCTGGGTTGGGGCGAATGACTGGCGATTCCAAGCTGTTCGACGGGAAAACGGTTTCAGGAACAACTTTCAAGCAGGGGCGAACTCGATAGTGTTAGAATAGTAACCATGAAGTTATAGCATGCCTTGATATATAAGCAAATAAAACATTATTCTACGTTACACTATCAAACCAAATAGACGTACAACAGGTTATGGGCACAGAAAACGTTACCATAGGATACGGCTCTGTAAGTGAAGAAAAATTTTTTTTTCTCAAAGGCGTGTGAAAATTATGAATCCTGAAAAAAAATCGAATCAACTCGGACAGCCAAGACACCCGGGAGGATCAATTTCCATCCCAGTTCGGGAGATTCTTCGAGGATCGGAAAACTATAGTTCGTGGTCTTTTGCCACCAAGGTGGTCCTTATTAAGAAGCGAACCTGGTGTGATGTGACGGAGAGAGCTTATGGGGAACCAGCAGTAAGCGAAGATATCTCAGAATAAGCGTTGGCTACCATATGTCTCAGTATCGATTCAAGCATTTACGGACACGTGGGGGATGCCAAGAATGCGAAAGAAGCGTGGAACAATCTCCGGAATACGTACGAGCACAGTGGATCAACTAGCAAGATTGATTTGCTGAAGAGACTCACAGGTATTCGATTGGCCGGAGCTGCACGGGATGAGGACATCATTTGCCAGACGACTCAGCAGTATGTTAATGAGCTGTTCAAGTTGGCTTTAGGGTGGATGACGCTTGGCTTGCTAGTTTGCTAATGAAATGATTGCCAAAGCAGTATAATCCTATGATCCTTGGCCTGGAGTCATCTGGAAGCAAGCTAACGCAGACGTAGTCAAAGCAAAGATATTGCAAGATGTGAAGATATTAAATGAAACAAAGCCAGGTAGTGAAGCGTTGTTTAGCAAGTCCAAATCGAGTTCGAAAACCAGCGGCGAGACATCAGGTGTGAGATGCTACTGGTATAAGTAAATCGGCCATTATGTGTCCCAGTGTTCCAGTCAAGTAACTGTGGGGTGGAAAGAAAAAAAATACTAAGAATAGTGGTCAAGGTGCATTTTTGCGGCGCTTAACACGTGCCAGGCATTGACTACAGCTGAAGATTGAGGATTGAGAGGATTGGATTTTCGATTTCGGAGCTACTACTCATTTGGGCCGGAACAGGAATCTTATTGTGGATGCGCAGAATGTATCGGCAGGCGCAAATGTGGTCAACAACGCCAACGGATTGGTGAACGTATTTTCAGATACTGGAGCAGCAACATGTGAAATAGCAATGAACAGAGTTTTATGCGTACCGGATCTGGCGGTCAATTTGTTGTCCGTGAGTAGAATGTGCGAAATGGATACAGTGTTATGTTTACGAAGGGAGAGTGCAAAGTAGTTAGTTCAACAAGTCGTTGCGGTTGAAAAGAAATAGGCGGTTTGTACAAGTTGATGAAGGCAAAAGTTCCGTCGGTGATGATCTGCAAGACGGAGAACAATTTTCAGCTTTGGCATCGAAGGTTGTGCCATATGTCTGTTGGCTGTATGAAACGATTAGAAAGCATGGCGAGCGGATTTGAATTCAGTGTGGATGATTCTCCGCAGTGTGTACCGTGCATCCAGGGCAAGCACCAACGACAACCGTTTCGTTCAAAAGAACGTCGTGAAGACCGTGTGTTGGAGTTAATCTATTCCGACTTGGAGACGACATCAACAGGTGGTAGTTGCTACTTTTTAACTTTCATTGACGATGCGAGCAGAAAGGCGAATTCGAAACTGAATTTGAAAACTGAAGTACTGGACGCATTCCAAGATTTCAAGAGCGTTGTCGAGAATCAAACAAGTGATAAAATCAAACGTTTTAGATCTGGTTATGGGTAGGAGTATATCTATCGTCAAATGAAACAACTTCTTCGTCGGTCTGGTATTCATCACGAGACGTTTGTACCATACAGCCCAGAACAGGACGGGTTGGCGGAGCGTATGAACCGTACAATTGTCGAAAAAGCGTTACCTGAAGGGGACGAAGCAAATGAAACTGGTATACAATAGACAAAGTGATAGAAAGTAGAAAGTAGGCTATTTTGATGCAGACTGGGGTAGTGATACTGACACCCGTCGTCGTATAACTGGATACGTGCTAACACAATCGGGCAGAGCAACTGCTTGGAATTGTCGTAAGCAGTCGATGGTTGCTCTCTTTACAACGGAAGCCGAGTAAATGGCAAGCCAACTGGAGCATGTCAGTACTGACCATCAATCAGCGGACTTGCTTACCAAGGCTCTACCCATGAACAAGTTTGAAAGCGGACGGAAGACCCTTGGAATCCAAGAAATTCTTGGTTAAGGGAGGATGTTAGAATAGTATTCATCGAATTATAGTATGCCTTGATATATTAGCAAACAAAACTTTATTCAATGTTACACTATCAAGCCAAGTAGACGTACAACAGATAGGCCTGCAACAAGTCTTCATGACAATGACAGCAGGAAAACAGTGTTTCCACGAGATCAGGTACACGGATGGCTCTAAAGGATCATCGGGAGTTGGTTTCGGGGTAAATTACATTAATAACAGACTAGTTTCCAGTGAAAACCTTGCCGAAATCTGCCAGGTAGAATATACGTGGAAGCCGAAATATACGTGGCAGCTACGATCTCGTCAACAAAGCCGCTGCTGATCTTCTCCGACTCGGCGAGTGTCATCGACACCATCGGTGCAGCCAAGTTTGAACATCCATGGGTACAAGCGGTCAGGAAGTACCTGTTGCTTGACACTGTCTTTATGGGGATTCCTGGACACAGTGGCATTGCAGCTAACGGAGCGGCCGATCGGTTTGCTGGAATTCGACACATGAGACAATTTCTTACACGAGATTCGTCGCTAGACGATGTGAAATTGTGGAACACCAACTCCTTTCGCACCTTTTGGGTCGAAATGTGGCTCGCAGAGAGATGTCAATTTTTACGCCAAGTAAAAGGTTCCATCACCAGGTTCATAAATGGGAAAGCAAAAAGAGAGCCGCGAGAATTTGATAAACATGTACAGGATCAGCGGGAGTGTCCTGAGTGACGAGCCATCCAGAGTTGGAGCATTTTTTTTCTTTGTTATTAGAAATATACCGACCTGATGCCTGATGGCCTGGCCTTATGCCATGGCTCGAGGACATCCTTGCCATCCAACTAACGACATGAAGTCGAGCAAGGAACTGAGGAACAATAAAAGAAAAAAAAAGTAATCGTTTCTACAGAGACGAACCAACCCATGACACTGAAAGTTTAAAAAAAAGAGGCACTCCAGTACATCTGGAGGTTATCAAAATAAACAGCATCTCAGATCGACAATGTTCTTATAAATGATCAGCACTTCTCGGGGACACTAACATCGATTCGGAACACTGCCTAGTGACTTTTTTCGCGATTGAAGCAAATAGATGTCGCCGAAAACTACGCGCGTTCGCTCGAACCTGCATTGCCGGAAGAAGGCTATCAGCGAAGCTCCTCTTGAGAACTGTTGAACATGATTAGAACGTTTATCACTAACGTAGCCCAGAACACCTTAGTTTACGTGGAACAAAGACGATGGGACGAGTGGTTCGATGATGAGTGTCAACAGGAATTACATAAGAAGAATGCTGGACGAGAACTAACGCTGCATAAAGCTACCCGTCTGAACGGGAAACAATATAAACAGAAACGGAGACAGCAAAACCAACTCTTCCGAGAGAAGAAGTGCCGCCTGGAAGAGGAGGAGATTGAAAAATTAGATCAGCTGCACCGCTCTCATGAGACGCGAAAGTTCTACCGGTAACTCAATACATGCCGAAAAGCCTTCATGCCACTAAGATAACGATGGAAGCGGTTACGTTGGTGCAGTAAATAATGAAGATGTTCCACCCTCAACGATAGGTGAAATCAATAATGGCATCAAACAGCTAAAGAGGACTGGAAAGCTGGAGATGTTTGCCCTAACTTAGAGAAATGCTACAAACTAGACTTTGGAAACTTCCGTACAATTATCGCACTGAATGCCACCTGAAAAGTGCTTCCTCAAATTATCTTCCGTCGTCTATGGCCACTAACGGACAGATTCGTGGTAAGTTATCAGGCCGACTTAATCGGTCTACTTCCGATCAAGTCTTCGTCTTGCTGCTGATCCTACAGAAATGTCGTGAGCACAGGATCTCTACGTACAGCTTATTCAACGACTTTAAAGCCGCATAGATTGAATATCACGAAAAGAGCTATGGAGTATCATGGACGAAAACGGCTTCCCCGTGAATGATACAATGATACAATGAGTACGAACAGACTTTGCAATCGTGCGGAAGTTTCTCTGTACAGAACGCTCATAAGTCTGGTGTTCTCTACATACACGAGACGTGGACGATGCTTGAAGAGAACCTGCGTACACACGGTGTTTTTGAACGTGGTGTGCATGGGGTTGGCGTATGGAGGGAAAGTATAAAACATGAGCTCCCGCAACTTATTGGAGTGAATCCAGTATCCATAAAGTGACCAAAGCTGGAAGGATACGTTGGGCAGGACATGTTGCAAGATTGTCGGACATTTATTCTGCAAAAAAAGATGTTCTTTGGAAATCCGGTAGGTATGAGATGACCAGAAGCGCAGCAAGCAAGGTTGTTAGATGAAGTGGAGCCTGACCTGGTGAGCCCGGGTTACCCGCGGAATTGGAAAGAGATATCCACGAACCGAGATAATTAGAGAAACATTGCGAATCAAGCCATGTTGTAAAGAGATTTACCCAAAATAAATAAATAAATAAATAAAAAGCATTCGTATATCCTGGCTTACTTTCTGGAATATCGTGATTCCTAGAACTAGGCCCTTTATTATACGGTTGTTTCAAATGATGGAAATGAATGTAATTCATTCTGTCAACTTGGTGAGAAATAAGGTGATGATTTTCGATGATTTTCTTGTTTTGAACTAAACGCAGTAGACACTGGACGACCCAGGGCATCTTAGTATACAGTGATTGCGACATTTCTCTTTTATTAGATTCTAATAATATAATGTTCGCTATGCGCGAACTTTTAGCCTTCAATTGTTGTTTAAGATTTCTCGCTTCTGTGAGTTATTTCTCCTTCGCTAACAACCAGTAAGCGTCAAAATACTTGTTTAGCATCGCACTTCAGAATTTAAAAAAAATCAAATAAACTTCTTTATGAAATTAACGGTTGTCTTTCTTCGCATTTGCAGCAAAACACTTCCTCCACACAGCAACAGAAACTTCCCTCGATCAACGCGATACAATCGGCATCGGGTTTGGGTCAGTATCCGGCGAGCTTTGATTACATGCAGCATGCCCAAGCACCGATGCTGCAGCAGCAGCAACATCAATTCTTTAACCAATTCGGTACGGGGAGTGCTCAACCGCAACAGCAAATGCAGCCGCAGCTGATGATCAACAGCAGCGGTGCGCTTAAGATACCCATGGGTAATCCTCCACCATACTTCTACAACTCTAGTAATCAGAACAATGGCAAAAAATAGTTTCTAGTACCTCCGCTGAGACGCTTGCGAAGCAAGCAAAAACAGACAAAATGTAGTGCATTAAGCTACTAATCGCTTCAGGCGTACCGTTTTTTTTTTAATTCTTGCACCATTCAGTCCATGGTTTGAGGATCTTGAATTTGTGTATATTGAAGACTTTTTCTAACACTGTTATTTTCCATCATTGTAAATATTGGATAGAGAAAAAACACACTGAACGCCTCAATAAGCAATATTTATAGTTCAGTTGGAAATTTCTTCCATCGGTAAAAACTACTATTCCGATAGAAAATTAAAATTCGATATATAATAAAAACAAAGATAAAAAATACGTTTAAGTGCACCAAAAAAAAGCGCATATTAAAATAGCCTAGCATGAAACTATCTATTCAACAGCCGCATCATGAGTCAACAGTTACTCCACACAGTATCTGAATCATTTGATGATGAATCATTCACAAATATCCTATTGAACGAGGAACGTAAATAGCACGTGATAGCTATCGCTGAGTAGGTTTATCGATTCCTATCACAGGCACGAAACAAGAAAAAAATGAAAGAAAAATAAAGTCTGACCTGAGTAGAGAGAGAAAACACATTAAAACTATATCAGCACCTTGCAGCTGTACTCATTGATGATGCAATTGGCATGATATTGTACTGATTAGTAGACAAGCAAGGATGTAGTTAGATAATATCACACTATTGTTCATTAATAACAATAATGAATATGCATTGGAAATTGCAATAGTTCACAACACTATTATTCATTACGGTTCATTGGAAAAATTGCGAAAAGAATTGATTTTTGAGTCCGAAAAGTCCCCCAAAGAGCCAGCATCAATCAGGTTTCAGTGATCAACCACGTCGCTGGCCACGCCCAATGTGATCATCGTTAAGGCGCGTTTAGACTAGTAATGTATTCATGTGAAGAAATATGATGAGATTGATAGAAATCGCATCAACCATTTACACCTAAAGGTTTACATTAGGGAGATCTATAGCTATAGATGGATTTTTTCACGCGAAAATATATGTAAACGGGTGAGAATATATATGATACACTTGTTCGAGAAACATATAACTACTTAAATAGAATAAATTCACACATGTGTAAACGCTGGTGCTGGTGTTTTCCAGGCAGAAGTAGCTGCAATAGTAGAATGTATAAATGTCTGCCTTAAAAGAAATTATAGACAAGCTAACTTTTGCATCTTCTCAGACAGTCAAGCAGCACTTAAAGCCCTCAATGCTTTCAAATGCTACTTAAAAATTGTCTGGGAATACATTTGTCTCTTACGGCAACTATGTCAGATAAGTTCGGTACAACTGTACTGGATTCCTGGCCATTGGGGTATAGAGGGAAATGAACAAGCGATGAACTCGCAAGATGCGGCTCAAGCTCACCCTTCACTGGTCCTGAACCATTCTGTGGAATTTCTGAATGTGTGTTGAAGAGTGAGCTGAAGAAATGACCGGGAAGTAACCACTTACCCAGTCAAAAAAATTTATCACGCCGAGTATTAAAATTACTCAACAATTGCTGAGTAATAATAAGAAATACTTCAGCACATTCACTGGTCTTATAACAAGACACTGTCCGAGTACCGTTCTGAATCATAAACACTACTCATTATCGTTTGTGTTTGACGTTTCCTTAGCGTGAGCACGTAGAATTTACCCGTTCATAAATATTTAAATTTCTCCCGTGTTTCATCAGTTCTCATCATTGTTAAGAGTTTACTGTGATTGCTTGGTAAGTGTTTCGCAGTTGACTATAAAATATATTCAAGTGTAATGTAATTTTCGTCCAAAAAATTACAAAATAAAGTGTCCGAAATTTGAATTCAATCTGTCCGAAATTTGATTTAAAGGGTGTGTCACATCAAATTGCATCACGGAAAAAAACGCTGTAGCAATTTAATTTTTAGGAATTATATCTTCAGCTTTCGCTTATAATCAAATAAGAGTGTATAGATCACGTTGGCCATGCTTCACTGTCAATTTTTCGTAAATTTGGAAAAATGTCGTCGAACGAAAAAGAGCGTCGTGAATTAATCCTGTGCACTCATTTCGAGAATCCGGAGTTGTCACATCGGGACATCGGTAAGATGCTGGGAATCGTCCAATCCACGGTCAGCATAGTACTAAAACGATACTTCGAGAACCTAACCATCGACCGGAAGGTGAAGAACGGCAAAAATGGATGCTCCGTCAGTGAAGAAGATCACAAGCGCGTAGTTAAGCAGTTTAGACGTGATCCGAGAAGTTCGGTCCGGGATGTCGCCAATAAGCTGAATTTGTCAAGTTCATTCGTCCAGCGGACCAAGCAGCGGGAGGGCCTGTGTACATACAAGGTTCAGAAGGCTCCTAACCGCGACGAAAGGCAAAACATGGTGGGGAAGACGCGAGCCCGGAAGCTGTACACCGAAATGGGCTTGGGCTCGAAGTATGAATAAAAAGAAAATGCCAAATGTTGTTTAATAGCTTTTATTTTACTGTCTAAAATTTTCAAAAGGATCGGTCTACTGGGCGAATTTCTACAGCGTTTTTTCCGTGATGCAATTTGATGTGACACACCCTTTAGTGTCCGAAGTTTGATTCTTATTCGCTTCATTTGAAAAGCATTTTATTCGATGTTTTTTCATGTTTTCAATCAAATAGGTACCAAAGTAGAAAGCTTAAAAGCATATTGAACTAATTTATAAAAAAACTAGCTGCGTACACAAACGAACAGAACATTTTTGTATATATAGAGATAGATGAGGGAAATCGATAAATTTTTTAATCATTTCGAAACACAATTTCAGTTCACGATCCTGTCAAATACTTGGAAAAAGATGTTTTCATCACATAGAATTCATATTTAATACGAAATGGTCGAAATGGTTCATAAGAAGTTTTATTTCAGAAACGTACTATGGCCATATAACAGATTTTTTTTATCTGTATTATAGTGATTTTCAACTCCTTTGGCTGGTTCGTCATTTTTACTTCCATTTTTGGAAGAATGTCGGGAGTGAGAATTGAACTCGTGACCTTTAGCGTGAGAGGCATGGATGTTACCACTACGCCAGATCGCCTCCATATATAAAAGATCATTTTTCTTCAATTTTTTAAATTTTTTATGCCGAAACAACATTCCTCGAAGTAAAATGTATATTGTGTCCAAATCGGTTCCGCACTTTTCTAGGTTTTGACGCGTACACAAACAAACCCAACATTTTTATATATATATATACATATATAAAATAGAGATGGATGAGCGAAATCGATAAATTTGAAATCATTCCGAAACACAATTTCAGTTCAGGATTTTGTCAAACACTTGAAAAAAAGATGTTTCCATCACATAGAATTCATATTTAATACGAAATGGTTGATTTTCATAAGAAGCTTAATTTCAGAAATGTGCTATGGCCATACAGAAGACCATTTTTCTCTTTTTTTTCAATTTTTATGCCGTAACAACATTCCTCGGAGTGAAATGTATATTGTGTCCAACTTTGAGCTCAATCGGTTCCGCATTTTTCGAGTTTTTGACGCGTACACAAACAAACACAACATTTTTATATATATAGATGGAGATGGATGAGGGAAATCGATAAATTTTAAATCATTCCGAAACACAATTTCAGTTCACGATTTTGTCAAACACTTGGAAAAATATTTCCATCACATAGAATTCATATATAATACGAAATCCTCGATTTTCATAGGAAACTTAATTTCAGAAACGTACTATGGCTATATAGAAGATCATTTTTCTCCATTTTTTTTTCAATTTTTATGCCGTAACGCCATTCCTCGGAGTGAAATGTATGTTGTGTCCAACTTTGAGCTCAATCGGTTTCGTATTTTTCGAGTTTTTGACGCGTACACAAACGAACACAACATTTTTATATATATAGAGATAGAGATGGATGAGCGAAATCGATAAATTTTTAATCATTCCGAAACACAATTTCAGTTCATGATTTTGTCAAACACTTGAAAAAAAGATGTTTCCATCACATAGAATTCATATTTAATACGAAATGGTTGATTTTCATAAGAAGCTTAATTTCAGAAATGTGCTATGGCCATATAGAGGACCATTTTCTCCATTTTTTTTTCAATTTTTTATGCCGTAATAACATTCCTCGGAGTGAAATGTATATTGTGTCCAAATTTGAGCTCAATCGGTTTCGTATTTTTCGAGTTTTTGACGCGTACACAAACGAACACAACATTTTTATATTTATAGAGATATCAACCAAATAATACCTGTGCATAAAGTTTAGATCTGTTTTCTGCATCATATGTCTTAAGCGTCCGAAATATGATTCAGAACGGTATATACCATCTCAAAAACGTAGGTTTAGTGCAAGATGATATTTGTCGCTTTTGTAATGCCGAAAGTGAAACCTCGGAACATTTGCTCTGCAATTGTGGCAAACGGAGTGCGACGTTCGTTACTACCGGGACTGAAAACAGGCAGATCTACCTCAAAGAGTGTATTCAGAAGCGTCTGCTTCCTTTGTTTAATCAATATGAGGGCCCTTCTGGCTGGATCTTCCTCTGTTTAACCAATATGAGGGCCCTACTGGCTGGATCTTGCTTCGTGTCACTATACGAATGATGTCCTGAAGTGGTATGAAGCCAACGGAGTCGACCATTCCTTCATAGATCGCAAAGATGTTTGCCTCAATTGACTGAAAAAAAAATTCTTTTTGTTTATCACAATAAAGAATATTAAATGTTTGAATATTTGTTAAATATTAAGCATTATCCAAACGCGCTAAGTTCCACGTCCAATTGGTTCAATTTGTACTCCTCACATCATACCCACCAAAACAGGCGACTAGAGTAACAGCGGAATACAATTTGAATACATCAACACTACTACGAAAACGAACGTAGTTGTCCACCGTTGTTTCATTCTCAATACACTGGAGGCATGAAGAGAAGCGAAACATTACATCGTAAGCACCACCTCTTTGTGATTCTACCGCCAATGAAATAAATTTCGCAGTGGCTTTCCGAAACTTTCATTGATTATCTAACCGCGAACATTAAGGCCACCGTTCCAGCAGGACTGAATTAATCTGTTGTCGCTTATCAAGGCCTATTAGTCAATGCTACGGTTCGATGCATTCTAAAGTGATATCCGAAACAATGAAAAATAAACTGGTTTTTGTTTGCTGGGGGAGAGCTTGTGTGAATTTAAGAGCGTTTTTGACATTATTTGTGATTGGGGACTTTCAGATCGATTATGCAATTTTCACGAATTCATGGAGTTGAAATTGGCGTCAAAGTACATTGCAAGCCGGATGGAAGAAGAATTTTTCTAAAAGTGAGAGCTGTGTGTTCATCAATTGAAAATTGAAGTGAAAATTCGTTCCATTTCGATTGCTATAGTTGCTGCTAAAAATTGAGGGGCTCAAAAGCACAAGGGTGTAAGGCAAGGCGCAAATTGAGACGCATATAACGCGAGTAACTTGGCGGGATATAGCGCCTGTTTTTGTGGCCAATGAAAACAGATAGAACGGCGCAAATTGGCCAGATGACGCGAGATGGTGGAGCGCTCGTGAGACACGACTCGCGCGACGCTGTGGCTGAACCACAGTTTCTCGTGCTGGTCATGCCGGTTGTGGTAGTTGTGTTGGTGAACAATCATATAGCGCCGTGGGTTTGATACTGTATGGCTGTACTGGTCGGGTGATTGTGTTAGTAAATAAATATATCGCGCAACTCTGTGTTAATCAGTCATTGTATGCGAGTGGCATGTTATTTACACCAAACTGCGACTCAATATGCGCTCCACCACGCTACGTTTGTGGCACGTATGAGTCGTGTTGGTAGTCTCGCGTTCGCTTACGAGCGCTATACGCTTCTCAATTTGCGCCTAGCCTAAGTGATATGTTCGATTTTCTCTTCTTCGACTTTCTGTTTTGGTCATAATTTTGGCAAAATCAAATTGGAACAATTTTACAGCTGATTTATACACGAAAGAAAAAGTTGATAAAAAGAAAATCGATCATGTCACTTACACCCTTTTTCTTCTGAGTCCCTCAATTGATTTCGGATTTTCTGTTGCTGTTATGCGATAGGTACTGAAACCCTTCATCCATCGCTTTCGTGTAATCGATCCAATAAACAGTGGTGTAATGGTAGTGATGTTAAAGATGTTCTCGCGAGAACAAGAATTAATCCATTGGCGCTTTTCAGGGCCACCGAACCTTTCACTAAAGAGTTATAGCGACCGTGGAATCTCAATGCCGGTAGATGATGAACAATTATCGCGGGACGTCGTTCGTGTTGGACGACGAGATTTATTCTTCGCTGTCAAAGTCCCATATTCCCGGCAATGACCGGTACTATACCAACGACAAGACGTCCACACCACGAATTTACGCAGGTTACGTATGGAAAAGTAGTTATTAAAATACGTAATACATTAAGTAAATTAACTGAACATTCAAAATAGCCGTGATTGTCAGCAGTTGAGAGACATGAGTACCAACATAATGCCACAAAAAAAATCTAGGATCAAATATTCGTAACCCGCGTAAATTCGAAAGGCGTGATACTTTTTGAGCAGACCTCGTACAAGCATAAGTTTGAGAAGATATATTGGAATCTCCGAAAGAAATGTTTCAAAGCCCTGGTTTAACAAACCGATCGGATTTGCCATCAACCAGAAGGTGTCCCAGGAGGAGTGCTTGGAGAAGATTTTGGTTCCGTTCTTAGAGGAGCATCATTCTGATGGGAAGTACGTCTACTGGCCGGACAAGGCGACTTCCCATTACACCAAGAAGACTTTGGCGTTCCTCGAGGAAAAACAGATACCGTACGTACCCAAGGAACGGAACCCGACCAGCCCGACTAACCTCAGTCCCGTCCGATCGAGGATTTTTTCGGCTTCCTCAGTACCCTAGTGTAGCCCTGGTGTACAAGAATAATTGGCAGCTGGCCACGATGATCCGGAAGATGGATGTCAGTGCCGTCCAGCGCTCTTGTGAGAACATCTCAACCAAGTTACGCCGTACGGTTGAGCGAGGCCCCTTTGCCAACATTCACTTTTTAATAAAAAAAAATACTGAAAAAATAGTTCTACGTCTCTCCGGTTATTTTTTTTATCTCATTTGTTTATTGATTTAGGCTCATTAGCATTTTAGCTATAGAAGAGCCAGATTTTGATCGTTTACATATCACATGTTTTCCTTCTATACTATTGCATATGGAACATTACATAGTACCTATTTATGTGTAAGAGTATTCCTTCTGTTCTTCTATTGTCCAGTTAGACCTAACAGCGGAGACAGTTGATATGATCATTGTTGTGTTATTAGTAGAACAACAGGCCAATGTTTCTTGCAGAGCAGAGCAGTTGTATGGATGAATTGATCTCCATCGCTGATGATTGTTGCGTGGACGTAGTTATTCTATAACAACACAAAGATGGTTACAAAACGAACGCACAACCAGGGCCTAATCACGAATGTCACTTCACGGTGAAAACAAAATGAATTGTATGTAATTTGTATGCACTGCACTGCAAAGGGGTTCACCGCGTGGCGGAAGCAAGGCGGAGCACCGTCTCGTCAGCCTGCGTATGAGGTGTACGATAGAACGCATGATGGGCGCAGTTGCTCCATGTGAGCATAGGAACGATACAGTGGATGTTAGATATACCAACCCGCACATTATGGGGTATCTCTTTTATGTGGAAAGTATTAATGTGATGAAGAATATGCTATTCAGCATTGTGCCAGGCGCTTAGGAGACTATTGTCCATTGAGGTTAAGAACTTTTAAAACAACTCAATACTAGGTAACATTTCTAACGTAGCTAGGGTTCATATGAATCCAATGAAACCGAATCTCTCCTTAGATTTTACTTCTAGGTTGACTTAAAGAGCGGTCTCGCGCCGGGTGTAGAAATTTGTCCAATAAGTATACAGCCGGATTGGACTTCACACCTAGGTCATGCGGAGTCAATCAAATTTATTTTTTGCAACTTCTTCCCCGTATACTATCTGTTAAATGTTTCTCTCATCAATGGTAGAACCGTCTTCGTTACTCGGGCTTTTCTAAGTTACGTTTTTTAAATTCAGGAAACGTTTAATAGAAATATTTAAGTTTCTTTCCGGTTACAATCATTATACTTAATTGCCACGATTTGAAGCGTTTTTTCGTGAAATCGTTGAAACAGCACATTTTGAATACGGAAAAACTTTGGAAAATGAGAGAAACAAGGCATGACAGCTGAAGTATGGTCATTTAATTATTATGTATGAATGAACTGGAATGGAATAAATTTTATAGTGTAAGTCGCATTTTTTAGTTGTTTTAATGAAAATCAAACATTCAAATAATATAATTCCAGCGTTCAGAATCATAAAAATCTGAGAAGAAGTAAGTATGGAAGTGATTAAGTTTAGAACATCTCAATAATGTGCGATTCATAGAGAACTTCATGGTAAAAACGTCAAACTTACGTCCACGTAACGTCAACATTGCCATCAATTCACACATGCAGTTTGTACTTGCAGCAGCACCCCCAGCAAACATTAAATCACATAACAAGCGTATATATAACATCATATGCCCTAAAATTTGGTTGGCATATAATGCGCCTAACTGGCATATGCATGCAAAAGTGGAGGCCATATACATACATGGCAAATGCTTACCGAATTTGTTTGGATGAATATGCAACTTTGACCGGCTATAATAGCGATTATCCAAGCAAACATTAAGTCGTATGAATAGCTATAATTGGAGGCGATATACATACAACCAAGACACATTTGTATGATATATGATGCAGATAACTAGCATATACACACAAAAGTGGAGGCGATATACGTATATGCCATATTTTGTACGCATATAAAGCCGTATACAACGATATGCGATGCTTTTTGGACTGATATGCGATTTGATACGACAACGTTACCACTCAATCCATCGATGACATGGAAAATCGTGTTTTTGCATTTTATGCGATTTTAGATATATATGATCGATATTTTGATTGATATTTTATGCGATTGTGATTTGATACGAAATTATATGTGACTTATCATGTGCAAAGTTATACGATTTAATGTTTGCTGGGATGATGAAATTGAATTGCGATCTAATATGAATATATTCATGAATTGTCATAGCACCAAATACGACTTTTGCCATACTCTCGGATAGAGCCGAAGAACAAACTACTGCTTTGGTTGAGAACACAGTTACTAATGAAAATTTTATTTCTAGGTTTAAAGTCAGCGCCTGCTGCGCATGGATATTCAAATTCAAATTCTGTACGCTAATATTATCTTACGCTAATACTCCTCCTCGTGCTAATCTTGAATTACTCCCATTTGGCTTCGTAAATCCTCCAAACGGACTCGTTGCAGTGGCTTCGTCAACATGTCAGCTAACATTCCGAAGATTCCGAAGGGCAGTACTGCAGGTTGATTAGCTGTTGTTGATGGAGATCGCGAACGAAAAAGAATTTCGTTTCAATGTGTTTCGTCCTTCGCTCCAAACGGTCGCTTTCGATTACCTTGATGCAGCTCTGGTTATCTTCGTATACTGGAATTGGCTGGGTTGAAGACTCGCCGATTTCATCCATCAATCGCTTCGTCCATATAAGCTCTTGGCATCCCTCTGCAAGTGCAACCAGTTCGGCTTCAGTTGTGCTGAGGGCCACACACGACTGCTTTCTGGAACCCCACTGGATCAGGCCTCCTCCGAACATGATCAAATGCCCAGATTTCGACTTCCGGTCCCGCTGGTCTCCTGCCCAATCCGCGTCAGCGTATAGCGACAAGCCATCGCTGTTGCATCCCAGTGCCAGCTTGAGGTGATTGCTTGTTGCTAGATATCGCAGCACTCGCTTAGCTTCATTCCAGTCTTGTTGGTTGGGGCAACTGGATTTCTGCGCCAGGATTGTCGTGCTTACTGCAATATCCGGACGAGTGTGCAGTGCCACGAAAAGCAATCCTCCAATAAGGCTAATGAATTGGTGGTTATTCGGTAGCTGGTCATGCTCCTCCTCCTTCAGCTGCAAATAGCCTGGATCGATGGGAACCTTCGACGGTTTGGCATTTTCCAAGCTGAACCTCTTGACTAGCTTCTTGATGTAAGTCTGTTGGTTCAATTTGAAGCCATTCTGGCAACGTTCTACCTCCATACCCAAGAAATGATGAAGATCTCCCAGGTTGGTAACGGCGAACTGTTGCTCTAGGTATCCCAAGATGGAGCGGAACTCTTCCTCTGACTGCGCGACGATGACCATATCATCCACGTAGATTAGGATGTATGTGAATGCTCCTCCTTTCTTCCGGATGTATAGGCATGGATCTGCCTTCGACTGGATAAACCCTATGGCCTTGAAGATAGAATCCACCTTCTTGTTCCATACTCGCGCTGACTGTTTGAGTCCGTATAGGCTCCTCCTCAAGCGGCATACGGTACCCTCATTTCCGGTATGGAAACCATCGGGTTGGCGCATATAGATGACTTCATCCAGCTCTCCGTTAAGATACGCCGTCTTGACATCTACGTGCTTCACAGTCAGATTCTTCCGTGCAGCGACGGTTAGCAACGTGCGAAACGTGACTTGCTTCGCCACAGGTGCGAAAACTTCGTCGTAATCGACACCAAACTTCTGGGTGAAGCCTTGCGCCACGATCCTGGCCTTGTGCCGCACGATGTTGCCCTTTTCGTCCTCCTTGGTTTTAAACAGCCACTTGCAACCAATTGCACGCTCACCGGGGGGTAGATCGACGAGCTCCCATGTGTTGTTCCTCACTAACGCTTGATATTCTTCGATCATTGCAGCTTTCCAAAGTTCGGCGTCTGCGAATTGTAACGCCTCCTTGAAACTACGGGGGTCACTAGCGGTGCGGCTAGCGAGACAGTTGCCCTTCTTCATACGTTGCTGCTCCGATTCGGTAGCCGATGCCGATCCAAACGACGAACCAACCGTTGGCTGAACGTTGCGCTGGCCTGAAAATTGGTAGGACGGTAGGCCTTTGCTCGGAATATAATAATCAAGGTACTTGCCTGGTAATGCGCGCTCCCTTCCGCTGCGCCTCAACACCTGTGACTCGGGTGGTTGTGAAGTTTGTCGCGGGGGGAGCGCAATGATTGTCACGTCACCGTCAGAAACATCACTTTCGCTGGTTTCGGCTTGCGAGTAGTAGTTGGATGCCTCCGAATCGTCCGAATAATCATCTGACTGCTCCTCCTCTTCTTTTTCTTCCTTAGGTGGGTGCGCCTCGATGACATCGATGACATCTGCTTGTGCTTCTTCGAAATCCAAGGACACGAATGTACGCACCTGCGTTGGCTTCCTCACTGGAGCTGATACGGTATCGGATGGTTCGTGGGACGGTTCACTAATGAAGACGACATCCCGACTCTTGAAAACCTTCTTCGTGGCGGTATCATACAAGCGGTATGCCTTGGTATCTTCATCGAAACCCACGAGAATCGATTCCTTGGACTTGGGATCCCATTTGCGCCGTTTTTGCTTGGGAATGTGTGCCATCACCTTGGCACCAATCACACGGATGTGTGACAAATCCGGCTTACGGCCACTCCAAGCCTCCTCCGGTGTTTGCTTGTGCCCTTTGGTCGGGGAACGGTTGATCAAGTGCGTTGCAGCTGCCACCGCTTCGGCCCAGAATGCCTTCGGTAGCTTCGCTTCAAACAATATGCATCGAGCCCGCTCGACGATGGTGCGATTAACTCGCTCGGCCAGACCGTTTTGCTCCGGGGTATACTCCGTTGACGTCTGGTGCCGGATGCCCAATACTCTCAGCCGGTTCTGGAAAGACTTATTGGTGTATTCCTTACCATTGTCTGTCCGAAGAATTTTCAATTTGCATCCGGTTTGCCGCTCTGCGAGACTATGGTAGTGGATGAACGTTCGCAGCACCTCGGCTTCGGACTTGGTCTCCAGAAAATAGATGGAAATTCGTCTCGTCTTATCGTCGGTGAAGGACACGTAGTATCGACTTCCGCCCAACGATGTCTCCTCCATCGGACCGCAAATGTCTGAATGGACGACCTCCAGCACTTGACCTGCACGATGTCCCCCCTTAGGAAAAGGTAGACGGGACTGTTTTCCCATCGCACAGACGACACAATTTCCACAAGTCGTTTCATCGAACTGTATACCAGAAGCTAGACCACCTTTCAGCTGCTTCAGGCTGCCTACATTCAGGTGACCCATTCTCCTGTGCCACGTGTCGATATTGCTTGATGTGCATGCCAGTGACGTTGCTATAGTCTTTTTCGCTTCGAACCGAAACAGCCCTTTCTCGATGTCATGGCAACCCGTTGCTATGACGACGCCCGATGGGTCGATCACCTTGACTCCGGTTAGAGAAAATTGCACCACGTGTCCACGGCGAACGATTTGACTTACCGAAAGAAGGTTGTTGGACATTTCGGGGATGAATTTCACGCCGTTGACTTCTATCGGTGGGCTTTCGGGAGTACACTTCGCATCTAGCTTGACCAGGCCACTCGCAACGATATTCATCGTCACTTTGTCTGCTGCTATAACTACACCGCGTGCATCCCTCGTGTTCACCAGAAGTTTTCGGTTGTTGGTGAAATGATCCGACGCTCCTGAATCAAAATACCAAGCTTCGTCATCCGCACCGTTGTTAGTCGATAACACGGCACTAAACGCTGATCCTCGTTGATTCGCTGGGCATTCTCGGGCGATGTGGCCAAACTTCTTGCACCGCTTGCATTTGGGTCCCTTGGGCTGCTCTGCTGACCTGCTTTCGGCTGCGCTTTGCTTCTTCCTCGGTTGAGGTGTCCTTTTCCCAAAAAATGCGGTTCGGTCGGTTTGCGTTTGCACTTCTTGTAGCAATTTCGTTTTAATGCTGTCCCCTGTAATCGCAATCCCAGAGCTTTCCAATGCCATTATCATGGGTTTGTACTCGTCCGGTAGACCTGCTAACAGCAACGTTCCGATCCATTCCTCAGAGATATGAAATCCAATGCCTCGAAGCTGGTGGGCGGTGGAAATGATCTGGGTGACGTACTGGTCCACAGAATCGCATGCGGCCATCGTTGTGGTGATGAGCTTTCGCAGGAGTCCTACTCGCCGGGTCAAACCGGTGTCTTCAAACGCTGCTTCCAGTTTCGCCCAACACTCACTTGCGGTTCTTGCGTCCTTCACGTGAACGTAGTTGATCGGATCAAGTAAAAGGATGATTTTCGCACGCGCTTTCCTATCCTTCCGTTGGTCGACGGCTGGGAAAATTCCATCAGCATTCGCTATCGGCTTCACCGCATCCCACAGGTCCTCAAGCTCCAAAAATGTTTCCACCGCAAATTTCCAAGTTGCCCAATTGTCGCGACCAGTCAGGCGTTCTATGGACGGTAGGGTTGACAAATTTTGAACTTGAGCTGCTGCTGGTACCGGTGCTGGTTCGCCGCTTCCGCTTCCTCCTGAGTTACTACCTCCAGTCGACATTTTTTCTTCACTATTCTCGAACTTTCTTCAGTTTTCCGCTGGGCCCATAACCTCTCGGATAGAGCCGAAGAACAAACTACTGCTTTGGTTGAGAACACAGTTACTAATGAAAATTTTATTTCTAGGTTTAAAGTCAGCGCCTGCTGCGCATGGATATTCAAATTCAAATTCTGCACGCTAATATTATCTTACGCTAATACATACTCATATACGATTTATTACAGACATAGAAAAAAAAACAAATGGCGCAATGTTTATTATAACCACGTGCCAAGTCTTACAAGAAATCCGAATAAATCATAATCGCATATAATATCAATCAAAGTATGTATCGTGTATATTTGAAATCGCATAAAATGTAAAAACTCGATTTTATATACCATTATCAAATTATGTCGCAATTCGGTATAACCCAGCAAACATTAAATCGTATAATTTTGCACGTGCCAAGTCTTACAAGAAATCCGAATAAATCATAATCGCATATAATATCAATCAAAGTATGTATCGTGTATATTTGAAATCGCATAAAATGTAAAAACTCGATTTTATATACCATTATCAAATTAAGTCGTAATTCGGTATAATAAACATCAATTTTATGATGTACATTGTCGTAAAATATATTTAATCCGCATCATATGCGTATATTACGCTGATGCAGTTTGTGTGTCGTATAAGCGTATAATTTAAATCAATTCAGTACTTTAGTAAATCGTGGTGCATGCTGAAGAAAATCATGAAACAGTAAATCATATTAAATCCTAATAAAGAACATATTACATCATAATGAAATGTCATTGAAATGCTGATGCACTCGAAAGTTAGCCGCGCGAGATAGCTGGTGGATAATCCAGACGACCGGAGTTCGAACCCAATTAAGAGCAGTTTTCACCAAACATCAATCTGTGGTATTTTAAACATTCATATTCCACTCCCAACACAAGTCAATCAAACAATTATTATTTCTACGAACATGAATACTCATATATAAAAATGGCGATTCGTGAGGTTGTAATAAACATTTCACGAAATTTTTTTTATCTGTATTATAGTGATTTTCAACTCATTTGGTTGGTTCGTCACTTTTACTTCCATTTTTGGAAGAATGTCGGGAGTGAGAATTGAACTCGTGACCTTCAGCGTGAGAGGCATGGATGTTACCACTACGCCAGATCGCCTCCACATTTCACGAAAATATTTTGCGCCATTTGTTTTTTTCTATGTCTGTAATAAATCGTATATGAGTATGGCAAAAGTCGTATTTGGTGCTTTGACAATTCATGAATATATTCGTATTAGATCGCAATTCAATTCCAACATAATCGCTATTATAGCCGGTCAAAGTTGCATATTCATCCAAACTAATTCGGTAAGCATTTGCCATGTATGTATATGGCCTCCACTTTTGTATGCATATGCCAGTTAGGCGCATTATATGCCAACCAAATTTTAGGGCATATGATGTTATATATATGCTTGTTATGCGATTTAATGTTTGCTGGGAATAAACATCAATTTTATGATGTACATTGTCGTAAAATATATTTGATCCGCATCATATGCGTATATTACGCTGATGCAGTTTGTGTGTCGTATAAGCGTATAATTTAAATCGATTCAGTACTGTAGTAAATCGTGTTGCATGCTGAAGAAAATCATGAAACATTAAATCATATTATATCCTAATAAAGAACATATTACATCATATTGAAATGTCAATGATGCATTCGAAAGTTTTAACCGCTGTTGAATTAAATTTCAGATAGCCGTGCGAGATATCTGGTGGATGATAATCCAGACGACCGGAGTTCGAACCCACATCGGAGCAGTTTTCACCAAACATCAATCTGTGCCATTTTAAACATTCATATTCCACTCCCAACACAAGTCAATCAAACAATTATTATTTCTACAAACATAAAAAATGGCTATTCGTGCGGCTATAATAAACATTTAACGAAAATATTTTGCGCCATTTGTTTTTTTTCTATGTCTGTAATAAATCATATATGAGTATGGCAAAAGTCGTATTTGGTGCTTTGACAATTCATGAATACCCAGCAAACATTAAATCGTATAACTTTGCACATGATAAGTCACATATAATTTCGTATCAAATCACAATCGCATAAAATATCAATCAAAATATCGATCATATATATCTAAAATCGCATAAAATGCAAAAACACGATTTTCCATGTCATCGATGGATTGAGCGGTAACGTTGTCGTATCAATTCGCATATCAGTCCAAAAAGCATCGCATATCGTTATATACGGCTTTATATGCGTACAAAATATGGCATATACGTATATCGCCTCCACTTTTGTGTGTATATGCTAGTTATCTGCATCATATATCATACAAATGTGTCTTGGTTGTATGTATATCGCCTCCAATTATAGCTATTCATACGACTTAATGTTTGCTGGGTATATTCATATTAGATCGCAATTCAATTTCAACATAATCGCTATTATAGCCGGTCAAAGTTGCATATTCATCCAAACTAATTCGGTAAGCATTTGCCATGTATGTATATGGCCTCCACTTTTGCATGCATATGTCAGTTAGGCGCATTATATGCCAACCAAATTTTAGGGCATATGATGTTATATATACGTTTGTTATGCGATTTAATGTTTGCTGGGCACTTATTATCATAAAATAAAATCATTGTAGATTTATAATTGATTCAGTTATTTTTGGATTTAATAATAATACTTTCTCTATGAGGCGGATTATTTTAAGAAAAGTAACACATTTTTTCCCTCCTGATTATTGGATCTCTTTTAACACTACTTTTGGATTCTTGTTGACAATCAATTTGAATCTATCCGCAAGACCCTGTTTCAAACTATTTATTTCGCAAATACAAAATGCTAAACAAACTCTTCAGACGGCAGTGGTAACAAATTTTCAGCGCAGGTGTCCCTTCCCTATCTGCTATTCGTAAAACCTATTTTTAAGGTGAAGGTGGAAGCTATACCAAGCAAACATTAAATCGCATAACAAGCGTATATATAACATCATATGCCCTAAAATTTGGTTGGCATATAATGCGCCTAACTGACATATGCATGCAAAAGTGGAGGCCATATACATACGTGGCAAATGCTTAGCGAATTTGTTTGGATGAATATGCAACTTTGACCGGCTATAATAGCGATTATGTTGAAATTGAATTGCGATCTAATATGAATATATTCATGAATTGTCAAAGCACCAAATACGACTTTTGCCATACTCATATACGATTTATTACAGACATAGGAAAAAAACAAAACTTTCGCGTGCATCAGCATTTCATTGACATTTCAATGTGATGTAATATGTTCTTTATTAGGATCTAATATGATTTACTGTTTCATGATTTTCTTCAGCATGCAACAAGATTTACTACAGTACTGAATCGATTTAAATTATATGCTTATACGACACACAAACTGCATCAGCGTAATATACGCATATGATGCGGATTAAATATATTTTACAACAATGTACATCATAAAGTTGATGTTTATTATATCGAATTGCGACTTAATTTGATTTGGTATATAAAATCGAGTTTTTACATTTCATGCGATTTCAAATATACCCGATACATACTTTGATTGATATTATATGCGATTATGATTTATTCGGATTTCTTGTAAGACTTGGCACGTGCAAAATTATACGATTTAATGTTTGCTGGGTAGCCACAAATTGCTGCCACAATGGCGCTCATTTCTTTCATCTCCCTCCCTCATCCCTCGCCCGAAAATCAATAATTTTGCGAAACAGTGTGAAGAAAATTATCGTTTTCGCACACTTCCCATCAAGTAATATCAACCAAACTCTAATCGATTACTCACAAAATATTAAATTTTCATCTGCTGTCGCACTGTATAGTGAAAAACGTCGTGCTCTGAAAGTTAAATTTTCATTTTTCAATCTTCGGCAATGGTTTTGTTTGTATTGGTGAAAGCATCGTTATTTTTTCGACACTGATGCCAGACAACATCATCGAAACAGTTATAAAAACCACTCAATAAAATGTTATTCCTAAGTCATAGCGTTTCATGTCATGAAAATCAATAGAATAAAATTGTGTTGATATCAATAAAATTATTATTTTTACGTTTAATGGGTCTATAATGTAAGTTTTAGCAACTTTAACATTGGGTAAGAAAATTGTATTGCAGAGCTCGGAACACGGCTGCCTACCCAGAAAACATTAAATCGCATAACAAGCGTATATATAACATCATATGCCCTACATTTTGGTTGGCATATAATTCGCCTAACTGGCATATGCATGCAAAAGTGGAGGCCATATACATACATGGCAAATGCTTACCGAATTAGTTTGGATGAATATGCAACTTTGACCAGCTATAATAGCGATTATGTTGAAATTGAATTGCGATCTAATATGAATATATTCATGAAAGCACCCAATACTACTTTTGCCATACTCATATACGATTTATTACAGACATAGAAAAAAACAAATGGCGCAAAATATTTTCGTAAAATGTT
This sequence comes from Toxorhynchites rutilus septentrionalis, assembly GCF_029784135.1. Taxonomy (NCBI): domain Eukaryota; kingdom Metazoa; phylum Arthropoda; class Insecta; order Diptera; family Culicidae; genus Toxorhynchites; species Toxorhynchites rutilus. The sequence goes on from NC_073745.1 coordinate 255,748,090, forward strand.
TATTATATCCTCACGAATCGCCATTTTTATATATGAGTATTTATGTTTGTACAAATTATAATTGTTTAATTGACTCGTGTTGGGAGAGGAATATGAATGTTTCAAATGACACAGATTGATGTTTGGTGAAAACTGCTCCGATGTGGGTTCGAGCTCCGGTCGTCTGGATTATCATCAACCAGCTATCTCGCGTGGCTATCTGAAATTTAATTCAACAGCGGTTAAAACTCTAACATATTATTCGATATGATATAACCTAATACATTCTATGCAGTAGGATCAGTCATTCCTGGTTTCCGATTTTATTATTTAACTATGTTCCAAAGAAAAAGATCTTTGATTTCCCTATCATAGAAACCAAATATATAATGTCATTGAACTGGAATAAAAAAAAAAAATGGATATCAATAAAACTATCTCAATTTTGAATTATTTTTATTACAATTTTCACTGTACAATTTGTTTTCTCAATCATATCCAACTACATTCTGATTACTATTATAATAAATCAATCTGGCAACCTTGCAAAACGATGCGATGCAATGTGCCAAATTCGATGTGGTATATATCTAAGATTGGCGTTTAATGGCGTAGTTCACTTCGTTTTGCTGCATGTTTCATTAGAAGGGATGTTTGCCTTTGGTATTTTCTTCGAACATCAGCAGTTTCGAGTGCATTTCATCATTTTCGAGTGCACAGCATTTCATTGACATTTCAATATGATGTAATATGTTCTTTATTAGGATCTAATATGATTTACTGTTTCATGATTTTCTTCAGCATGCAACACGATTTACTACAGTACAGAATCGATTTAAATTATACACATATACGACACACAAACTACATCAGCATAATATACGCATATGATGCTGATTAAATATATTTTCGACAATGTACGTCATAAAATTGATGTTTATTATATCGAATTGCAACTTAATTTGATAATGGTATATGAAATCGAGTTTTTACATTTTTGCGATTTGAAATATAAACGATACATACTTTGATTGATATTATATGCGATTATGTTTTATTCGGATTTCTTGTAAGACTTGGCACGTGCAAAATTATACGATTTATGTGCGATTCACATAGCACGTTACGGAGAAGAACGTCTACGTTCCGTCAACGTCTCCACCAATTCACACATGCAGTCAATGCTTCCAACAGCACCGTCACGTCAAATGCCAAACGAATGATTTATTTAATTTTATTCATGGTGTCGCCACCTACAACAATTTTAAATTGCAATGCCCTCTTTCAAATCAGCATGCCTAGAATCAGTTCTAATTTTTGAAAAATTCAATGAGAATCATTGAATTCAATTATTTAAATGCTTAAACCCCGTAGTCCGACCCTTATGCAATAATAAAAATAAATAGAATAATTCTTTCAACTAGTCGCGAATGATTTTCACTCCGAAATTTGGAGCTAAGAGATATGTTGGCATAAAAAGTACAGTAAGTTACTTATAAAGCGATATGCTGAGGCACCACTCAGTGTCGCATTGGAGTCGGTTTTGACCAGCAATTGGACATTTGCGACTGGTGGCGACTTTCAATGTGGGGCCATAATTTGGGCCCGAACTCAATGTTTACAAAAATGACCAACTAGAGGTAAAAATGTCTAATTAAACGTGTTGCATCACAGATCTGTTCAATTAGCTTAATGTCGATGTAGATGTAAATTACTGTTTAACCAAATCAAAACAAAAGCCGAGACACAAAGCCCAGACAAACACCAAACGAGCCGTCCGTCTCCGTCAATTATTCTTTTCTACAAACCCTGCCGGTCGTTTTCGTTGAACGTATGCTGACGGGTCGTTACGTTGCTGTTGTATGTGAATGTTTTCATGAGAATTGCTTGGTAGAATCATTGACGTATCGTGACATGACGGGACGAGAACGTGACGTGTATGTTGTATGTGAATCGCACTTTAATGTTTGCTGGGTATTTTGACAAAAAAAAAGTAATATGTACTAATTATTTCCCTCAGTATAATAAGGTTGTACTCACTACACTTTGTTTTTGCGTGTAGCGTATTCGGCCCGTAGTCGTATCTCACGCCGATGCGTAGCAGTGCACTGGAAATTGACCTCGTGAAAATATCCTAATATTGCGTGAATTTCCAAGATTTTTGGCGCGCAAACTATGAATGAATCCGGAATTCATTCACTAGTTCATGTTTGCTTTGAATTCGCTGTTTTTCTACCGTGGTTTTTAGCTGATTCTCAATCACTCTAAAACAAAAAAAAAATGTCGATGAGTGACGAAACCCTTCAGATGATCAACGCGGCCATATATAATGGTACCTACACTTCCGGTACGTTGATCCGCTCGAAATTGACTAATCGACCAATATGGAACAGTAGTGACCAGGACGAAAATGATCCTGTTAAAATCCTTCTGCTGGCTATAATCGGTGCTGACATCAAACAGGAGCAAGAAACGCAGAAAGAGAATGGAAAGAATGGAGTCTGTGCAAATGGGACGAACATTACAACGAAAATCAGCATGCAGCAGGACGGTATTAATAAATGGAAACAGCAATGGGAAATACTTAAAAACGCTGACGATTATTGCTGTTTCTGTGAGAACAACAATGAGCGAAAGTAGGTAGCCTATTTTTTATTCCATTCGTTTGAAAAAGAATTTTAAATTGAATTGCTTTCAGCGAAAATAGTCAATTTGCCTGCCCTTATCTGAGAGCGCGTTTTGCAATTGTGGAGGAAAACCCGAAAACTGGATTGTGATAATGCGAATGTGGTATACTAGCGAGCCGTGCGATCATGAGATATATATTTGAAATGGTGTTTTGAAAGAACTTTCTTATGTTTTGAATATTCAATAATAGTTTAAGATTAACTATTGATGTGTGAAGAAACATTGGGTGAATAAATTCGCAAATATGTCGGACGCAACTCATGCAAACTTCAGATGTCACGGTTGAAATCATTCTTGCCTCGCTCGCAGGACTCCTTCTTTTCTTACTTTAATTGGATTCGAACTGACTTGATATTTCGCCAGATTTGCACACTGCATCGCACATCGTTCATCGTTGTTTGAATAAGTCTTTCAGCTTTTGGGGGGAAGCCGTGCTTGTCCACTTCTGAAGAATCTATCGCAGGGTAAAAATCTGATCAGTCGTCGAGCAACCGGGCATAAGTCCGGCCAGATAGTGTTACGCACAAAGCTGCTTATTAGCAAGCGACGAAAGAGGATGTGGGATAGAATTTTGTAGGCACCATTCAGGAAATTATTCCATTTTTGAGCTCAACGATTGAATGATTGTAAAATTTCGAGCATTATTGTCTAAATGCGATGAATCCCACGTTTTGATTAATCCAATGTGTGCTCCTCAAAGTGTACCGAGCAAAAGAGTAGCTACAGTTGCATCTGAATACAGTAAGACCTATAATTCGACATACCGAGGCACCACTCAGGGCTGAATTTTCATTGTTAAGGAGATTTTTTTTATCCCATCTGTTTATTTTATTAGGTTCATTTAGCAATTCAACTGTAATAGAGGCGTATTTATTCGTGTACATTTTTATCTCACAATAGTTTTGTTGTATCTTATATATACAGCAGCCATTTACGGCGTAAGGGTATTCCTATCTTATCGATACACATATCGCCCTTTTCGGCGTAAGAATATTCCTATTGTTCGAATGTTCACAGTTGGACTATACACAGTGGAACTGTCGGTATTTATTTAACATCGTCTTCGATTACTCGCACAAACTGAACTTACAACTAAGTATAATTCCTAATCCTATTTTCAAAATTTTGTTTCGTTAAATTAAAGTCGAATTCATCACATACGGCATTGAACTGTCGAATACACGAGTCAAGAGGGTTATTGTAGTTATTGTATCGTAGTTAGTCCTATGATACGGGACTGCTAACAAAAATGAGTTCCGAAAACGATAAGGGGGAATGGGGGGGAGTGTTCAGCGGAATCTGTGCGAGAAGTTCAGGGCAGTCAATACATCCTTGAATTATGTCAAAAATGAACATTCGCTGCATTGTAGTGCGCCTGGAACTTGATGATTCCAATCCTAATAGCTTACATCGGTCGGAATACGGACGAAGATTGGCTAGATCGTTTCATGGAAGTCGTCTCAGAGTCAATCGTAAAAAGTTTTTCTGCTCCCGTTCGATTGACAAAGCGTGAACTACGTAATGGAGAGACCAAATTGGAGCAGCATACTCAAGAATACCACGAACTAACGTGCAGTATAAAGTCTTCAAAGTATGAATATCAGTGAACTCGTACGCATGACGGCGAATGAATCCTAATACACAGAAAGCTTTAGCGGTTATAACGTCCACGTGCTCGTTGAATCTGAGCTGAGTATCAATCATGACTCCGAGATCACAGATTGACGATTCCATCCGGTATTGATGCAGCACGAGGTTCTTGGAGCGACCAAAGGAAATGATCCTGCATTTTTTGTCGTTGACCTGCATTCCATTATCGCCACACCGTATGAGCATTGTATTAATGCCCTCTTGAAAAGCAAAGCAATTCGAAAGCAATGAAATCACCCTGTAGATTTTTAGGTCATCGGCGAATGCAAGCTTAAATGATGAAAGCAGTAAGTCAGATCATTGAATCATATGAGGCTTCCATTGTTGTGTTATTAATAGCACCAATTACCGATGCAGCAAACCGTAATGTGAGCGATAAGGAACTGGGGTTACCATCACATGATGATTGTTGCGTGGACGTAGTAGCTAGAATAACACACACAGATAGACAATTGAGGGCCCTGAGGTATGAGCTCATGATCGTTCGCTTATTAGCGGACACGCAACCAATTAGACGAAGACCCACTATTATTATTGAGATGTTTTAAACAGATCACAGATTCTGCGATGTTGTTGTCACTCCATGGATTATGATCTTCCCGGATGTGAACCACGTAGTTATGATCGGTTAATGCCGGTGATCAATATAGCGGCAAAGCAATCTGCACTACGTGTTGGTGATGGACGTAGACCTCTGGCTCAATAATCGTTCTAACTGTTGGAAAAGTGTTTCGTTCGGAACAATATTGTCGTCTTCACAAAAATCAACTCAGTGCATTCGTGGAAACTATGGAAGCTTACGCGGGTATTTTTACTGGTATTTGGACACTTTCTCGAGTAAAATGTAGTTTTGGACACAAACGTAAATAAACAAAGTCCGAGTCACGAAAACGTTTGTTCCTTTGATCAGAAAAACAATGTGAGGGAAAAAAGTTTGCTTTTTTTTCAAGCAAAATGCACTTGAAAAATAAATTCGATTGACTCCGGACCACCTAGAGCAGCCCCATCGAGCCAGCACCAAAGATATGATCCAGCAACACCAACGTCAATGACAACACCAAAAGTCCTTTTCAGAATCCTCAAATTTTAATATAGATTCAATCATGTGAGCTAACTAGTTCATTTCCGGGTAGATTACTTCACGCATAGGCATATTATCATTTGAAATTTGAATTGCCTGCCCTTGGGTTAGTCCGACGTCTCTCCGTTTATGTCCCCGACATTATCCACCCTTTTTCCTCACGCGTTTGTTTTCTTTACTTAACTTGTTGTTAGATCATCTGAAGGGAAGAAATGCCCAAAAGCTGCAAGCTTTGGACAATAAGCGTGGAAAACACGCTAGGGGATTCCCCCGCGCGGTTTTTCACAATGACAAACCGCAGCGGGGGCTAGGTAATGAAATGTGCATGATAGAAACTACACATAGCGGGGTGGCTATAGTGCGGTTCCAAAGTCGCTGTGTAGCTCCTCTCATTCACATCCCATTCGGAACATAGAAGATACAAAGTCGCCGTCTACCGGATTTTATGAGTGCCATTTTTTCATGAATTCTATTGCAGTTTATGAAACAAACGAATACGTTGGGGTAGAATGGAATGTACTGAAGCGGTTTTTAACTATTAACCCATTGTTTTATTCACTGATACCCAACACAAAATTGAATAAGTATATCCTCTTTGAGATCAGCATGCTTGTAGGCAGTTATTTTCAATTTTATTCCATTATTTTCAAATGTTATTTACATGATCAGGAGTGACATTGCGCATTTCGAAACGAGTGATTTTTGTTCGTTTCGACCACTTTGACTTAGCTTTGTTTACGAACCCAAAAAATTTACATTTCTCTATGAGACAAATTTTGCTATAAATCTAGTACACTGAAAATATCAACTTGAAAAAAATACATAATACTAAAACCAATTCGATTTGAGTTCGATTTTTTTCGAAACGAGTTACTTGTTTCGAAATGCGCAATGCCAGCCCAGGTCACATAGTCCTAACTCTTATATAATCATTACTAATAGAACTTCTAAATCTGAAAAGAGGACCTAAAAAATTAGACGAATTGCTTATACTAGTGACATTAAAAAATATAAAGTAAAATATTAGCCAGGAATATTTGAGCATTCATCGAAAACGGAAGAAACCTAGTACCTTAGGTTAGGATGGAGATTGAGCCATTGATAACCAACCGTGTTTGAAACCTTCATATCAGCGCGTTGAATTTCCTTCCACTAAATATGTGAAATTACCTTCGGTGACCAAACGGTTTCGTCCGGTAGCGGAGTTGAAAATATCTGCCAGGCCAACCAATACATTGCAGGTTGCGTTTTCTCCCAACAATGAGTTCTGAAAAAACGCGAAAAAATCATTACTTGACACTATTTTCGCTCACGATTTTTTAAACACTTGTAGAACACCCGTTACACTTTTACTTAGAATATTCATATGATACGGACCATTTGATGATTTTGTCCTTGAAGATGTGTTTATTTTTTCCGCCGCAGAGAAAGCGTCATTTTTTACAGCAATAAACAAATGTTTTCAAAGTTACTTATTTATATATGTCAGCCTAATTAGTTCTGCAAAACATTATTCTTTTATTTAACACTTACCATTATGGAAATTAAATTCATTACTCGTGTGAAACTGCTTGATCAAATCCACCACATTTTGCTTTGCGTTTTGTTTATATTTGCTTCATGTAAGCTGGCTGTCAAATTCGGCTTCGATGTCCCGAATTACTGAGCCCCCGCTGCGGTTTGTCAAGGCAAAAAAGCTGCGCGGAAGAATAGCCCAGAAGCTCATTGTCCGCTAGCGGGTAATCGCTGCTTTAGTGTATTGTACATTTATTAACACATTTCAATTGATTAACCCTTTCCCGTACAACATCGACTCCCACTCGTGGGTACTTGAATAACATAGGGCACTGGAACGCTCAGCAGGCTAGTGAAATCGCTTGATGTGTGACGTATTAAATAATACGGGAAGGGGTTAACAATGTTTAAGATATGAGTGACGTCACCAATTCTCACTCCCAAGCAAATTACCTTGTTTACATAAATCATTGGGAAAAGCTTGCTAGAAAATTTTATGAATGTCAAATTATCTTCACTTTTGTGTTTGGGTGCGAAAAATTGCTCCGAGTCTGGGGCAACTTGATAGTTCATTAGAGAAAACTTCATTCCTTTTTTGGAAGCAAATTTTTTTGGGCGTTGGAGCAAGTGTTTCCGAGAATTGATCTATTGAGCGAGCTGTTTACAGTATCGAAATAGATACAGACGACCATCCGATATCGATTTTTTTTTCTACCCCTGAAAAATTGACGTAGGAAGATGGCCAACGTTTGTGAACCATTAACTCTGGCTAAAGGTAGGTTGTGATCATAAATAAAAGTTCCGTCTAAAAATAAGTTCGATTCAGATAGTAAACATTTATATATTTGATATTTTACTCCCAAGATGTGAAACGTTCCATCGAACTGCTGGAAAAGCTGCAAATGAGTGGAGAAGTTCCAGCAACGAAGCTGGCTGCGTTACAAAAAGTCCTTCAGAGCGATTTCTTGAATGCTGTCCGTGAGGTGTACGAGCATGTGTACGAGACGGTCGATATTCAGGGCTCACTGGACGTACGAGCATCTGCGACTGCCAAAGCTACTATCGCTGCGTTCGCAGCTAGCGAGGGCCATGCCCATCCGAGAGTTGTTGAGTTACCGAAAACGGATGAAGGTTTGCGATATGATTCACATATTTTTGTTATTGATTGTAACATTTTTTGGGGCTACTACTGACCAGGACTTGGATTCAATGTAATGGGTGGAAAGGAACAAAATTCGCCCATCTATATTTCACGTATAATTCCGGGAGGTGTTGCAGATCGTCACGGTGGACTGAAGAGAGGCGATCAACTGCTATCAGTGAACGGAGTATCCGTGGAAGGTGAAAACCACGAAAAGGCTGTAGAGCTACTCAAGCAAGCTGTAGGTTCAGTGAAATTAGTGGTTCGATACACACCAAAAGTTTTGGAGGAGATGGAATTGCGTTTCGATAAACAGCGAGCTGCCAGAAGACGCCAACAGTACTAGATTTCGCGCTATTACCCTATTTACACCATAGCAGTTTGAAAATTCATGTCGATGTTTAAATTTAATCATTGCCTAGAAGTTCTCAAATTTTCTTTAATCTATGATCCTTCGATATTTTAGATAATTGTGTTTGTTATATTATTTTGACCATATTCTAGAATCCAAGCACTGCAGCATAGCAAACGTTAATGATACATACAAATTGATCGCCCTAAATGACCCCTATATGATCAATAGAAATAAACGCCGTGCTCAACTGTCTTACGAACCGAATTTCTGTCTTTGAAAAAATTTGCCTAATGACTACCTGCATTTGCCACCTTGAGTCTCTAGTTTTCTTATTTCTCAACCAAATATTTGACTCCATTCTCTTCGTATTGAGCACGACTTACGCAGGACTTGAGAAAACTAAGTGATTGCGAGTACTGTTGTCCTCCATACCACGCATACGTAATCGGGCTGAAATGAGTTAGATATATATCGTTATCAGAATATACTCATCGAACCAATAAAACTAACTTTTCCGGCACAGTCACGCTGACGCTGAATTCATCTGGCGCCAATGCTCTGACATCATTCTGTATTCGTGACTGCATTCCGCAAAACAAGGCACTACCTCCACAAACTACAATATTGTTGAACAGATGTGGCTTCGTTTCATCGGGACACGCATCGATAGCATGTACAATTGCCTCTGCTACTCCCATCTGCTGAATTCCGATGTCGGATGGATGGAATAGAATCTCGGGTATGACAAACCTTTCGTTGTTCAATCGTAACGTTTGTAATTCGTCATTTGAATCGTTGTTTGGGTCCAACTTTCGCAGAAAACCTCTCCGAATTTGAGTATAATCTGGGAGAACATATTCTCTGATTATACTGTTTTCTGGATAGCGTTTCCTCCCAGTGATCATGTCCTCGTTGAAATTTTGCGATACGAAGCAACTGTCTTCCTTAACCTGATTAATTACATACGATTCATCCATCACGTTCAGCTGCCGATAGGAAATGATTTCTTTCAAATGATTCGTTAACATCTTTCCTCCGACATCTATTCTCCGTATAGCATTTTTGACCTTCGTTCCTTTTATGAATGGGACGATGTGGGTGAAACTGTATCCCATATCCACCACAACGCAACACAAAGGTTTCTTCTTATCCTCACCGTGTGTGTAATTAAACGCAATCAAGTCTACGGAGTTGGTTTTGCAGACCGCATCGCACTCGTATTCTTCGTACAAAATTTCCAACATCGCTTCTTGAATGGATTGGAAATTGAACAACGGCTCAGTGATCAAAAGCGGCGTATCAGCAAAATTAACCGGACAGCATTCATTGTTAAACATGTAATCCCACACCGTTTTCTGGATGTCCCAGTTAACCAAATAGCCCCGCTGGAAGCACAAGATATAGAACAGACCGGAAACATCGCGGCATTCTTCGATCTGGCTACCGATGAATGGGCGCCTCCGTTCGGATTTGGCCTTCGTTATGCAATTCGGAACGGTCCTGGAAGAAGATGATATGAGAGTTTTTGGAAGTATTTCACAGTATGCCACAATACTTCGGTTTGCTCCAATCCGACATGCCAATTTTTGCATACAATGCACCGTTGTCCAACACCAATACATTACTGTCGGACATTGCGTGTTGTATACTTTTTCCTACAGACGATATGGTTTTATCGCATAGATCCTCACTATTATGGCTCTCCAATATGCAAAAATTCACTAGTAACGTACACTTTGTTCTATTAAAATATGTGCTCTTGGTACATGTTTACGGGTACTAACCGGCAATATTTTTGTTGGTGTTGCAAAATTGCATTGTTCAGTTATACCTACACTTTATCGGTGTTTGTCATTATTAAGCAGCATTCACACGAGATATTTGTATTAGAGATGTCATATTATTCTCGTTATTCAAAATCCAAAAATAGTACGGTTTTTGTGCGAGTGATAGGGTTCGCACAAAAAAATATCGCATTAAAAGTCGTACTAAACTTCACCAGCAGCTATATTTTTCACAACGTTGTTTTTATTTTCACTGAATGCACTGTAATTGGAAAGTAACTGTGAACGATCGAGCTTTTTTCCATTGACAGTGAAGGACCGTGCATGTTGAACTTTTTTTTTATTAATTCCTCTAGTATTATATACAAGGTATTAGGTAGTTTATCGAGGATTTCTTTCCGAGCGTCTGTTTACCATGGAGGTGCGGCTCAAAACAGCGTCTAATCCCCATGTTAGGGGCGGCTGATCACTGTCTTCGTGCCAGCGGGGACTCTAAAAAGAGCTGTGCACGACGGTCCTTCGGCGAGACAGGGGGTTGGTGCAGACCCTGAAAGCCATCCGTAAAAATAAAACGCACAGGAAAATTCACAAAAAAATTCGAGACAGGACAATCGGACTAGACCCACGCAAAGAACACGGACTAGAGATTGGAAACTCGGAACATGGAACTGCAAGTCTCTCAATTTTCTTGCGAGTACCCGAATTCTTTCGGAAATATTGAGAGCCCGCAATTTCAACATTGTAGCGCTGCAGGAGGTGTGTTGGAAAGGTTCGATGGTGCGATCGTTCCATGGTGGATATACCATCTATCAGAGCTGCGGCAACACACACGAGCTGGGTACAGCTTCCATCGTGATGGGGGAGATGCAAAAACGGGTGATTGGTTGGTGGCCGATCAATGAAAGAATGTGCAGATTGAGGATGAGAGGCCACTTCTTCAATATCAGCATTATCAACGTCCACAGCCCCCATCTAGCTAGCACCGATGACGATAAAGAAGAATTCTACGCGCAGCCGAAGCGTGAATACGATCGCTGCCCAAAACACGACATCAAAATCGTCATCGGTGATTTGAACGCTCAAGTCGGCCAGGAGGAGGAATTCAGACCGGTAATTGGTAGGTTCAGCGCCCATCAGCGAACCAACGAAAACGGTCTAAGACTTATCGACTTCGCTGCCTCCAAGAACATGGCCATACGTAGCACCTTCTTCCAGCACAGCCTCCAATATCGTTACACCTTGAGATCACCACAGTCGCACGCGCAGCCATGCTGCAACGAGCGACTCGACAAAACGTGGAACGATACAGACTGAAACGAAGGCAGCAAACACATCTCTTTCGGGAAAAAAGCGCCGCCTGGAAGAGAAAGAGTGTGAGGAGATGGAGCTGCTTTATCGTTCTCAAGAATCGCGGAAGTTCTTCAAGAAACTAAACGCCTCGTACAAAGGCTTTGTGCCGCGGGCCGAAATGTGCAGAAACAAGGAAGGAGGCATCTTGACGAACGAACGCGAGGTGATCGAAAGGTGGAGGCAGCACTACGATGAACACCTGAACAGCGCGCAGACAGGAGACCTAGACGGCGTTGAGGAGGACTACACCGACAACGACGACGTACCACCCCCGACGATGGGTGAAGTTATAGGAGGCCATTAATCAGCTCAAGAACCACAAAGCAGCTGGTAAGGATGGCCTCGTAGCGGAGCTCTTCAAGGGAGGTCCGAGAAAACTTGTAGAGTGTATGCACCGGTTGATAGTCAAGATCTGGGACACAGAACAGCTACCGGAGGAGTGGAAGGACGGGGTAATCTGCCCCATCTATAAAAAAGGCAACAAGTTGGATTGTGGGAACTATCGTGCCATCACAATCCTGAATGGTGCCTACAAAATTTTGTCTCAGATCCTCTTCCGCCGCCTATCGCCAATAGTAAGTAGATTTGTGGGAAGTTATCAGGCCGGATTCATGCCCGGTTGCTCGACGACGGACCAGATTTTTACACTGCGGCAGATCCTCCAAAAGTACCGCGAGTATCAGGTCCCTACACACCACATCTTCGTCGACTTCAAGGCCGCATATGATACAATCGACCGACGACAGCTATGGAGGATCATGGACGAACACGGCTTTCCCCGAAAGCTGACAAGACTGATTCAGGCAACGATGAACGGTGTGCGGTGCAGTGTGCGGATCTCAGGTGAGCTGTCGGAATCATTTGAGACTCACAGGGGACTTCGACAAGGCGATGGAATCTCCTGTCTGCTCTTCAACGTGGCGCTGGAAGGTGTTATGCGGAGAGCGGGCTTCAACATGCGGGGCACGATTTTCAACAAGTCTAGTCAGTTTATCTGCTTCGACGACGACGTGGACATAATCGGAAGAACACATGCGACGGTAGCCAACTTGTATACCCGACTGAAACACGAAGCAGGGCTGATTGGGCTTGGGATCAATGCGTCTAAGACTAAATACATGCTAGCTGGAGGGACTGATCGCAACAGAGTTCTTCTTGGTAGTAGTGTTGTGATCGACGGCGACGAGCTCGAGGTGGTAGAGGAATTTGTCTACCTTTGTTCGTTGATAGCAACTGACAACAACAACAGCCGTGAAATTCGAAGACGCATTGTCAATGGAAGTCGAGCCTACTATGGGCTCCGCAAATCCTTGAGGTCCAACAAACTCCGACCCCGTACGAAGTGTACCATGTACAAATCCCTAATTCGACCGGTTGTTCTCTATGGGCACGAAGCATGGACGATGCTTGAAGAGGACTCACAAGCGCTTGGAGTTTTCCAACGCCGAGTGCTCAGAACAATATACGGTGGTGTACAGGAAAGCGGAGTATGGAGAAGGAGAATGAACCACGAACTGGCGCAACTCTACGGCGAACTACAGTATTTAGCCGCGAGTGAACGCAAGTGATGGTTACCAGACGATTTATCTATGAATATCTTCACAACCGAACTCATCGAACAAAAATAAAAATTGAGTTATTGAGAGAAAAAGTAACCAAATACCTGCGACGACCTAAAACCAGAATTATCAATAAGCTCGTGCCTAAATAAACTTCATACAATTCTCTTTGCAGATAGTATGATTCATAGTTTATTTTTGTGCTGAGGTAAAAGAGAATCCAGAATCCAGATCCAGAATAAATCAATAAATCCGTTTCTTTTACGATCATATGATTCATAGTTTTTTCAGATAAACATTTTATTGCACGACCCGTGTGAGGTCTAGTTTACGATAAGCTCGGGTCGATCCCGAACCTAAATAAATACATCTCTCTCTCTTGCGCGATCCTTCTTTGCGGATCGTGTGACTCATAGTTTGTTTTGTGCATGTTAAAAGAGATAGGGTCTAGGTTTAGGATAGATTGTTATCTTATCTCGAATTCCTTTTTGAATTCTTGTTTTACCTCGAGGAGGAGATAATAGATTTTAGGAAATGCATGTATAAATTATATGGACAGAAAATAAATGAGGAGTGAGTTTTGAGACGGTCGTTGTCTCTCGTGTTAGAACGTTAAAGAAATCCCAGTCGCCTCGACCGCGCGGGCACGGTGTCTCATACCACTGAAATAAATCGAGGGATTGTATCCGAGACACGGCCGCTTAGGACGTAGGATTACGCAATATTTTTATTTTAATTTGTTGGTTTATTATTTCGGATATTATTTGCGATTACGTCGAAATTCCATAAATAACTCTTTAGTAAAAAGTTCCGGGGACCCTGAAAAGTTTTAATGGCTTACGTGGTTTTGTAGAATTATTTCGAGATGCAACGATTCTTTCTTGCCTTTGCGAGAACAATACACTAATTGGTCATGTGTCGCAATTTGTTTCTTTATATCAATGCTCGCATTGCACTGAGTATTTAACGAGAGACATTTTCCGTGCATCGCCATTCAACAAGCATCAAACACGCGTCTAACAGATACACACAGTTGCAGCGATAAAAATGAAACATCGAAACACACTTCATGTGAAACATTCGCTAACGTTTACAGCTCGAAGGAAAACATTAAACACAGAACGAGCAGAATAAGCGACCTTTGTTGTTTCGGTCCCAGAAAGATTCTGAGAATTTTCCTCAGAGGAGATGCAACACTTATACGCTAGCGACAGCTTTCACATTATGCAAGGGTGGAATTTACTTCACAAATATACACTCTTTTCGCGCTTCCCCTTCGTTAATTTTATACTAGCGGCTGCATAAGTTGCCCGTTATTGGCAGCTCTGTTCGGCAAAGCACACAAATGGACAGAACAAATGTATGGGGAAATGGGAATGCTTCCAATTTTCATCAATTTAAACCATATGCAGACTATTGGATTGTAATGTATAGCATATCAAACAAATCTTAGAAAATTTCTGATTCGATTGGTATGCAAATCGTTGAAGTCCGTTCGCAGCAAAAATGGTTATTAACATTAACTTTATTTAATAAAAACGTGACCTGTTTTCTGATTTCGCACCCTTAATGGTTGACGTAGTCCTACGTCAATACAAAGTTTCATTTGTTGTAACTTCAATTTAGATTTTCGGTTGATGCTTTTTTGAGAAAAATACAATGTATTAGCAAATTAAACATCTCACAATTCATCTGTTTACAGAATGAAGAAGGGTTATCATATCTGGCATCCTTGTGCTGGGTTGTTTACATGTGGAATGGAGTGGAATGAAACATCAAAAGACGCGCAATCTGAAGCGATCAGTATGTCATAGCACGCGATGAGCTCCAATTGATCGCTCCGCATCGCTTCGCATCGCATCGCACCGCGTTTACTATGTCCTCAGCCTAAAGCTCGTCCTGAACAAGAAAAGTTGTTATATTGGGTTGGGGAATAAGAAATGTCGTATATTGTCAATATATGGCAACACTTAAACATATCTTGTGTTGTACTTATTGTTACGTCTTGGCTAATGTATGAACGACAATTATATTTACGTAACAATAATAACCTTATTAACTATTCTAATGTTTAAAATAAATAACTTGGTCAGCACTCGAGCGTGGTTACTGAGGAATAGAGCACGAACATGGGGTCGCTCGTGACAGCTGTGGCCTAGCCAGCGGCAAGGCCAATGAATGGAAGGTGCAATAACTGTTGTATGATGGAAGTGTGCGTACTACCGTAAGCGCACCGTCGTTGGGTGGTACCCCAACACTTATCGCATCGGGTCATACTATACGGCTATTTGAAGACGACAATCTGTGCTACAAGTGTCGTTTTGACAGTGTTGTGATTGTCCTTTTCAGTCTCAAGTTATAGCGCGTCAAAGATGTAGTCCACCAAGCAAGAAATTCGCCATATTTTACGTTTTTACTACCTGCGAGGTAAAACTGCAACGGAGGCGGCCGAAAAAAATCGTGTAATGTATGGACCCGATACTGTAACGATTCGCACAGCACAGCGTTGGTTTGATCGATTTCGTTCTGGTGTAGTGGCTGTCGAAGATACACCCCGTACTGGTAAGCCAATCGTCGTGGAAACCGATAAAATCGTTGAAATCATCCAAGTAGATCGACATGTGAGCACTCGCTCGATTGGTCAGGAACTGGGTATAGACCATAAAACCGTTTGAAACCATTTGCAGAAGATTGAATTCCAAAAAAAGCTGAATGTATGGGTGCCACACTAGTCGACGCAAAAAAATCTTTTAAACCGAATCAACGCCTGCGATGCACTGCTGAAACGAAACGAACTCGACCCATTTTTGAAGAAGATGGTGACTGGTGATGAAAAGTGGATCACGTACGACAACCTAAAGCGAAAAAAGTTGTGGTCGAAGCGCGGTGAGCCGGTCCGAACCATCGTCAAGCCCGGATTGACGGCCAGGAAGGTTTTGCTGTGTGTTTGGTGGGATTGGAAGGGAATCATCCACTATGAGCTACTCAACTATGGCCAGACCCTCATCTCGGTTCTCTACTGTGAGCAGCTTGACCGTTTGAAGCAGGCGATTGACCAAAAGCGGCCAGAAGTGATCCACAGGAATGTTGTTGTTTTCCACCAGGAAAATGCTCGGCCTCGCACATCTATGATGACCCACCAGAAGCTACAGGAGCTCGGATGGGATGTCCTATTGCATCCACCGTATAGTCCGGACCTGGATCCAAGTGATTATCATCTCTTCCGGTCCATGCAAAACCCTCTCGGTGGTACTAAGTTTGCCCTCAAAAGAGACTTGCGAAAACTGGCTGTCTGATTTTTTTTGCCAATAAGGAGAGGGGGTTTTGAAAGGGGGGGATAATGAAGTTGCTAATGAAGGGGGGAATGGCAACAAGTTTGCGAACAAAACGACGCATATTTGACTTGAATTGGATAATTTTAAGTATGTTAAATAAAGTGTCAAATTTCGATCATAAATTCGACATTTCTTTATAGACATATAGAGTAAACTGGCGGGACAGTCCCGCATTTCAACAAAATGTCCCGCGTAATATTTCGTCCCGCGAAACGTCCCGCATTTGGCAAAAGAAACGAAAATGTCCCGCGATGTCAATATATTCCAATATCACAATTTGATCATGTTGATGTTCTTAAATGGATGAACCTCAAAAAAAACTTTTATTTGGCAGACTGTTCAAGAACGCTTCTAATGCATCCAAAGATTAATACTTTGAACTGGTTTCATCGAACCGACATTGGGCTTTTTGTTTAGAGAGTGTCAACTGGAAGTGACAGCAACAAAATTGGAAAATCTATATATATATATATATATATATATATATATATATATATATATAAATTGATTTCTGTCTGTCTGTCTGTCAGTCTGATTCTTATGGACTCGGAAACTACTGAACCAATCGACACGAAAATTTGTATGTAGGAGTTTTTGGGGTCGGGAATGGTTCTTATGATAGTTCGAAACCCCTCCCCCCTCTCTAAGGGGGGCTGCCATACAAATGAAAGTTTTAGGATGCAAGAAATGTTTCTATGGTGGTTAGACACTCCTCCCCCTTCTCTAAAGGGGGGCTGCCATACAAATGAAACACAAATTTCTGCATTACTCGAAAATTAATCAAGCAAACGAAACCAAATTTGGCATGTGGAGGTCTAAGGATGCAATAAATGTTTCTATGGTGGTCAGACACTTCTCCCTTTCTCAAAAAAAAAAGGGGGAGGGGTGGTCTGCCATACAAATAAAGCATAAATTTCTGCATAACTCAAGAACTAATCAAGAAAATAGAACCAAATTTGGTATGTAGAAGTTTTAGGAGGCAATAAATGTTTCTGAGGTGGTTTGACACTCCTCTCTCTCTCTACAGGAGGGGGGGGTCTGAATAACTCGAGAACTAATCAAGCAAATGGAATCAAAATTGGCATATAGAGGTTTTAGAGATTGATAAACATTTTTATAATGGTTCGACACTCCTCCCCCCTCTCCAAGGGGAGGCTGCCATTCAAATGAAACACAAATGTTTGCGATAACGAAATTGATTTTCGTTCGAAAATGGAAATGGATTTTAATGTGATAAAACGCACTCTTATATGGTCTTCTATCTATATAAATATGAATGGATCGCCGAATGTGTTGATAAGAGCAAAACTCGAGAGAGGAATTGTCTGATTTAGGGGTGTCTCTATCCTATCATGTTTTTGGTATCAAACATTTATTCCATGTAACGGAGAAACATTTTATTTGCAAGTGGTTGAAAAATATTGAACGAGAATTGTGTCTGAAAATAATCTGATATTATAATGACGAGTTTTGGTAGAAGTACTAGGAATTTTATAGTAAAAGGTAATTTTAAAGATAATTTTTGTTTCAATCAATGAACAATTCTGCGATTAGACTCATGAACAGCGCTTAGTAAGGAAACATGAATGTGATAACGAAAAATAAATTTTGGGCGGGACGAAGTTTGCCGGGTCAGCTAGCGATTTTTAGAAAAGTCCCCTATTGATCCGCAGGAACCAACGTGAGTCAGACGAAAAGTTCATCTTTGGTCCTCTAGCTCGGTCAGTGCTTAACGTTTTAAATAAGCCGGAAGAACTAGTGTATACTCGACAGGAAGAGGCGGAGTTGATGAAGTATCGTAAATGAAGCGCTGCTTGGACATTCCCTTCACGTCTGACAGAGAAGGACCTTCTTCGAGAACTTGATGTGAATGATATATTCGACATCATCGCTTACCTGGGGAACGTAAAGTACCCGGTCCCCTGCCATTCGTTGAATTCTACGAAAAGAAGTTTTCACTTCTTTCGCCGGAAAGAGGTTTTTCACAAGCACCTCAAGCTACTCCTCCTGGGTGATTGCCTGCTGCTCAGATACGGCCGGTATCTTTTGACGCTTCCGCATAAAAATGTCCATTTTGGCCAAATTCTTCTCCGCCGTTTTGCCGGTTGCTTCGATCTCCCGGCTTAAGGAGCGGCAAAGAGATGATATTGTGAATACCAGATCGGCTATATCTGGCGGACACAAAGTGCCTCAGGATGTCCAACTCCTTCGCTGTGGGGTGAAGCTTGCAGTATGGAAAAATCATCAAGCTGCTTGACAGTGCTGCTGCTGCGAATGAACAGCTTTGAATCATTTTTGTTGTAGACTTAATAAACGTAAGATTTAAAGAAAATTTGTTCCTATAAATTATCTTTCATCGCCATCCGAAATTAGTTCATTTTTTTGATTGCATACGTTAACACTAAAACCGATGGAAAATGAATTGGTATTTCGAGTATTCCATTTGGTAATTTGAAGAAAATTGAAGAATTTGAATCGTGCTTGCCAGGCTTACTCTGATTGAGCGAGTGATTTTCGGGCGTAAACAAAATCTAAACCACCGAAAAATCACAACTAAGTGCCGATGATCAGAAAGATATAATGATCAGTTTAGACTCGCTAAACTATGGTTTATGTTCACATAACGTATATACATATCGTTTTGTTTTTTGTGTCCCGCGTTAGACCTCTGACCATCTGGTCACTTTAATATAGGGTGTTTCATTATGTACGAGGTATGGCTATTAAATAACGAGAGTGGTTACGAAAAAGGGTTATATTTTAAAAATTACGGTACAACGATATGCTCCCCTTCAATATACTCCCCTTGGCTCCTCACACACCTTTACATACGTTTTTTTCATTGTTCGAAGCAATGCTGAAACTCTTCTTTTGTGATGGCGTTCAAAAGCCGTGTCGCTTTTTCCTTCGGCTCGTCTACGGACTGAAATCGGGTACCTTTCAACACGGATTTGATCTTGGGGAATAGAAAAAAGTCGCATGGGGCTAGATCTGGCGAGTACGAGGCATGTTCAGGCACTGGAATGCCCTGATCGGTTAAAAATTGCTTCTCCGACAGCGCGTTATGGGCAGGTGCGTTGTTGTTCGTGTTTTTCGTCATACATGATTCCGACGCGCACTACAAACCACGTTCCATTCAAACCATTGCTGCTCGCAAACTACTATAGTGACAAAAACGTGTTTTCGTACGTTTATAGCAGACACTTCAAGCTACCGAACGAACTATTCGTTTTCCTCCCACCCCTCTAGGGCGCCCTCCAGGCGCGCAGTCTCGTAATTTAATAGCTATACAGTAAAACCTTTTTTGTGCGGTTTTTTTTGTGCGAATTTTTTTTTTGTGCGGTGTATGAAAAGAAGCATATTCGACGAAGTTATCGTCCATTTAGTTTTTTTCGGTGGTTCATATGCATTCTAGTGCGAAAAAAACATATTTGCGTCTGAATTATCCACTTCTGAAATCATTCCCCTCCTCTCATCAAATGCTCTAAGTTTTTCTAAGTTTTTGTGCATGACATGATTTCTAACAGCAACACGTTTCGACGTGCAACTAGCAGCACAAAACAGCCACGCGCAACCGAAAAGGCAAAGTGTTCCATCGCAAAGCAGGGAAACAAAAGGAAATTGAACGGTGAATGGCGTGAATTTGAGTTATTTTTTTGGGGGCAACTTTTTTTATGCGGTCCCTATTTTCCGCACAAAAATTTTTTTTTTCAAAATGTGTACCGAGCACGATTTTTTAAAGCTACTGGTGAAGTTTTGCACGGTTTTTTTATGCGACTTTTTTTGTGCGGTCCCTATCCCCCGCACAAAAAAAGGTTTGCCTGTACCTCGTATAAGCACTATTGAAAATAAATACAATTAGAAAATAAATACAAACTCAATGTGTTAAATGTTTATTTCACCTATATTTTCTCCACAGACTTCTATCACAGTGTGTTCCGACCGAGGGAACGACCTATGGACTGTAAAAGTATTCTTAAAAATTCTGGTGAATGCAGAGAGAGCTGATGTAATGAGGATAACTTCCTGCTCTTATAATGGAATTGTGCAAGAGTCGAAACTCGCCGAAAAATAAAAATCAGTTTTGCGTTTCCGCGAAAATCGAAGTGAGCGTATTTTGTTACACTCAAATCGGCGAGCATTTCAATCTCTGATTTCAATGAAGTGTTGACTCGATCGGTAAAACAGATAATTTGGTAACCGTGTTTCCAGGACTTCCAGAAATGCTCTCGCAGTTTTCTTAGATTTTCCCATCCATCTAAACGATTACTTTGCATATTCTCATGAGAAGGTTTCGGTACTGCGGTGAGCGGACGTCCAACTGGCGTGCTGGCGTGCTGGCGTTATAACTTCCGCTGAATTTGGATCGGATAAGGTCACAAACAGGCCGCGAATTCAGTACAGCTTCGATTTCAGTGAAAACAGTCGAAAGTTCCTCAAAATTTAATTTGACTCAAATCTCATCTCAAATGAGTTTTAGCGCTTTTCATAGCAGCTTCCCAAATTCCGCCGAGCTACGGTGCATCTGGAGGAATGAAATGCCATTCTTTTGCTTGGCAGAAATATAATATTTGATGTTGCGTCCGCTCGTTTAGAAATAAACGGTACAATTCATTCAATTCATGATGAGCTCCTCGGAAATTCGTACCATTGTCGCTATATATTTTTTGTGGTAATTCAAGTCGACTCACAAAGCTTTGTAGTGCTGTGATGAAAGCATCTGTAGATAGATCAGACAGAACTTCTAAATGCACCGCTCGTGTAATCATGCATACAAATACAGATAAGTAAGCCTTCAACATGATATTTTTTCGAAGTTCGTGCTTGATTTGGAATGAGTCGGCGTAATCAGTTACAGTAGCAGAAAACGACGGAGCGAGATTCACTCGAAACGCTGGTAACATACCCATCAGTTAAGATGTTTGTGATGGACGATCGTACACAGGATTGAGTGACTCTCTTCACTGTAGAGCTGCATTTGTCACCAAAAATCTTCGACGAAGAAAAGAATATAATCCTGACGATCCTAGATGTAGATGATCTTCATGTAGCTGGCGGATTAGAAGAGTATTCACGGGATGTTGACAAGGCATACTTATTCGATGTTTGGCTCCAAATGACAATTGAGAATGATCTGAGCCACCCACTCGGAGAATTCCATCTACCCATATCGGATTGAAATTTCTCATTGTACGGCAAGGTTGATCTGACTTCAGGAGAGCGATTTCTTCTTCATATGAATTGTTCGGTATGCCATCGAAGCGCAACAGGAAAAAGGATGAAAACATGTAACATGTAGGTTCGCCCTATGACGGGTATAAAAAGCAGCATCGTCAACTAAGGAAAGTAGAGGCGAATGAACTGAAAAGTTTAAAGCCTCTTTAATCCAACATCATCATCATAAGGAGAGTCCACATTCTTTGTGTGGACACCGACTGGACAACATCGTTGCTGGACGAGCTGGACGGCGAGGGATCGAGTGCCTTTCTCAAGGCAAGAGGGTGGAGGTGGTAGAGCTGGAGTAGAGTAGAGTTTTCAAAGGGCCTTTCTCAAGGCTAGAGACGAATGAACTGCAAAAGTTTAAAGTCTCTATAATACAATACCATACCATACCATAAGGAGAGTCCATTCTTTGTCGGAACGCCGACTTGACAACATCGTTGCTGGATGAGCTGGACGACGAGGGATCGAGTGCCTTTCTAAATGCAATGAGGGTGGAGGTGTGATGCAGGAGTAGAGTAAAGTTTTCCAAGGGCCTTTCTCGAGGCTAGAGACGAATGAACTGAAAAAGTTTAAAATCTCTATAATCAAAAACCTAACCTAACCCTAAGGAGAGTCAGTTTTATTCCAACCATTGTACCGGAAACATCGAGCAAATAAATATAAAACCTATCTGAAGAGCTTTTAATCATTCCAGTCCAAGTTTGTAGATCCACATACGAACCCCACCCGTGGTAATTCTGTGTGGACACCTACAGTCGACCTGAGGTCTATTGAAAGCGAAATTCCAAAATTACAGTCCACCATTCCAACTATTCTGCGTCCGATCCAGGATAGAACATACATTATGTTGAATAATTCTGCAGATTGTTTCCAGGCTATTCCTCAATTCTGTTATCGTTGGTATTGGACTAAATTCTCGTTTGATGAACAGTCCTATCCTTGTTATCGTACGAAAGTGTTTTTTAGCCTGTTAAGGTGGCCGTACACTGTTTGCCCGGAGGACAAATATTTGATATTTTTTGACAGATAAGGTTTGATTTGATATTTGTACAAACACTATTTTGTTTGCCACTCTTCAATTTTCAACAGTGGTAAACAATATCAAACACCGAACTTGGAAAAATCAACTGAAATATTCAAGGTAACCTAACCATGTACCGACAGGTTCGAAGAACAGACTGAAAAAATATTTTAGGCATCCAATAATTGAATATTTGCTTGTCGTGTTTTGTGTAGAATATATTTGATCAGTACACGTTGACCAAATTTTATCTGTCAAAAAGAGTCAAATATTTGGCTTCGGTCAAACAGTGTATGAGCACCCTGTTGAGTTGCGAATCAGAGCAAGCGTAGAAGAAAATTCAATTAATGTTTATGTTTTTGTTGTGTATTGAGGCGATGTGTGTGTGTGAAAATACTTCTACCCAAATTGATTTTAAAGGGTGTGTCACATCAAATTGCATCACGGAAAAAACGCTGTAGAAATTCGCCCAGTAGACCGATCCTTTTGAAAATTTTAGACAGTAAAATAAAAACTATTAAACAACTTTTGGCATTTTCTTTTTATTGATACTTCGAGCCCAAGCCCGTATGCTCGCACCTTCCTCTTTACCCCGTCCATAAGGTTCTGTACAACGTCAGGTTGTAGTTTTTTTTTGAACAGAAATCCATTTTCTCTTGAAGTCCGCTTCCGATTCGACAACTTTTGGGTTCTTCCGGAGGGCCTGCTTCATAATCGCCCAATATTTCGCTATTGGGCGAAGCTCCGGCGCGTTGGGCGGGTTCATTTCCTTTGGCACGAAGGTGACCCCGTTGGCTTCGTACCACTCCAACACGTCCTTTGAATAGTGGCACGAAGCAAGATCCGGCCAGAAGATGGTCGGGCCCTCGTGCTGCTTCAATAGTGATAGTAAGCGCTTCTGTAGGCACTCCTTAAGGTAAACCTGCCCGTTTACCGTGCCGGTCATCACGAAGGGGGCGCTCCGCTTTCTGCAAGAGCAGATCGCTTGCCAGCTTCCGGGCTCGCGTCTTCCCCACCATGTTATGCCTTTCGTCGCGGTTAGGAGCCTTCTGAACCTTGTATGTACGCAGGTCCTCCCGCTGCTTGGTCCGTTGGACGAATGAACTTGACAAATTCAGCTTATTGGCGACATCCCGGACCGAACTTCTCGGATCACGTCTAAACTGCTTAACTACGCACTTGTGATCTTTTTCACTGACGGAGCATCCATTTTTGCCGTTCTTCACCTTCTGGACGATGGTTAGGTTCTCGAAGTATCGTTTTAGTACTCTGCTGACCGTGGATTGGACGATTCCCAGCATCTTACCGATGTCCCGATGTGACAATTCCGGATTCTCGAAATGAGTGCACAGGATTAATTCACGACGCTCTTTTTCGTTCGACGACATTTTTCCAAATTTACGAAAAATTGACAGTGAAGCATGGCCAACGTGATCTATACACTCTTATCTGATTATAAGCGAAAGCTGAAGATATAATTCCTAAAAATTAAATTTATACAGCGATTTTTCCGTGATGCAATTTGATGTGACACACCCTTTAAATCTCATTTATTTTAATTACAGTGGAAAATTTCTATAGAAGCAGAAAGAAATAAATAGACATGATTTTTTCACCTGACAACTATGTTCTCATCTGGCTGCCGGAGGCACTCATTTGGTCGTCGAGGATTAAATAGATTGCTAATCGTTGATGTTGAACAGGTGAACGATGATGGCTTATGTGTTTGATTTTCATATCATTCGGATGATTTTTCAATTTTTATCCTAAGCCGTTGAATTTATTCCAGGTACCAGGTTTTATCCGTCTTGACATGTTGGCTCTACTGCTTAATCTAGTAGAAACAATTGAATTATTGCGAATTGAGAATATGAGTCATGAAAATTTTTCATATATCATTTCGTTTCATTTTTGTGATGCGATGTAATGCCGGTCTCAGTAAGTCCTCGCATTATAGTCGCTGCCATTCTCCTAGTATTGATATCATGTTTCGCTGTACAATTGTCCACGTTGCCGCAACCCGGAAGACACTCGCTTAACACGTTCGTCGCCCCATCAGCCATATACGTGACACTTTCATCGTTGCTTTGATGAAATCTTGCATGAAATTTGAGTGATGCATGAAATCTTGGATCAGGGAATATGAGTCATGAAGTCACTTTAGAACGGATTCGTACGAATCCAAACGTGTTCGAATCAGAGCGTTCGAACGAAAGCAGATACGACCGTTAACAAGAATAAAGGTGATTGTCATGTCCTTCGAAGGTGCCACTTTGGATTTATTGCAGAGCAAATGGAGTCTTGCAGTCCAATCTGCGAGTACAGTACGTAAATAAACACATGCACCGTGAGCGTCTTGTGACGCATCAGCAAATCCATGGATCTCGAGAAACACAGCTCCATCACACGTTGCACACCGAGAAATTTGAATATTATTGAGTTCCGTAAGTGCCTTTTGAATTTGTTGCCAGTAATATTGGCTCCAAAGATTCCTGCAAGTTGTTATCAGCTGAAAGCGTATCATCCATATAAAACTTCTCTTCAATCGTGGATGCACCTAATGAAAATCTTGATCTTCCTTCTCATGCCAACTGTACTAGACATCGCGTAGCTAGAAAATGAGCGCTGGCCGTATCTTAGGTAACCGTTGATAATTCATAGACGCGAAGCGGGTCTCCTGGGTTCTCTTCCCAAAAGATACGTTGTAAGCTGGTCTGATTGAGTTCTACTTGAATTTGGCGTTACATTTTGCTAATGCCTGCCGTAAATGCCACTCGGTGATTGCGAAAACGTAAGACTAACGAGATGGGGTCTGGTTGAATGGTACCTCTCGCTTTGAGTACAAGAAAACCTCTTTTTGTGCGGTTTTTTTTGTGCGATTTTTTTGTGCTATTTCTATTCTTGTGCGATTTTTTTTGTGCGGTACATGAAAAGGGGCATATTTCACTAAGTTATCGTTCATTTAGTTTTTTTCGATGTTTGATATGCATTTCATCGCACTACATAGGTATTATCTCTGCCAATTACCAGTATTATGCTTTCTTTTATTTGTTTTAACGTATAAGTAGCAGTTTATTGAATGATGTGAAGAGTTGATTTTCTGATCGGCACAAGTGAAGAGACCACATAATAAAGCGAGAAAAACATGAGAAATAATATAACCTGTGTTTTAATTTGAATTCTAATAATAATTGACGTCTATGGTCAACGCATTCTTCATTACGATCATGATAAGATTTATTTCAAAGCAAAAATTTTTCGCATTTGACAGTGCGAAAAGAGCATATTTGCGTCTAAATTATCCACTTGTCAAATCATCCCCATCCTTCCATCAAATGCACTATGTTGCGCATGACATGATTTCTAATAACAACACGTTCCGGCATGCAACTAAAAGAACAACACAGCCACGCGCAACCGTAAAAACAAACTGTTCCATCGCACAGCATAAAAACAAAAGGAAATCGAACGGTCCACGTTATTTTCTTAGGGGAACTGTTTTTATGCGGTCCCTATCCACCGCACAAAAACATTTTTTTTCATATTGTGTAGCGAACAAAACATTTTTTTTTTCATATTGTGTAGCGAACATGACTTTTTAAAGCTACTGGTGAAGTTTTGAACGTTTTTTTAATGGGATTTTTTTGTAGGTCCCTACCCCCCGCACAAAAAAGGTTTGCCTGTACATCATTCAATGACATTGCATTTTCCGGTGGTTTTGCTAGATGACCCTTTGGTTCGTTGATTGGTTTGAAATGATTTAGTTTCTGATATTATTTCATGAAAGCAGCATACTGCTCGCGGAGTTTTTATTCCGTGACAATCGTTGCTCCAAAAGGTAGAATCGTTTCAAAGCGAGAGACCACGATCACTGAGCTGGTTGATATTCTCTTTCAATGGTAATTGTACAATGGGCCTGCCAGATGGGTCTTTTGGAAAGGTACTTGTGAAATGTTGTTCACATTCTTCTTTTTTTCAGAAGACAATGCTGATTTCGTTGACACTTCCTCGATTTTCCAGAATGTCTTTATGGCATCGTATACTTCTCGCATAACTTTTGAAAAGGTCCAATGTAATATTTTCGTCAACTCGAGAAAAACGAAGTTGAAGAGCCAAACATTATTCCGCGAATTGTCTTAAAAGCTTCCGATCTTTATCGCTACTTTCACCACTAGCAGTCAAGAATAACTCTGAAAAAAAATCATAGGAGGGTTGTGTCCGAGACACGACCGCATAGTTGACGTAGGATTCCGTAAGGCTATCTGTTGATTTTGGATATGTTTGAAGAATTACATCGTTAAACTCTTTGATAATGATTTGGAGGCCTCGAAAAGCCGTTTTGTTTGGTTGTTAGGTATTGTTTGTTCACTCCACCAGTGTTTACCGAGTGATGATGACAGAAGGATGGTAAGCAGTCGTTGGATGGTGCGAATCAGATAAAAGATACCTAAGTGGAAAGAGATATGATGAAAACCGCCATCTGTGATCCTAGACGAGATGCTTCCTGTATTATGTATGGATGAAATAGAGAAAATAAAACAATGTAATATAAGATAATTACCAATACCGAACATAATTATCAATTTTTATCATCATTAAAAACATGGTTCTTTAATATAGAGATATAGAGAAAACATTATTGAAATGGAAAAGGTAATTTTCTTTTATAATTTTTACTTTCTGAGTGTTTATTTAACCCAATTCGAATTCTAATTGGACTAACACCTAATTCTAATACTATATGGTCGGTGTTAAGTCAGAGCGGACCAAGTCGCAAAAGTAAAAAATGTTATTGATTGTATTAAGTTAAACTTCTTGTGAGCTACATTCCACATTTATCAGATTTGGAAAATCATGCGTACAGGAGGAATAAATTATCGGAATTGTTTGGAACGCTCAATAAAAATCCCTTATAGCACCAAACTCGTTTTTCTCGAAATCATAAAAATGTCACATGGTTCGGTCTGACTTAACACCGACCACATGTAGAGCATATGGGAAATCACTTTTTCTAATATTTCTTCACTTTTCCAATTTTTCTCGCCGTATAAACTTTCCTTGAGTGAAAATGAACACAACAAAACACACAGCTTAAACTGAACGACCCGTTCTCGAGCGGAAACACACCTTGGTTTTTACATTAAATTTACATTGAAATAAATCGTTTCATATATCAAGTCATTTTTAACACAACTGCTATCATATACAATTTTACACTTACACTTGTGCTATTTTTTTCACAATACACGATCGGTCATTGATATGAAATTTCACGAAGCAACCTACATTACAGTTCCAAATTTAAATTTTATTTGCTAGAATTAATCGTATCACTCACCTTACTTGCAATATAAAAATGCCCCCGACTTGCACATATTTGCAACGCCGATTTCCCCGGGCAGCTTGGTTTACATGTCTCTGTTAGGGAACACTTTTCGGTGGGAACAAAAGCTCCTACTACTTTTATGTATTTGCAATGCCGATTTCTCTCGGGCACCTTGGTTTAGATGTCTCTGTTAGGGAATACATTTCGTTAGGAACAAAAACTCCTCGTACTTCTATGTATTTGCAATGCCGATTACCCCCAGGCAGCTTGATTTCGATGTCTCTGTTAGGGACCCGCCGCATGCGTCGTCAATTTCGACCAATCTGAAGTGGGTATTTCCATTAGAATAGGGGTTGAGATTTTTCAATTGTTCGATAGTTAGTTTCGTGACATATATTATTTTCTTCAATATAGAACATTCTTATGGAGTACCGAAATCGATTGACGTAAAAATTTCATCAATCCATCATTAAATGACTGAGCAATAAGCGTTTGAAATTGGACAATTTTCACGATGTGCTCGATTTTCGATTTTCAATTTGTACCCCAATATGTTCCCGAAAGACGTAATCCTACGTCAAAACCAATCGTAACTGTTGTACCGTGATTTGAGATTAAAGTTGAAGACTAGGAGCGAAAAATGTTACATTGGACGTTTTGTCTGCCCGCATTTGCACATTGGACATATTACGTTGCACGACAAAAAAATTTAAACTAACTTCTAAGCAACAATCCAAATAACAGCATTTCATTCTAAAGGCGAATTATTATTGTTATCACTCGTCGAATTGCATTGAAATCGGTAACAACAGCTGTAAGAAAAAAACTCAAAACGACCGAAGTACGACTTCGTATTGTTTTGACTGCTTTGTTACTTCGTTACTTTGTTACGTTTCGGGCGTCGGAGGAAAGAGGCGTCCGAAGTAACAGCCGGGCGCTTCAAATCCGATTCTGTACATTGGATATTTTTTGTATCAGCGATAAAAAGATGAAGAAGATAGATACGTGAACAATTGTTTTTGTAATGCATTCAATGATTGAAAACTAATAGCGTGCATCCATTAACTCGATTTGTTTGCATTTGTTACATAGGACCTTTTCAAAAGTTACGCGAAACTTGTTCCACGGTAGCTGGATGCGAATATAGCGGATATGACGAATATTTGGACTGTTCTACATATTCTCCTGCGACGACCTATCCATGTTAGGGGCTGTCCACATACCACGTGGACAATTTTAGGGGAGGTAGGGGGTATGAAAATGTCCACGCTTGCCCACGGAGAGGGGGCAGGGGGTATAGACTATGTCCACGTGGACACGAAAAATGAATATTTTTTCAAATATAATCACCGATACCTTCTAAATTCAACAAAAACTGTTGCATATTCAAGAATTTTAAAACTTTCCGCCCAACTTGGGTATTCCGTATTTACCAGTAAACGAATGAGCTGCATGAGAGTGCTTTATATATTTTAACTAATATCATTGAACTTATTCACTGAAATCCATTTCCTAAAAATAACCCCGTAAACCGTGAGCGACCGAGCTATTTTGTATGATCCTATAACTTTTATAGTTGCGGGCTATGCATAGACGTTCCTAGCACAAACCTATAAAAAATAAGCGATTCCATAATGGTTAAATTTCCATGATATTACACATATGGTTTTTTTATCAAATACAAATTTCTATAGAGCTTGTTCTATCTCGAGAACAAGTAGCCTAAGGATAATAATGTCTGTATAGTTTTTCATGCAGAATTTTGTGTAGAATCATGTTTTCGCATTACTCTTCTCGAAAAGTTAGAATTTTTCAAAGTATTGGAATCCTGTCAATTTCTAGGAATTAATATTTACATTTGCGTGAAATGATCCATGCACCACTAGTCATCAAACTAGAATCAATTGACCCAGTATTTACTTTTTCTCAGAAAATTTCGCATACATTGCAGTTGTAAAACATTTGAATTGATGGATTGAAGTGCTTTTTAGAAGTGAAAAAATACTTCAAATTTTTCGTTTTTTAAGGGTTTTACATTTTTTCCCCAAAAATACATGATAAACTTGATTGTGTCTATCAACAAAATTAAAGCTCTCTAACCCTTCTACAATTCTTTCCTCGACACCACAATGTTATTCCTATTGTAGTATTTCACTATTCCAAATGTTCTACAACAGAATATAATGGAAAATTTTCTCATCTTTCAAATGAATTCAATTAAATTTTTCAATGTAGCGTACTTTTGAATTGGGATCAATTTGAGGCAAAAACTGGGTCTCAAGAAATGTTCAACTTTCATAGTTGAGATTTGAGCTCGATTTCATAGTTGGGGATCAATGAATCGTGAATTGTCTGATGTCATTATTCCCCGCGAGCACTTTGAAAGTCATCTAGACACTCAATGCGGAATGGTCTATAAGCATTTGAAACATAATAAAATATCTTAATACGCTTTTAATACCCTCTGAAAATTCTCCGAGCTATGGCGGAAAAGGTTTTGAATTGCGCTACCGACTAAAGGTGAATCGGAAATCCAGAGTGAAGATGAATCGGCATTAGCAGTGATCGATCATATTCCGGAGTGGGCAAAGAATTTCTTCATCTAAAATTTTGACTAACACTGTAACTCGGCCATAAAACAATGCATCTCTGTAGTAAAATGTTCTACTGGAATTCCATATGAATCAAATGGAAGCGAATTAATCAAGTTGATTGGATTATTAATGGCGTCTATGTGATATCAACACATTTTTTTGCGTGTGTTTAGAAAATCGTGAACTAAAAATGTGTTTGAACATGTTTTTAAACCATTTATTTTTATTCGATTGGCGATTGGCAATCACAATTAGTAAAGCTCAAGATCAATCTTTGAAGTTGTGTAGTTTATATTCAGATGCGAATTATTCCTCACCTCGGTCAACTGTACATTGCGTGTTTCCGTGTTAGCAAACCAGATAGCCTTTATATATTCGCTTATAATGGAAGAACAAAAACTATCATATACTCGTAAGTATTTCAAAATTAAACTCATATGAAGCATGTGCTTTGTTATGCTACCCATTTCTCTACCATACAAGAACAATAGGCCACAACTAGTACAGGGTACAGCTAGTGAAATTTGAAATAATAACAATTTAAGGGGGGACTCCGGTCTGGAAAATCGAAAAAAAACGATTTTTGTTGCGTTTTTGGGAAGCTTATGCCCCTTTTCGATATTTGATTTCGTTGGAAAGTTCTTCTGTAGGAGCATTGTACCACTGCGACCATTAGTTTAATCTATTGTAGTGACGTTGGAAAGTTACAACCACAAGTATGACCTCACCCCAAGGGATGTAGTATTACTGTACGAATTTTGAAACACGTTTTTCTCGATACCGTGTTATTTCGACTATCAATATCTTAGGATCTACTCGACCAATTTGGCTGAAATTTGTTTATCAGCCTGTAAAAATAGATTATCTAAAGCTTTACAAAGCCGTTTTTTGATATCTCATTTTTTCGATTCTTCATGAGCTTCTAAACAGCGATTTTGTATAAAAAATAACTCATTTTTAACAAAAAATGGCCGCTATTTCGGCAGTTTTTCGAATTTGTGAAAACCCCTATGTGACGCTAGATATTGTCCTAATGTTTCTAAATATTCATTGGAATTTGTTCTACGACACCCCGTTGCTTCAGAACGGATACCTCCAGCAAGGTACTGATTTTTAGACAGCATCTACGCATCCAGCTGTCAACAGCGTAATAATCATTATTCGTGCACTTAAAAAATGAAAAATACATCTTCAAATATACCTTAAACAATAACTAAAATACCCGAGCTCTTCACTTTATTCGTAACATTCGAAAAAAAAATCCAAGAAAATTCATTATTTTCCGACCTTCCAGACAAGGTTCCCCCTTAAATGGGATTAAAAATCAAATAGAATTTAGGCGCAAATCAGTTATTTATCCTTATTTATCCTAATTTAAAAAGAAAAAATGTCCACGTGGACAAAGGTGGGTAGGGGTATGAAAATGTCCACGCTTGTCCACGGAGGGGGAGGGGGAGTCTAAAACCGTGCTTTTTCTGTCCACGTGGTATGTGGACAACCCCTTAGGTATCTCACAACGACGGTAAATGCTCCTCTAGCTTGAATTCTCCGGACATTATTATATCGAAAATGTGACCGTTGCCAATCAGCATGCATATCTATTGTATTTGGCCTATTGAATTGTAGATCAGCAATTTGAAAACAAGCGGGAATATTCCAACTGCTCATATCGAATTTCACATTTGGGATAGTTCCAGTAACTGATGGTGTCACTTAACATTCTAGTGTTGTGTGATAATCACTACATCTGGAATGAACCTCGATGGTCGCCTTTCCAATACTTCTGCTG
Source organism: Toxorhynchites rutilus septentrionalis (assembly GCF_029784135.1). Classification (NCBI taxonomy): domain Eukaryota; kingdom Metazoa; phylum Arthropoda; class Insecta; order Diptera; family Culicidae; genus Toxorhynchites; species Toxorhynchites rutilus. The sequence continues at coordinate 255,780,480 of NC_073745.1, forward strand.
GACTTGTTGTTCACTCCCGAAATCTGGATAATTCATTGGTCGGCGGGTCGGCGGGTCGGCGGTCTACTCGGAACGTGTCATCTTGTCGGCTTGGACCGTCTCGATTCCTTATCCTCATTAAATGGGGACTTCGCCCCCATTACATTGATCTCAGAATAAATTTGGAAAAACAAAAACGAAACAATTATTTGTAATAGAAATTACGCTTTTTTTCTATGAGCCATTCATACCAAGATTTCTAGCCTACTTATGATATTACTTTTTTTTTCTGATCGGTTGTTTCTGTTGCGGTAGTTTTTTGGGGCGATTTATTCCGGGGTTCAATGTACTAGGGAACGCAACTCGATGAAGACACATGAAAAGCTATGTCCCGAAGGCAGCAAAAATCAGGCAGGCATCGTAAAAATCCGTGCCCGTAAGCTGAACTACAAAACTTTTCCTGTGGCGCAATTTTACACTGTAGAACTAGGAACAGAAGTCTCGAATTATTTTTTTGTGAACGATTCCGAAAGAAAGCGCTAGTTCAACGAGTAATTTGTCAATGTGGCATGAAACCATTTCCCTCTTCAAAATCCTCCGAATGTCCGCAAATAAGACCCATTGGAAAATGGTGGGTTTTGATGCGCGGACGACTGCGGGAAAAGGACAAGAGAGGTCACCGGCCTTGAGCAGCCCAAAATGGACTGGATTAATGTGAGCAAAAAAGTCGATTGGACGCTTGTACAGATTAAGTTTAGATACATTAGGAAGCAGGCTTAACCAAAGGAAACCAATCCATTTTTAATGTTTAAAAAAATGTTATCTGAACTGAAAAATAAATACAATATTTGAAAAAATACTGTGTTTTAAGTGTTCTCCTAATTTACGATACGGTACCTAACAACGTATGTATTATCGTCCAGTGTCTCCGGATTGACTGAGTTAAATAAATGATGATGATGATGGCCCACCTCATACCCCTACAAAGGTTTGAGCAGGATGATTTATCTTATAGATAATATTCATTTTCAAACATATTAATAAACCACTATTATAAAAACAAAAACAAAACAACCTGGCTCTGTTGCAGGCATAAATATCTATCAATAGAACATTAAAAATAGGCATAAACTGCGAAAAAACAATGTTCCTATCCATATTTACATTGACATAGTCATAGTCTCAACTTCAGGCCCAAAGTTTTTTTTTCCAAGGCATGTCAAGAAAATTTCCAACCCGGGAAGATCCTTGACTGATCGGGAATTGAACCCAATATCCAAAAGTTTCAACTTAAAACATAAAAGAGATTTGCTACAATCAGAAATAATCGATATAACCAACTGATGAAAGATAGTTCACGACAATTCTGAATGAGCTGTCCCAATTCCAGTTTCCACTTCAGACCCTACATAAAATTTCATTGTGTGTCAGTTTTCTGCCCACCAAGCGCGCGCGAGGCTCAAACTTTCGTAGATAAAGGCCCATTTATACGTTGTTAGTAGCTGACTTGAGAATGTGCAACTACTGGACAATTGGTTGATTCGCCTTGTCCGTTCACACAGTGTGAGCTGCTGACGAGAAACTAGATACTACAGCATTGGCTTACCAGGGATGCCAGATGATATCTCAAATGTCCATCAAATTGTCAGAAACAGCAATCAGGTCCGAATTAGACAGATTATTGATCCGAAATCGACTTCTCTATTGGCAGTATTCGTCTCAGGTTTTCAGTTGCATTTATTTTATTTAGTTGCACAATTTTATTGCGAAATACACGCTGACCGTGTATAAAAATACTTTGTGCCGAATTTCTTCGAACTGAAGATACTATCCGAAAAAGCAGAAAGGCAAAAGGATTTGGGCCAGGAATTGGATGCAAGAAAAAGGAGCAACAAATAAAATCTTGAAGTAACTCTACGATGATGATCCTCTAGAGTACATAGCAGTGTTGAAAAAACCTGAATTAGTGGAAACACTGTTGGATTTAATTGGTCCAAAAATACAACGCCAAGATATACACATGAGGGATGCTATACCTGAAAGAGTGCAATTAAAAAACGACATTGATGTGCCTTGCTTCTGGAATATCGTTCAGATTGTTGTCGATATTTTTTTAGATTCTCGAAAGCATTCATAGCTAAGATAATTCCGGAAGTATGTGATGCTATAAATGGCAAGCTAAAAGATTTTTTCAAATTTTATTCATTTCGCCTTGTTGGCAGCTTCGTGTGCCAATTTGTGAAATAAAAATGATAGTAGATTTGCAGGTGGAATAAATACGCGTCAAAATTTAGAATAATGAATGAAAATGTACTTTTTAAAATCGAATATGTATTCTGTTTTCAAATTTCAAATAAAATAAAACAAATTTCGCCTTGAATAAAATTTGAAAAAATCTTTTAGGTTGCCATTTATAGCATCACATACTTCCGGAATTATCTTAGCTATGAATGCTTTCGAGAATCTAAAAAAATATCGACAACAATCTGAACGATATTCCACAAGAAAGGCACATCAATGTCGTTTTTTAATAGCACTCTTGCAGGTATAGCATCCCTCATGTGTATATCTTGGCGTTGTATTTTTGGACCAATGAAATCCAACAGTGTTTCCACTAATTCAGGTTTTTTTCAACACTGCTATGTACTCTAGAGGATCATCATCGTAGAGTTCTTTCAAGATTTTATTTGTTGCTCCTTGTTCTTACATCCAATTTCTGGCCCAAATCCTTTTGCCTTTCTGCTTTTTCGGATAGTATCTTCAGTTCGAAGAAATTCGGCACAAAGTATGTTTATACACGGTCAGCGTGTATTTCGCATTAAAATTGTGCAACTAAATAAAATAAATGCAACTGAAAACCTGATACGAATACTGCCAATAGAGAAGTCGATTTCGGATCAATCATCTGTCTAATTCGGACCTGAATGCTGTTTCTGACAATTTGATGGACATTTGAGAAATCATCTGGCATCCCTGGTAAGCCAATGCTGTAGTATCTAGTTTCTCGTCAGCAGCTCACACTGTGTGAACGGACAAGGCGAATCAACCAATTGTCAAGCAAGTGCACCGGCCCAGTAGCTGCTCACTGTCAAGTCAGCTACTAGGAACGTATAAATGGGCCTTAACGCTCGTTTTTCTTTTTTAATAATTTACAATACAAAAAAATCATCATTATCATCAGTACGAACATGGCAGTTTGAGAAACCTGTAAAAAATTTTTAAATTTCAATAATTAGTAAAGATAAATACATTAATTTACAAAAAAAACTTCCGACAACCTGTTTACAAAAAAAGATTTAACGTGAAATACACATTCTCTCGAACTCTGACGTCGTTGCCGCTCGTTTGTTTCTCTGGGCTCCGAATTGAAAAAAATGTATTCCTTTGTATAACAACGAGTTCTGCGACCTACTGAATATAAAGTTAGGTGTTCTTGCATCATCCGCGTTTCTAGTATTGTATCTATGAACATCACTTCCTCTTTCAATTCGATCACACAAATATCGAGGCAGCATACCGTTTAAAATTTAAAAAAATGAACACCATTGTCAAATATTAAATTCTTTGCTTCACAGATAGCCACTGTAGCGCGTCCAATATCAAATTAGAGGAAGTGTATCTATTACATCTTAAAGTCAAACGCATGACCTAAGCTTAGCTTCGATTTGCCGATGCGGCATATAACTCGATCTCGAATGTTGGACTCCATTGTCGATGTCATCACAAGATTCGGAAAATTGGGATTGTAGGTAGAGGTGGATCAACCACCGAGATCTGAAAACAAGCGCTGGATTTGAACCCGGCAGAACATGCCAGTAAAGGCAGACCTAAAAGCTCTATGAACAGCTTGCCCTATAGAAGAAGAATGCTACCATGTTTCGCACGAAAATCTTTTTGAGTAGCAACAAAACTTCTTGATTTTTTGTAAGCAGTTTGTACAATTTTCTAATGTTGTAGAAGCGTGAAATTATGCATAATTTAATGACAATCCACAATCACAGAATCCAATACGGCCGCTACGAGCCGAGCAATATCCTATCAATGTTGGTAAAGCAGAATGGTATTGTGATAACTAGACTACGATGGAAACACTCAGTGAAATTTATGCAAATAGTGACTTCGACTTTAACATCTAATGGTCATAGTGATTAGAGTAGTCGAAAATGAATAAAACCTAATTGCGAATGACTGAACTTTCATTGCACTTTATTTTTTACCTCTTCTCCGCAATCGGTGGAATCAAATACAATAGGATTAATAAGTATAACAGATGATCTATCAGAGCGTAACATAGGTACTCTACCTATGCGATATAACCTAACTTTAGAACAAAACGTTGTTATCTAAACGTTTTTTTTTTTTGTATAATTGCTCCTCACTCAATGTTATTAGTCATAGCATTCGCATTAGATATATTCGAAAGATGTATGCCCGCGTGGTTGATTTCTGCTCACGTACATCGAGTCGGGGCATTGTGTACAATGGAATTGGATTGCCTTTAGTACCTAGATCCAGTGGCGTAGCGTGACCGGGTGACATCCGGGGCGGGTGCTATGGGTTTATTATAATATTAGAACAAGAAATCAATCAGCAAATTTGACAAAATTGACAACACCGCCAATCCATTGAGACGTGGCTATCCCATCGTTGAGCGCAAAAAAATTTCAATTAATTTCAAGTTTGAAAAACATCTTTCACAAGATGCCACAAAACGGGAATGGTTACTAAAAGCTATGCAGCCATGCTTGCCATTCAGCTCGCATCAAGAGCATCTGCGAAATATCAGCATCGGTCCCAGCTCACGTAAGTATTTATTGTATAAAAATAACATAGTCAGAAATTCGACTAGAAAGTAGTCATAGAAAGTAGTAGTAGTTGTAAAACACCCGAATACAAACATTTTTTGTTTTATATTTCCCTATTTTGTAACTGTTAGTCCCATCAACGTTTTTCTAACGAAAAGCTCGTCCAGTTAAATTTTAGCAACGATAGGATTTTGGTATCACACTAAATCCTCGCTTTCCGAAACTACGTCATAGAAATTTTCCAGTTAGAGAGCCAAATTTTCAGTTCACTGTCAGATGCTGACAATATGTGTCCAGCTTGTATTGCTCCAACAATTTCGGCTATTTTTTCAGAAGATTTTGACCACTCTTGAATTTCTCGGTGAAAGCGATCTATGCACTCCTACATTTCCACTCTATTTTCCTCCTCAATTGTTAGCCCGGGTCCGGAGGGTCTTTCATCCAGCTTACTTGTCATATTCCGAATTCTCTTCCAAAAGCAAATTAATCGTCGTGGATTTTTAAACAAGCCTTTTGAATGGCCACTAATTTAACAACCTTGAAAAGTACCTAATGTTTATGAAAACTGTCGAGTGGTTTTTTGTAAGATTGATATCAATGTTCACTGAATTTTTTTTCTGCAATCAACCTGATCGATTCTCGCGTTTTTTGGAGTACAAAGAATCGATTTAAAAGTCAGAAATCGGAGAAAAAAAGATCGATCTTCTAAATATCGATCCATGATCGTCTAATCCTGGTCTACAAACCCCATTAATAACGCTTTCTTGTTTTGCTTCATCAACCAAACCTGAACTCCTTCGCTTGACCTTGACGTGGTTAGAGTGTTGTCGAAAGATGTCGAAAGGCTCATAATGAAATTCAAACCGTCATTCTCCATTTATGAAGGAAATCGTTACTCAAATCAGAGAGAAGTTCTTCACTGAATAATACCGCCAATCACTGACGGGCGACATTCATTCAAAATATTGGAAAACTATTTTTGAATTGTTTCATAATATACTTATAATGGTCACCGCGGACCGCCCCCAACGCCCTACTCTACGCCACTGCCTAGATCCATTTATTTAGTTGTTCATTTTCCCGCAACATCAAACAATTATCGCTGTAATAAACGTGTGGTGTTGTATAGAGCACTAAATTGTTTTTTGAGGAAGGTTTCCATTAGGAACAAATTGAAAGGGCCCAACATGGGGAATATACTCCGAGATGAAAACGAATCTAAACAAATTGTGTTCACCTTGAACTTCTGGATTTCTTCCTAGTAGAGACCTAGCCTTAGCATTATTCTAAATACACGTAAATATGACTAGAACTTATTTGTTGATTTGAGGCTGTTTTCAAAGCGGCATCTTTTGTATCTTTTAGGATTATTCGAAAGCAAGAAGATAATAGCAATATTTTATGGGAAAACATAACAAAATAATCACCTTTAATTCTAGTTTTCAGGGGTGTTTTCTAGTTTAAAGGAATCAAGAGCTCGCGTTATACATATATATTCAATATCGTATTATAGATTGCGCATATAGATGATTTTTGTTAACAAATAATTATTAATCTACTTACTATAGGCAATAGCTTGTGTGTGTTTAACATTTCAGAATAGTCTATTTAGTAATAATTTGCTACCACTGCTTTCGTTTTAAAGATTTTGTTTAATGATTTAGTACTTGCTTGTTTATTGTTCACGTAATAGATGCTTTAATTGCGATATACTGTATAGTTCCACCCCTTAAAAATGAAATCAGTTCCATTCTGCCAAAATGTTGAATCAATCTGTGATCAAGCAACGTTTTTTAGATGATTTTAATTCATGGGAAACAACTGAGTATCAAAACGCAAAACGTTGGCTCTATGCTAAAATGGGTTGACATTTTTTACTGAATTGGATGGCTCATTCACGAAAATTTCACCGCCACATACCACTATACTGAATAATTATTCTTAGCGATGCCTTTTTAAACAAGGGTTCGATGTTTGATGATGAAAGTCTGGCATGGACATGCTCTTGAACGCAGTCACTGTACAAAAATTGGTAACTACAAAATGTAAATCATTTTCATCCTCTGTTAGTGAAATTTTTACACGACACTCTGAACAATTATGCTAATAATACCTCGAAATCTCAACGATGATTTGCGATTATTGAGTATTGTGCAATGTTTAGGACATCACATTCAATCAGGCTATGAGTAAATTTTAAATATCAAAGACCCTCTGAGTTTACGTCATCTATTACTTCACGAAGCTTTGTTATTTTGATTTGTGTGGCGAAATATATCATGGTAGAAATCCTCGATAAGAAGGCATCTAGAATAGATAGCATTCCGATGTTTATCTTCTGAAGGAGCCTTAAACCACTGCGACCATTAGTTTGAACTATTGTAGTGTTTCGATGCCTATAGATGCGTAGACAAGGGAAGTTCGTCCTCCTGAATCACTAGTTAGTAGTGCGACTAGAATGTGAACATGAGTTCTGCTTATGAAAGTATATTTCGTGTTAGTATGTTTGTTCTTGAAGTTTTTATGTTAGCGCCCCGTACTCAAATACTGCTTTTGAGGATTTTTACCTTAATCACCACCTGATTAACGACAAAATGGCCAATGATTTCTATCCTATCGGATGTGGATTATGCGTTGGATTCTTTCAGGTTCTGTAGTCGTGCTAACTGGTGTGGCTCAAGCTCTTCGGGTATACTGGCTCTTCCACCGATCACTTGCTTGGGAACCTCCGCCTGGTTATTACCGAATGCGTCATCGAAATTGGCAGCGAAGTTGGCTTCGAAATTGGCTTCGAAAGTTGCCTCGAATGGAGCAGGTGGATCCTCCAGGGAAGCCGCTATGGGTTCTTCTTCATCTGCTTCATAAATCGGTTCATTGGTATTAATTGGTCCAGTCACCGTTGAATGTTTTTCCGATGGTGATTCAATTTTGACAACTTTCGGAGGCGAACATGGTTTAGTAGGCTTTGGAGGAGTGGGCGGTTTCGTCACCGGTTTTACAGTAGGCTGCTCTTTTGGTTGAGTTTCCGTCTTGGTTTTATCCTTAGTGCAGACCTCTTGTGTTTCCTGCTCTTGTTTCTCTATAATTTCGACCGGATTATCCTCCACCTGATTAATTTCGTCTTCCGTTGGTGGCGGGGGAAACGGTTTGTTGGCCTCCTCATGCATTGGCGTGGCTGCTGTGACGATTATTTGGGCGAAACTGAGCTGGTTTGAGTCGTTGCCAGCGCTAGCTACTGCTGCCTCGCTACTAGCAGTAGCTGCTACTGTATCGTTTTGGTATGCTTCCTGCTCTTCTTCCTCCTCCTCGATCTATGGAACAATTGAAATAATTTTGTTCAAATAAGTCGTATTGTTAGAAATAAAGGTCGTTAATTCAAAAAGATTGAATCAAAAAGTACAGCAATATACAACAAATTGTTCGAAATGAAACATCGCCTTGGATATTCATATCTATTCATAGTACGATATCGGGAAAACAATATATAAGGGAACATATCGTCGTGCCAACTTCTGTACATGCACAGTTTGCCTGTTACATAAATAGTATAATAGCTCGCGTGAATGCCAATGCTTCTTTTGAGTACGGAATACGGAATTACCCGGAACTGTAACCCTTGATATACAGTTTTCGCTGATAAATTACCAGGTAGTTCTTCCTTTGGCAAAGGATTTGCAGCTGTGGACAGAAAACCAAGGTTCTCGTAATAAACAAGACAATGGACCGAAAATGATACCTCTTTGCGTCTCCTTCCGTTTATTAAGACTCACAAAGTTCCAGTGAAATTTTGGCCAAAGAGGCTCGTGGTGCTGAAGACATGAAAATATCGTGGAATAAAATTACCCCTGAGGTTGATCAACAGAGAGTCCTAACTTTAACCCTTTCGCTACGGCAGTGTGCTTCGTAGGAGGGATACCGCTGAACGGAGCACTGCGCCGAAAAGTGTGCATAACGCGCTGGTGTGATCGATGTGCAGTATCAACCTGATGTTGTCTATAGGCGACGCTCATACACACAAATCATCGCGAGGATGTCGCCTATAGACAACGCTCGTAGCGGAAGAATTAATGGTATCAGAAGGAAAAACGAAAATTTCACCAAAACTATAACGGAATATTTTTTTTTCCAAAAAAAACAATGAATTTTCTGTATTTTTACATAAAAAAATGTTTATACCTTCAACCAATCTTGAGATACATCTGGTTTTGTAATTCCGGATTCTAAATGAATCAAGCTTAGGTGGCATGATGTCAGATCAGGCCAAAATAAAGGATTTTCATCGGTTATTGCTTCTGATTTGCGAATAAATTCGAAGTAAGGCGAAAACCAGACGTCACTCATCTATGCTTTCACCAAAGATCTTTGTCAACAAGGGAAAATCGATCTGCAATATCGACCAGCCACTGAAATGGAAGCCTACCTGATGACGAAACCGCACTTATTTTAGGTAAAAGCGAGAAGGTGTTGTTGAATATTCTATCCAGTGTCGTAATGCATCGACTACGCTTCAACTACTAAACATATTAACATATCATAGCCTGGAAAATTACAGTTCCCATATAATTAGAAGACATTCATGTAAGGGTGTCAAGATTTCGTTACTTAACCCATTTTAGGCCAAGCGTTCGAAAAATCGAACAGCAACTTTGATAATTTTTCATGTCTTTTGACAGGAACCATATGATAATGTTTTTGCACCAAATGATAGCCTTATTTATTAGCTACCACTTATATCGATTTCTTTCAATTTTGAGTAACTTTATTGGATAATAAATTCGATTTAAAGCAAGTATGTTTGGAAGGTGTTTTCAATTTCAATTAAAAACCCCAATAAAATACCAAAATATGTGAAGTTTTCTACAGTATTGCTTTGATAAAAGAACATACATTGTGATATAGAGCGAAAATCATTCGATTGAGCCGCATACATGAAAATAACAGCCGGGGAAATTGAGTGTTCGAAAAATCGAAGGTTGGCCATAACGAACATTTTTTTTTCTGCTGAATCAACACCAACACATCTAACCTCCGCTGCGCATTTTGGTTTGTTTACTTTAGAAGACGGAAGGTTTTTCATTTATTCTTGCATTTTCAGTTGTGAATGTTTGCAAATATCGATTAATTTAGCAAATATTATTGGAAATCTGTATGATTTTTTGTCCGTAACAACCTTAGGTGATGGCGGCCCGTAGAATTTCTTTTGTGGGGGAGCTGGAGGAAATGATCAGTACGTGTAACGAGGATTCTAATGAGATTGTTTGTGTGAATATTCTTCCGCCGGACCGAATAATAACCTCCCAACCCTCTATGCCATTGTTTTTAGCAGTACTCTGGTACTTTGCAGGTTTTGGAAAATGTTCGATTTTTTCGGGAAATGGATAATTGGAGAGACTAGTTTTTAAGCATTGACATTTTCCACAGTTAACAATAAAAATAACAGCATATGCTTTCGTTTAAAAGAAAAAGCCTGTCAGTAATAAGTTAAAATTACATGAAATAAGAAATGCCACATCTCACCTTAGGTGGATTAATTTGGATTTATACTTAGAGACCTCCATTCTCCTGTTCTTGTTCTTCCGGGAATCCAAAATTGATGCATTTATGAATACCGTATATTTGCTATTTGAAGTGACTTTTAGTTCGCAGTATGTTTGTACTTGCAAAAAAATGTGCGGGTTTCGGCCAATGTTCGATTTTTCGAACAGTCATTTCCCGGAAAATGGAAGATGGGAAAAAAATAATTCTTGAACATTGGAGTTCCTTTAGCGTTAATAATCGAAAATACAACAATGGCTTTCGTCAAAAAAATAATTTTTACAGCTTGGTCGTTAATGGGTTAATGAGACATAGGGGGGAGGGTGGGGGTGTGTATCCGTGATTGTTACGTAACAAAATTCAATTTTTTTCCTAAATAAATTCACGGGCCCTATATGCTTTAGCAGCTAGTTTCGATTGAGGTGTGTTTCCTGAGCCAAGATGGTAAAGCACGTGTTTTAATGGATTTAACAGCAGTCAGTAAGCAAGCACCGATAGATGCATCTCGAAGTTACAATATCTACATAATAATCTGTATTTCTACAGATTTTTTAGACTTTTTTAAACCAAGAATCCGTTTTTTTTTTGAGTTTCATACAAAATTAACAGATTTTTCAAAATAACGTTGCAATAATGGCTTTAGGTTGATGATATTTTCCCCATCTCACCTATTTTATTCATATAGCGTTATAATAAATAAATAACATCGTTTATCCTTTTCCTACTAAAGTACAGAGAATGTAAATTCGAAAAGTGCATCTATACTGTCGTGAAAATTAATTCCTTTTAAAGTATATTTTTTAAATGGATTGGAAATGCACATTTCAAAGCGAAAAAAAGGGATCAAATCAGTTCAGGAAATATTGAAGCACGAACCAAAAATACTGAATTCGCCTGCTCTCACTGAAATCCGTCGTTAAACATAACCTAAAAAGATTCCACTACGACCGAAATTCTATTTTCCTGTGTTTTGAACTAGTTTTTGCTATTGATTGTTAAATTAAACAAAACAAACTGAAACACCTGAATTCACTCAGATAAATTCGGACAGCAGAAGATTTTATCTTACTTTTCTGTTTAATATATGACAAGAATACATCAAATCTGAAGTTCCAGAACCAGACTTTGGAGATTTAGAAAGGCATCGGAAGATATCTACATATGTGTTGAAGATGTAGAAATAGAAGCTATTGAACTGGGCGCGAACAAAAAAATAACTTTTAGGACCATCTGCTGAACTATCAAATTGTTGGACGAAGAAAGTTTGAATAACAAATAGATATATAAAACCATACTCGATTAAATTGTTTAGAATGAAAAAATCCTGTTCTGTCCATATCCTCAGCATTAGCTATATAGTAACTTTATGTACCCTTCTCAAGCGTTGACAGTTCCCCAGTTCAGCCTTATTATCTTCTTCTTCTTCTTCTTGAATGGCGTTAACGTTCCCTGTGGAACTTTTGCCGTCTCAACGTATGCATTAATTAGCGTCATTTATTAATACTTAGTTGAGATTTCTTAAGCCAAATAACACGCCTTGAATGTATTCCGAGGGGCAAGCTCTTGAATACGCGTGACCACAGTGCAAGTCGAAGGAAATTTCTTTGACGAAAAATCCTCCGGCCAGAACGGGAATCGAACCCGAACACCCGGCATGACAATGTGAGACGCTAACCACTCGGTCACGGGTGCAGCCTTATTATGCTACCCCCTAATTCATTACTGTCATTAATTTTTTGTGTGTACTTGAAATGTATCATAATGAAGGTATTTACAAGGTAACTGAATAAATTTCCATTGCACCTCAATAAAGCAATGTATTTTTACTACAGTGTATATGTTTCCAGGAATTACGTGGATACCATCAACATCGTCTAATCAATGACTTCTATGCCAATCGATAAAGCGGAATTAGTACGATATTAAGCCGACTGTTTTACTCGTCACTTGAGGACATCCCAGAGTCTTTTACAAGTAGTGAAATGTAACGACAGGAACTACTGCATTGAACCAAGGAGTATTGTAAATCAACATCAATTTATTAGAGTCCATGTTACTCTTAGCTTAACGCCGAATGGGTTGAAAGTACCAATCCCAATCCAATGTCAGCATTAATTATCCGTCTATGTTTGTTCAAAATGCTATGAACTTCGTCGAAAGTTCCTCTGATGTCACTAGCATATAAGAAACATCCGTAAGAAAATTTGATTCCGACCTGGGCCTGGGGACCTGGGCAGATATCTATTTTTTCTATGTTGAACGAACGACTTTCACTTTGTGTGAAGATTAGCGTTACGTAACATAAGGGGGAGGGGGGTTTGTCTTGCGTTACGTTTTGTTACATAGGGAGGGAGGGGGTCAAAAAATTGCATTTTTAGCGTTACGTAATTTGTGCACGACGCCTAAGACGATTGAAAATGGGAAGTTTATGCCTTAACATGTTTCCCGTGCAATCATATTCATGCCTGTAAAGGCGCGTCCACATTGTGCCGAATGAGGCCGATCGGCCAGTACCAGGCGGCATATTCGGTTCGTTATGTAATGTGGACGCCCCATCGGGTGCACGAAGCCGAAGTCCCACCGCATGCACGAAGCCATCACTAATAGCGAATTCGTTTTTAAAACTGAGTCAGTGCCAAACTGACTCTGTAATAAAAAAACGTTTTCAGTTTCACGAATGCGTTGGTTTGTTGGTGTACGTTATATAGTCTGATTTGTTTATATTTACGACGGCAAATGTACAGTGTCGACGTCTGGTGGTGATATTAGTGCTTGGGAGGTAAATTGTTCTCCATCAGATCAGAAGGGCCAAGTGCAGTGTAAACATATAAAAGTTTGAATGAAAATTTGTACTTCATATTGTTCGATTACCTAACACATGTAGTTCTGACACTCACTTAACCATTTGTCGATGCATTTCCTGTTTGTTCCACAAATAATTACTATTATAATATAAAATCATCATAGAGGGTCTTCGTAGCCACTTGGTTACGCGTTCGCTTACTAAGCGATCGGTCGTGAGTTCAAACTCAGGACCCTCAATTGACCATCTTTGTGTTGTTATAGAATAACTACGTCCACGCAAACATCATCAGCGATGGAGATCGATCCACGGTCGAAAATAGATCGATTCATCCATACAACTGCTCTGCTCTGCAAGAAACATCGGGCTGCTGTTCTATAAATAACCCAACAATGATCACTATCAACTGTCTCCGCTGTCCGGTCTGCTGAACAATGGAAGAACAGAAAGAATACCCTTACGCCGAAATTGCTACTACTATGTAATTTACCATAATGTAATGGAACAGAAAACTTAACGCCTAAATGGCTACTACTAACTACTGTGTAATTTACAGTTTATAGAAACATAAACATATGTACATGTACACGATTAAAACCCGGCTCTGTTACAGCTAAAATGCTAATGAGCCTAATAAATAAATAAATGGGATAAAAAAAAATAAAATCATCATTAGACACAGTTTTCGTTCAATATGTTTCTGCGATATCGGAAAAATCCTCTTATTTAATCACATAAAATAAATATTCGATACGTTAAAGTAAATTTTCATTCATAATTTTGATTTTGAAATTTATTCCACCTGAATATCCATCATTATTTTCACCTCCCAATGAAAGCACACGTAGCTTAATGCCGTCTACTCGAATATACTCTTCAAAATCAGAATCCGAATTGGATTACGCTTCCAATAATACAAAAGCAAAAGCAGCAGGTTTTCCATTTTCATAGTCTTTATTTTTAGATTTTCCAAAATAATATTCGGAACTTGACTGTTCAGTATAGTTGTATTGGTGAACCCGAGTGCCAACCCGTGAAACATCTCAGTGCGAAACTAACAGTTTTCGGGGCGAACTAGTGCGACACTGAGTGCGAAACTGAGTGAATAAAAAAACGTTTTGACAGCAGTTAGTGCGGCACTGGGGTTGAAACTGAACAAAAACGAATTCGCTATAACACACGAAGCACTATGTTGTCAACGCTAATATACTTCGTTTTGTTTTGGTTCGACTTTCTCGAACCGGACCCACTTGTTTCGGTTTGGGTTCGGTTTGATTCGAGTCGGTTTTCGGCACGTCGGCAAGCCCGGGCGGTACGTCCACATTTAGTCGGCTTTACCGGGCGGCCAAGGCCGATTGGCGTGATGTGGACGCGTCTTAATATACGGCAGAGACTATATGCTGAACGCAACTGAATGTTTTTGCAGTTCCAAACTTACACCCTTTCTCGCTCTAATTTTCATAACAGAATGGCACACTTTGACTCACAACTGTTAATTGAATGAGAAGTATTTCGAAATTGTTCAGTCATAGTGAACCATGTCTTAAAAAATGCTTCATTTGGTTCAGTCAGAGTGGACCATGTACGTATAGGCAGCCAAATAACTGCCTCTTTTCGCATGATTCTTGATGTTTTTTACAATTATTAGACGTCAAAGTATTGTCAGAGAGTAGTTAACATTTCTGAGAACAATATTGATCAAAAAAATTAAATGAGGTAATTTAAGAGAGGTAAAAATAGTTCAACAATATTTGTAGAACAATCTTTCAATCCAACCGATTTAGCGCTTTTGTTCTAAGTTACGTTAGGATCACCATGAAAAAACAGTTTTTTTGCTCTAACTTTTACATTTCAAATTCTACATGGAAACTGTCTTCGGACGACTTTTAGAGCTTGCTCAAACTTTTTTTTTGATGCAAAACTCATCCAAAATATAGCACTTGTTGAGTCATGAAGTATGTACACAACTTCAGAAACCTTGAGATACACACCTACTGGTTGCATCCATGTACCTATTAAAGTGCGATTCACATACAACATTCACGTCAAGTTCACGTTCCGTCCCGTCACGTTGCGTCAATTATTCTTCCAAGCAGTTCTTATGCAAACATTCACATACACCGGCAACGGCAACTTCGACTTGCCGTTGCTGGTGTATGTGAATGCTTCAATAGGAATTGCATGGAAGAATAATTGACGCAACGTTATGTGACGGAACGTGAACGTGACGTGAATATTATATGTGAATCGCGCTTAATCCATTCTCAGATGAGATGCTGAGTCGATAAGTTGGATATCAAAGAACAAATTGTAGAAAGGTTAGAGAGCTTTAATTTGTTTATTATGAATTTTGGGGTAATATTAGAAATAACACTACAACCATTAACTTCTAAGTTTTTCACTTCTAAAATGTTTTTTGAATCCACTAATTTAGAGATTTCTCAACTACGAGGGCGGTCCGATAAGTACTTAGCCTCATCGCCCGATGGCCCGATTATCGTGTAGTACATTCTCGTAAGCGGCTACTGTCAAAATTTCAGCCGAATCGGACTCGTAGTTTTGTTTTGACCGTGTGTGGAAGTGGGCGTGTCCGCGGATTTTAGGAAAATGGAAAAAATGGAAAATCAGATTTGGGACGAATTGTACTACGAACTGCTGCCCCATCCACCAGATTTGGCCCAGGGCGACTTTTTTTTGTTTCCAAACTTGAAAAATGAGGAGGTCATCGCCGCCACGGAGGCCTACTTTGCAGACCTCGAGAAAACGTATTTTTCAGATGGATTAAAGAAGTTGGAGCATCGCTGGGTCAAGTGTATCGAGCTAAAAAGAGACTATGTTGGTAAATAAAACGCCACTTTTCCAAAATTTTTGTTTTTTTCTGTAGGCTAAGTACTTATCGGACTGCCCTCGTATATCATGTTCTAAATATTCTCGTCTTTCAAGTTGAAGCAACAGCATCCTTCTACGTAGCGTATTTTTCGAGGTAGAGCCAGTTAAACCAACAGGACTCGTAACAAAAAAAGAAGTTCAATAACTTTGTCATTGTTGAAATTCGAACATGTGCGTAATTGTTGAGCTGCGAAGCTGTTGACCTGAAGAGCTGCTGAGCTATCGAGCTGCGGAGCCGTGGAGCGGAAAAGCTGCAGTGTTCGTGTGTCCCTCTTCCTTCTATAGCTTCAGCAGAGATGCCAGATAGGATTTTTTTTGTTTTAAAGACATTAAATCGTTCGTTACTTCATTCCTTTTTTCTTATACAGGTCGAACTCGATTATATCGACTCGATTATATGTGATTCGATTATACATAATTTTGGACTCGATCATATACAGTTTAACACATTCGTCGCCCCGTAACCTAGATATGGGTGACATTTTCCTCGTTCTAATTGAATAGGATTTTTAAAAGGAATTTGATAGAATAGGCGCCTCAGTATAACTATAGGATATGTAGAAAAATAATAAAATTGTAATAATTGTAATAATATTATTATAATGTTTATACTATACCTTTTATTAATTTATAATGCGGGTGGATTGTACTACAAATTTTTGCAAAACACATATAATATGACTTTGACATGTGTTATTGTTATCAATCCATCTTCAAATTGAATAAAATATTGCTAGATCATGTAAAAGTTGTCTACAAACTAAGTTTGATCTTCATTTAATAACTTATCCCAAGTTGCAAACATTTTTTGATTTTTTTTGTTTTGTTTTTTGACTCGATTATATACAGTGAAAAGAAATCCAAGACTGTATATAATCGAGTTCGCGCTGTATCGCGCTGTATATGTATGATGAATCAAAATAATTCAGAAAATCACCAGGCATAAATGCTGATGTTTGTCCTTTTGTTACCATCGCGAATAATTATTCCTCGTTGCGCCTAATAATTGATTTATTTTTATATCCTTGGACGCAAAAAATAGTTATCTCGCAAGTTTTATCAAAAAACGTTGTATCAGCCAATATTTCTGAAGGCATTTAATTTGGCTACTGCTGGTTCTTCTGTTGTTTAAGTTCAGCATCGCCTAAGAATTTTCTATGTTGAATTCCAGCATTCAGTATTTGTTGTATATTATATTATTAGAATTGATATCAGTTTTATTTTGTGTATAATTACAAATTAAATTCATTTATTTTTTGCTTTCCGTCTATTAAGAAAATATACACTATACAATGGCTCATCGTAGTTACGTTTCATATGCAATTGTGTGGACAACCACAAAATTCAACTGAGCTGAAGTTCTGTTCCAAATGATCAGCTAACTTGTTTGAGTTGAACGGCTCAGAGTCGCTCACCATGATAAGCTGATTTGCCCGTTCTCTATACTGTACGAACCAGACACACAGGATGTGAAATGATTTTTTTGCAATGAATCAATATTAACCGCCTGATTATATTATGGTGCACATACACGTGTTACGTATGTATGCGTTTTTGTGGAGAAATTCAAAAATACATTGGTATCAAAAGGGTGATATACTACATGGGCTGAAAAGTCCCGGAACTTTTCAACAGATGGTGTCATTAAAAAAAGGGACAAGATTCATCTGTCACTAGCTTATGTGTTTCATGCCATTTCGTTTATTTGTTCACAAACTACATTTGTTTATTGTCACAATCTGAGCAGTCGTATAGAAAATGGAAAAAGAGGAATATCATATTTTGATCAAACATTGTTTTTTGATGGGGAAAACTCCTGAACAATCAATGCAGTGGTTGGTGGAATGTTATCCCTCTTCTGCTCCTTCGAGAACAACAGTTTATCGATGGTTTATAGAATCAAAAATGGCCCATACAAGTACCGCGGATGCACCTCGCTCTGGAAAGCCAAAAGAGACTACGAATCCAGAAATCGTAAAACAAGTGCATCGACTTGTTTTGAACGATCGTAAAGTGAAATTACGCGAATTAGCTGAGACCGTAGGCATTTTAGAAGAACGAGTGGGATACATTTTGCACGACAATTTGGACATGAAAAAGCTATCCGCGTGATGGGTGCCGCGTTTGCTGACCGTCGACCAAAAACAGCGGCGCGTTGATGATTCAACAACCGGTTCGGCGTTGTTGAAGCGTAATCGCGTGAACTTCTTTCGACGTTTCGTGACAATGGATGAAACGTGGATCCATGCCACATTCCTGAGTCCAATGAGTGGACTGCGGAGTAACACTGAGGCATATTTCGAAGACTTAGACGTTTTGTACTACAGAAAGAGAATCGAAATGTTGAAACTCGCTATACCAAGTGTATTGCCCTCGAAGGAAACTATGTTGAAGAATAAATACAGCTTTGCTCAAAAAACGATTGTTTTCATTGAAAATCCCGGGACTTTTCAGTCCATGCAGTATAGTGACTCTCAAATGAAGTTGAATGAATACAATCCATGCCTTTGCATAGGTAAGTTCCGAGGTGATGAAGAATCCATAATCATCCACTATGGAATTTAATAGAATAAAAAACATCGAAAAAAAAGTTATTGGTTTTGAAAAACATTCAATCTATTGCCAAGAAATAGTTCCGAATCTGATTCTGGAAAACCGTTACTTTTGTTATCGTCTTACAAAAGACATCAATGCTTGTACCCTAGAACTTTCTATTGCCACTGCTGATATAAGTGCATGGGTGAGATCAGCATAATCAGCGCATGTTGTTCCGTGTATTTCAAAATTCAAATAGGAACATACCTTTGCGTGGATTATCGTGATTTTTCGTCGCCTCATGCCACACTCACAACTGCGAGACGATGCTACACTTTCTAACGCGCTCACTGAGGACCTCGATACCCGCCCTTAGATAACACTGATTTATGGGCTAATACGAATGTAATGATCTGAACTACAGGTGATGCTCAGGAATACAAGAGAAGGAATCAGAAAGCAACGTTTGAACTGCATTGTTCGATTAAAGGCAGTATTCTAGTCTAGAAATTTGAAAAAATAAAAAATTTCGTCATATTTCGGAAGCTTAAGCATTCAAGAAAAAAATGACTTGAAAGGACTTTTCGAAAATCCTATTATTTACAGGGCTATAGCCGTTTTAGTGATGCAGTGTCTAATCTATTACGGCCTTGACGTAAAACTTCTAACGCGCTTTTCACGAAACAAGTTTTTTCAAACTGACGTACACGATATCTCAAGTTCTACTGAACTGATTCATGTCGAATTTATATGAATATAACCTGTATGCATTTCTCTATCGCATGAACCAATAAAAGAATTATATTTTTACTATTTTTAAAAAATGTTTTCCGATTCCCGAGAAAAAAAATCAAACCGCATTTTTGTCTTCAAACGGCCGCCATTTTGTCAAAAAACATTTTTATGACATGCCCGAGGTTCATGAGATAGCGACATCTTTACTGACTCAGAATCTGTTTCTGTTTATTAGTTTCGGATAACCAGAAGGGCTGGAGTCGTGTACGCCATGGCACTTTTTTTTTGAATCCCACTACTTCGTAAGCTTGTAAGTATGCTAATTATGAATATTTTTTCTCGTTCAAATTTTGTTTTCTTGGTAAAGGATAGATACACAAACGGTATAATGGATACCAAAAATATTCTTTGTTATTTCTATTTTTACGTAGTTCGAAATTCGTGTCTCTACACTAGAATATCCTCTTGAACATACGCGGTTCGAAAACTAAATAGAAGGATATAGCGAAATGTCGCGAAAACAAGGAGTCTGGTTTTCGAAGAAAAAAGTTCTCCAATTTTCTTGAAGGCCACAGTAAGGCTTCTACGCATCGATTTGGGTTAGCTCCTCGAGAAAACTACTGAGACGCGTTTTTTGTGTGTCACATGGTAACCCAAGTCCACAATTACACTACTTTAACGCCTATTGTGAATGAATGTATTAATAAAAAAGGGACGAATTTCACTAATATTACCTCTGGTTCTTCACAAATCACCACTATGCCGCAATTAGAAAAAAAACAAGGAAATTGTTCATTATAACAAATCAATAGCAATCGAAGAAAGGGGAACAAAGGAAATGAAACCTCACTAACCTGGCGGAGGTTGTGAAGGGGGTGGGGCCGAAAACTGTGCTCCGTACTTATCATGCTGATCATCGTTCATTTCAAACTCGAACCTATCGATAGCTGGTACAGAACTCCTTATATCCGAATCTGTAGAAAACGATTTTGAAGGTTGTTAATTGAATTTTTACTTTGAAGAAGTGTTGAAACATACTTGGGCTTTGACCCTCTGGGGGTGTTGCTTCGTGGAGAACCATCGGAGGAGCCGCTGGTGCCGCAAAGGATGGCGGAGCCGATGGAGGCGGAGATTCGTCTTCGGCTTCGGTCAACGGTTCACCGTTTTCATCGCACTCTTCCACAACTAGCGAGGGGAAGTTTCCAATTTTACCGTTCAATTCACCTTCCCACCATCCGTCGTCCACACCATGGGGACTTTTGGTGATTAGTTTTATAATCTATGAAAACAAAGTATAAAAATACGATTCACCCATGAACAAAATATTATCGAGGCACCTGTCCTTCCTCGAAGGTGAGTTCATCTTCAGCCGTGGCATCGTAATCGTACAACGCAATACAATACATGTATGCCATCTTCCGTGGGGCTGAAATCACCGAAATCTGATCGGGTGATTGACCAGAATCCTGCATGTGATCCTGATCTTCATTGTCCACGGTGTAATCGACGGATGAAAACGAAATCTGTGTTGTGAGTTGTGCGGGAGTATGCGTATCAACGGGTGTGTCTCTTTCCACGTCCAAATAGTTATGTGGGACGAATCCTTCTTCTCCTCGATAGTTACGTGCCCGTAGCCATCCATCTCCGTCACCTTCGCCAACGACTTCGAGCTGCTCACTCTCAACGATGGTCAATTCATCGGGATTCTGTGCGGTGTATGAATACAGTGCGGTACACTTGAAGGTTTGCCCAACTGATTGTTGCGCTGATGAGGAACTAACTTCAGCCGTTGTAGCTGCAGCTTCTTCTGCGCCCCAATCCACATTAATAGGATCGTCCCAGGCGTGAGAAATTTGCTCAATTTTCTGGCGCTCCTCTTCGACTTCAAAATCTGCAAAAAAAAATCTCATTATTGTAGCTTGATAACAGACGACAATTGTTTGATTTTACCTTCATCTTCGTCACTATCCGCTGTAAATTCTCCACTAGGAGGTTCAGCCTGCTTAGGCGCTGGCGAAGATTCAGACATCGGTTGATCCTGCTCAGCATTGTCACTATCATAAAACGAATCGGAGCTTGGGTTCTCCTGAAAATCAATGTTAGTTGAACAATGAATTGCTTATACGGTTGGTATCCAATACTCACCCCTTGTCCAGAAGCGTCGGTACGCATTGATAATGAGCTAGCTGAACGAGGCATCTCTTGGACACTAAGTGTTTCGGCCTCCTGGAGCCACTCGTCCACGTTAATACCACCACATCTCAAACATTCCAGCCGGGCTTCGGATTTCGCTTTCGCAGTTTCTGCTTTACGAATGTTCTCACGGAAATCTTCAATCTTTGTTTCCAAATCCGGTCCGTTCTGATCATTAGGATCCGTGCGGTGACCCGCTTCACGAAGAGCCGTGCAAATGGCCAGCTTGCGTGCATTTTCCCTAACCACGTTATTCTCACGAGCGACGCGTCCGGCCCAGCGTTTACCCTCTCTATTCAATGTTTCAGCTGCAGATTCATGCTCAGCGGTGATCGTTCTGACCGGATCGTTATCACATGGTTCAAACTCGTACTGGATGTGTTGCTTCAAGACCGGATAATATAGATAACAACACTGTAGATTGTACTCACGCGTCAACTGTTGTGCCTGGTCTCGAATTTTCCCAAATGAGTTTTGTGTAGCCGAACAAGTCAGTAGCTCAGTGCGGCCTATTAACGCTAGATAATCAGCTACCCGCTCGTACACATAATTTTCCATGGTGGCCATGGCTGTTTGAAGATCGATCGTAAAATAATGGTTCTGATGCGCGTTGGCTGAAGCCAAACTCAGAATATAATCGTTTCGTGCTCCAGAGGACTTCTCCTCGAGTTGCTCCTTCCGGGATGTCACTCGGGCACTATTCTTCTGCAGTGACGTTATCGATTGGAAGAATGAACCTTTTTTCTTTTTCAACTTTTCCTCTATATCTCGTGCCTTATCCCGCACATCGTGTGCGCAATGCTCTTCATCGAAGTAACACTTCTTAGTTTTATCCACATCCTGTACCGACGATTGAAGTTCTTTCTGAACCACAGCCAGATGTTCGATGCATTTTTTGCTACTCGCCAATTTCCCACTGCGCAGCAACTTTGCTTCGTCTGCAATTTGCTGCTGGAACACCTCGACGGCCGCAAGCCGTGCTCGGGCCAATTTCTCGTTCTCCTCCAGCACAGTCTGCCAAACGCTCCACATGTTCCTGAGGAAGAAGTGAGAAATGAGTTCAATAGTTTGAGGTATCAGAATGCAAAATGGATTTTTTTTTAATGTTGGATATCGTCTTGATTGAAAATCGGAAGAGTATGTTCAGTAAATTCAATAGAGTAAGGATCCCTGGTTCTAATAAAATGATCCCAAATTTTACAGTAAAACCTAAAATACTGAAGGGTGCTTTCTCTTGAAAATTTATATAGAAGTAGTTTAGAGTGTATTGTTTACACTGTAATTTTATCACTGTCAGTTTTCTGAACATTGGAAAAATGGCGTCATCCGAAATAGGATTGGGCGATCTTGGATCGATATTTAGAAGATCGATTTTTCCCCTTTTCGATTTCCGATTTTTTGCTCCAAAAAATCGCTAAAATCTGTGTCTTTTATTTTAGATCTTTCCAATTTTTTTGATCGCAGATTTTTTTTTGTGAAATTGTTTTTCAGTTAACAATGATTTTAATGTCATCAAAAACCACCTGACAAATTTAATAAACATTGGATCCCTCTCAAGGTTGATTGCCAGACGTATGGCACGGTTGGATTTTATGGGGTTATTGTCAGCGCAGTCTGAATGAATGTCAGTTGTTGAATTTACAATAATAATTTTCAATTAATCTATTTGATTAAATGATTCAATGACGGTACAAGACGAATGCCCTGGAAAAATAAAATTTTTTGTGGCCTTCATGCTGAGAATGAAAGTAGAATACCTTTGATATTTGAATGGAATTGTGGAATGTTTATTCCAACAGTTATGTAGAACACTTGAAAAATGGAAAAAAGTATTTGATTTTTCAAAGATCGATTCAGCAAAGATCGATTCTCTGGTGTCGAGTTAATCGGTCAATCGATCCTTTCGCCGTTTAGAAATTCGATTCGTCAAGATCGATCTTTTTCTAAAGATCGCCCAATCCTAACCCGAAAAGCAACGTCGCGAATTGCATCAGCGCAAGCACCTGGAAAATCCTCAACTCTCTCATCGGGACATCGGGAAAAAAAAAACTCGGAATCGTGCAGTCAATGGTGAGACGTGTGATTAAACGTTTATACGAAACTCTGAACATCGAACGGAAGGAGAAATGCAGTCAGAATGGATAGATGCTTAGGCGAACTTCCGGCAGCTTTCGGGCTACTGTTCTTCACCGCCCAGCACAAGTTGCATGTTCCGGAGGAAGTAAGGAAGCACAAACTTTCAAAGTTGGCCAAGAAATACATGATTTGGCAAGTTTTCTGCTCATGTAACAAACGCAGTGCGACGTTCGTGACTACCTCGACTGTAAAGGGCAGATCTACCTCAAGGAGTGTCAACAGAAACGTCTGCTTCCTCTGTTGGAGCAACACCAGGGTCCTACGATATGCTGGTCGGATCTAGCTTCGTGCTACTGTTCAAAGGATGTCTTGGAGTGGTACGATGCCAACGGGGTCACTTTCGTACCCAAGGACATGAACCCCTTCAATACGACGGAATTAAGGTCCATCGAAAAATACTGGGCTATTATGGAGTAGGTACTACGGGAGCATCTTAAGGAGGTCTAATCTGAGGAAGAAAAAGTGGGTTTCCGTACATAAGTTGCAGCCAGATGTTGAACAGAAACTTATGAGTAGAGTTAAGCGTGAGGTGTGAGCATACGGCTTTGGTATTGAAGTTGAATGAAATAAATATGCCAAAAGCTTACTAAAAAAAAGAGGATCGGTCAACTAGGTAATTTTCTACAGCGTTTTTCTGTGATGCAATTTGATGTGGGACACCCTTTAACAGCTTTTCTCAAGACCGTATTTAGTGTTTAGTTTAGTTTTCCAAATTGACTTTTTTAAGGCCTGAGGGGAATAAACTGAGGAAGCCTGGGAGCCTGAAAAAACGTTACGTTAACAATGCGATTATTTATTATTTTTTGCGGCTCGCGACACTAAGACTAATATGTGTTTGTGGCCCCTCTGAGAAAAGGATGAGTACCGCTGCTATAACGAGATTCCCACAGAGATTTGCCAATTTTGTTAAAAACAACATTATACAGACTCCCCATTCATAAATGTAGTTCCTAAAGTGTCCTATAAATTCAATTCAAACCAAATTCGATGCCAAACCATTCAATGACTCCAATCCACCAGGCTCTTCCGAGGTGCTTCAATCAAGAAAACAAAACAAATCAACAAATTATGGCTGATGTTCTAAGGTTTGATTCAGTAAGAATTCAAAATCCCTTTTCATTTTATAGCAGCGGTCGTAGTAGGCGTATCTGGAATCTTTTGACAGCAAATTATTTGAAAAATCTGTATCTTTCGACGCCAACGTTGATTTCACGTTGATCTGGTTTGTTTTAAGGAAGTTGTACTGAATGGAAGCTTGGAGACGAATTTGACTTTGAACACCAGAAATTAAGGTGGCTAAATCAACCCTGTATGACGTGCTGAAACATTTCCGTGAACGTACGGATGGTTGGATGGATAAGAGGACACGTTGTGCTGGAACTTACTATCGAAAAGTCAGGTTGATGGTATTGAGAACAAATAAGGCAAACCCGGGACTCTCAGACTACGACATCGCCAAAAAACACAACTCTAACCAAAGTACCATCCGGAGAATTCGTATGCGAGAGGGTTACCATAATTTTCGTGCCTGCAAGCAACCAAACAGGACGCTGAAGTAAAATATGGGGGCCAAACGACTCGCTCGAAAGTTGTACAAAAAGGTTTTGACGAAGTAAGTAGGATTCTTGCTGATGGATGACGAAGCGTTCTTCATTTGTTAAGGGATCTGGACAGAAATCAAGGTTCTCGTCACAAACAAGCCAATGGGCTCGAAAATCTATAGGGAAGAGCGCCTGTAGAAACATCTTCTTTCGTTTATTGAAGCTCACAAAGGTCCAGTGAACTTTTGACCAGATTTTTCAAGCTGTCACTACAGTCGAGTGGTGCTTCAGTAGTACCGTGACAATAGGGTTGATCACATTGAAAAAGATCTTCCAATTGCCGAAATTGAAGAATGGTGCCAAAGCGATTCGGGATGCCGCAGACATGAAGATGTCGTGCAATAAAATGGCCATTGAACTTGACCAAAAGAGAGTCCAAACTTTGATGGAGGGTATGCGACCAAAGTACGAAAATCCATCAAAAATGTGGCGAAAGAATTTTTTCAATAGTTTTGAAAAGAACAGTAAATTATCTGCATTTTGGTATAAAAACATTTTTTGTACCTTAAACCAATCCCGAGATACAGATAGTTATGAGATTCGGGATTCTAAACGAATCAAACTTTACATCTGAGTGATTCTAATTATATTTAAATTCCTTCTATTTCAAGAAGAAAAATTCCCTCATTCAAAATATTTCACAAGTATGCTAATACTGGGTCAAAATAGTTTCAAATTCAAAACGTATGTGATGATAGTTATAATTTTCGAAAATTATATTTACCATTTCTCCTCGGCTCCATCCATTTTTATTTCCGGTATGCATGCCTGTTTCTTGTTGAGATAAGCCGATGAGATTTTCAACAGTGCTTCGCTGTACGACTTTTCGATGGCCGAGCGCTTGAGTGTGAATTGCCGTATATCCTCGAGTAGTTCGCATTCATTTTGATTTTTAAGAGCTAGTTTGGCTAATTGTTCCGAATGAAGATTCTTGAGAAATTTGGTATAGTTGCCCTGAAAATGAAACACATTCGTATTATTTCCAAAAAAAATTCATTCATTCCGCAATCGCTTCACGTAAATCGCTTACTTTACGAGGGGGTGGCTGCATTTTGTAATCGTCGAAACTGTTACGAAGAACAGCAACTATTATAAGTTATATTGAATAGACTGGGGTGATTATTTTGTAGCACAGTTAGAAACGCTCACTGCTACTGATAATGTGACAAGATCCGAAATCCTGCCGTTCACTCTAATCAATATGTGCTTTTTTCTGCTCTTGCCCTTTTCGCGACACAATTTCGACTGAACCAATTATTGGCGAGGAAAAACACGCTTTTTCCTTGAATACCTTTACATAAATTTAACCGCTCCGTTTATATTCAGATTTAGCACACAAACACAAATTTCAAAATCGATAGCTTTTCACATTTTCCTGCCCAACACCGAAAATTAATGCAACGAAAACTTCCTGCATATCCCCAATCGACCGAGTGTCACACATATCGATTCTCCAGCTTTTCCCAAAATGAATGAAAATGATTAAGGTTTTTCCTCGCTACTCGCTCTCACTACTCTCACTCTCTCTCCACTTCAGATGCCAAAGTTTGCCATTGACTGCGAGGCACACGTACACACAAACACACACCCTCACACAGCCTTCTGTGATGATGTGAATATTATTGGAAAACGTGGGGGTTGGTAATTTTGTGATTGCACACTTACACACCCTGCTCATGCTTTTGACGTATCCTTTGCATGAAGGAATGTGAACGACCATGCGCTCACTTGATTTCCGCGGATAGGAAACTGTAGCGCTGCCAAACAGCATTGGTGCAGGCATTATCTCAACCGATAAATATTTGAATTGCACGTTTTGTCTCCGAGTTTTTCTTTAATGTTCAAGAATTGGAGGGATTCGATTTCAAAAAAGAGCCTCAGTTGTCTTAACAATCAATGCAGTTTGAAGCTCATATCGTTCGTGAAGCGTATGCGTTCGTTGCTACCGGCGCAGTCTAGCATAGATACAATTCAGCTGGGAAATAACCGTTCGTATTTATTGTTCTCCGAATAATTGGACTCACCTAAAATACTGGTACCATTCTGAATCATATTTCGGACATTTTTTTCTAATATCTTGAAATGCTTCATGCACTGATGATAAAGGGTGTGTCACATCAAATTGCATCACGGAAAAAACGCTGTAGAAATTCGCCCAGTAGACCGATCCTTTTGAAAATTTTAGACAGTAAAATAAAAACTATTAAACAACTTTTGGCATTTTCTTTTTATTCATACTTCGAGCCCAAGCCCGTATGCTCGCACCTTCCTCTTTACCCCGTCCATAAGGTTCTGTACAACGTCAGGTTGTAGTTTTTGACGTAGGATTACGTCTTTCGGGAGCATATTGGGGTACAAATTGAAAATCGAAAATCGAGCGCACCGTGAAAATTGTCCAATTTCAAATGCTTATTGCTCAGTCATTTTATGATGGATTGATGAGATTTTTGCGTCATTCAATTCCGGCACTCTATAACAATTTTTTACATTGACTAAAATAATATATGTCATGAAACTAACTATCGAACAATTAAAAAATCTCAACCCCCATCCTAACGGAAATACCCACTTCTGATAGGTCGAAATTGAAGACACATGCGGCGGGTCCCTAACAGAGACATCTAAACCAAGCTGCCTGGGGGAAATCGGCATTGCAGATACATAAAAGTAGGGGGAGCTTTTATTCTCACCGACATGTATTCCCTAACAGAGATTTCTAATCCAAGGTGTCTGGGGGAAATCAGCATGTAAATACCCTCGTGGTCGATAGTTTAACTAACGACGCGCACAAATGGATAGTGCTCATTGTAACTAGCGTGGGCATTGCTGATTGCATACGTGCTGGCGGATAAGTTCGGAGTGATGAACGAGTTTTTTTTTTGTTGTTTTCGTTCCAATAAGAATCTATCGATAGGTAGATTGAAGAATGATGTTTCAATGAGCTGAATAGAACTTATGCTAGATGGAATATAAATAAAATTAAAATTTGGAACTTTGATGTTGGTTGCTTCGTGAAATTTCATATCAATGACCGATCATGTATTTTGAAACTTTTAGCAGAACTGTAAGCGTAAAATTGTATATGGTAGCTATTGTGTTCAAATGACTTGAAATATGAAACAATTTTTTTTTCTCCCAACGAAAGTTCATGCGACAAGCAAAATTGGAAAAATGAAGGAGTATTCGAAAAAGTGATTCCACATATGCTCTATATATCGTATTGGGTGCTGTTCGCTCAATTGAAATTCGCCTTGAGGCATGTAGGATCGTGTTCCGTTGGGTTTAAAGCGAAAAGGAAATGGGTTGAATAAACACTCAGAAAAAAAAATTATAAATGAAATTACCTTTTCCATTTCAAATATATTTTCTCTATACTAAAGTAACACTTTTTTTCTGGTGATAAAATTTGTGTTCGATGATGATTGATGAGCTTTTTTTTCTTTATTTCATCCATACATTACACAGGAGCCATCTCGTCCAGAAATACAGAGGGCGGCTTTGGTACGTGATACGCACTATCTAATGACTAATCACCATCCTTCTATCATTACCACTCGGTTATGGACACTGGTGGAGTGAACAAACATTTCCTAACAACCAGACAAAACTGACCCAAACCATCGAACGTAGATTGAAGAATGATGTTTCAATGAGCTGAATAGAACTTATGCTAGATGGAATATAAATAAAATCGAAGAGTTTTACAATTTATCCAAAATCAGCATGCAGCAGATAGCCTAACGGAATCCTACGTCAACTATGCGGTCGTGTCTTGGATACAACCCTCCTGTGACTTTTTCGAACAGAAATCCATTTTCTCTTGAAGTCCGCCTCCGATTTGACAACTTTTGGGTTCTTCCGGAGGGACTGCTTCATAATCGCCCAATATTTCTCTATTGGGCGAAGCTCCGGCGCGTTGGGCGGGTTCATTTCCTTTGGCACGAAGGTGACCTCGTTGGCTTCGTACCACTCCAACACGTCCTTTGAATAGTGGCACGAAGCGAGATCCGGCCAGAAGATGGTCGGGCCCTCGTGCTGCTTCAATAGTGGTAGTAAGCGCTTCTGTAGGCACTCCTTAAGGTAAACCTGCCCGTTTACCGTGCCGGTCATCACGAAGGGGGCGCTCCGCTTTCCGCAAGAGCAGATCGCTTGCCACACCATGTACTTTTTGGCAAACTTGGATAGTTTCTGCTTGCGAATCTCCTCCGGAACGCTGAATTTGTCCTCTGCGGAGAAGAACAACAGGCCCGCCAGCTGACGAAAGTCCGCTTTGACGTAGGTTTCGTCGTCCATTACCAGGCAATGCGGCTTCGACAGCATTTCGGTGTATAGCTTCCGGGCTCGCGTCTTCCCCACCATGTATTGCCTTTCGTCGCGGTTAGGAGCCTTCTGAACCTTGTATGTACGCAGGCCCTCTCGCTGCTTGGTCCGCTGGACGAATGAACTTGACAAATTCAGCTTATTGGCGACATCCCGGACCGAACTTCTCGGATCACGTCTAAACTGCTTAACTACGCGCTTGTGATCTTTTTCACTGGCGGAGCATCCATTTTTGCCGTTCTTCACCTTCCGGTCGATGGTTAGGTTCTCGAAGTATCGTTTTAGTACTCTGCTGACCGTGGATTGGACGATTCCCAGCATCTTACCGATGTCCCGATGTGACAACTCCGGATTCTCGAAATGAGTGCACAGGACTAATTCACGACGCTCTTTTTCGTTCGACGACATTTTTCCAAATTTACGAAAAATTAACAGTGAAGCATGGCCAACGTGATCTATACACTCTAATCTGATTATAAGCGAAAGCTGGAGATATAATTCCTAAAAATTAAATTTCTACAGCGTTTTTTCCGTGATGCAATTTGATGTGACACACCCTTTATAACTAGATTTAATATCACAATTGCTTCTTTAAAGTGATCCCTTGGTTTTTCTTGTCTGTATTATAGTGACTTTCAACACATTTTGGCTGGTTCGTCAGTTTTTGGAAGAATGTCGGGAGTGAGAATTGAACTCGTGATCTTGAGCGTGAGAAGTACGGATGTTACCATTACACCAGATCGCTTCCACTAGTGATCCCTTGGTTTCACTATCACTTCATTTGAGAATAACATTTGAATTACCACATATGCTGACGTGAGGTCAACGACAGCAGGGATGAGAAAAAGTCCGAGTTTTTTGAATAACGTAGAAACGTATATTAAAAACTTCCTGTAATTTACAAACGTTACAATTGGGTGTTGATTATAATCCATCGACAACCTACGTTTAGTGTTTCTTTTATCCCTGATGGTCCTATTCACTTATAATCTGTTAACGTGTAATTTACACTGGATGGAAATGCTCCTGTACAAAGTGGAAGAGTTTTCCTTAGCGAAATTTAGTTGTACATGTTTAATTTCGTTTCCTTACCTTTAACTAAGATTTAGAATTCGAATAGCTTTAAAATTCAATACAATAGTGGCGAGTTCTAACCCTAATAAATGTACTTAAATTAGCATAGATACATAGCAATTAAGAAACAAACAGTGCAACTTTAGTGGTATTTACCAAGTATGTAGGCCGTAAGTACCGTAATTAGTTTATAACTAGGTTGAAAAGTAAATGTAACGTTGCACGTAAGTGTATCCTCGTATCACCTCAAAAACTCTTATTCATATGGTTAATATTGTTCAACTCTATTGTGTTTAACAGTGATATAACTTTTTGTTGTTCTGGCGTTTGACATTTCTCGTTGTGGGGCGAGTTTTCTGTCGCTCCGCTCGCGTTATAGAATCGCATCGAACATCTAGTACAGCGAGCGTCGTTGCAGGACGTTCGTAGATCCCTGACCTGGTTTGCACCACAGCAGACCTTACCTGGTCGTCCTTACCCTTGTTTTTTTTTTTTTTTTATCTGTATTATAGTGACTTTCAAACTCATTTGGCTGATTCGTCACTTTTACTTCCATTTTTGGAAGAATGTCGGGAGTGAGAATTGAACTCGTGACCTTTAGCGTGAGAGGCATGGATGTTACCACTACGCCAGATCGCCTCCACATCTTACCCTTGTTGATCGCGATTACCCGTCCCTTGGGCCAACAGTTGCGTGGCAATCCTGGGTCTACTACGATGACAACATCATTTACTTCAATAGGTCTCACCTCGCTGAACCACTTGGTCCGTTTCGTCAGGTCCGGCAGGTAGTCTCGTACCCAACGTTGCCAGAATATGTTGGCTTCGACCTGCGACGCGCTCCATGACCGGCGCAGAACCGCTGTACTGTCGTCTAAAGTTGAGGTTGGTTTGAGACCATTCGAAGAACCCAAAAGAAAGTGGTTGGATGTAAGAACTGGAGCATCTGGATCTTCAACCGGGACATGCGTTAACGGACGTGAATTTACGGTGTTTTCCACCTCAGCCAGCATGTTGCGGAGAGATTCGTCTGTCGGATTTCGTCCTGGATTTATTTCGCGTAAATTTTTCTTCACAGTTTGTACAAGCCTTTCCCAGGATCCGCCCATGTGCGGTGAAGCTGGGAGAAGGAAAACCCACTCCGTATCTGGGCTCACGATCTCTCGAATAACTGCCTCTTGATTCATTTCCTGGAGAGCCACCCTCAACTCCTTGCTCGCTGCCGTAAAATTCGTTCCGCGGTCGCTATAAATTTTTATTGGTACACCTCGCCTTGCCATCATGTTTCTCAGTGCCATTATACATGAGTCCGCACTGAGTGAATGCGCGAGCTCTAAATGTATTGCTCGGATGGTTAAACACGTCACTAGCACACCCCACCGCTTCTCTGTTCTACGCCCTACCACTACAGTAAGAGGCCCAAAATAGTCAACTCCAATAAAGGAAAAAGGTCTTGTGAATGCCGCCAGTCTCGCTTCAGGCAAATCACCCATTGGAGGAGGTCGTGGAGTTGCTTTATCATTCCTGCATACTTGACACCCAGTGCTCCCTTGGCCGAGTGTTTAGCGTCATAACTAACATGCCGGGTGTTCGGGTTCGATTCCCGTTCTGGTCGGGGGAATTTTTCGTCAAAGAAATTTCCTCCGACTTGCACTATGATCACGCGTATTCTAGAACTTGCCACTCAGAATGCATTCAAGGCGTGTTATTTGGCATAGAAATCTCAACTAAGTACTAATAAAAATGACGCAAGTAATACTACGTTGAGACGGCGAAGTTCCTCTAGGAACGCTAGTGCCATTGAAGAAGAAGAAGAAGATACTTGACACCCAGCTCTGATTTTCTGGTACAGTCGTCTCAGTCTCGGAATCCGATACACTTGTCGTAACTCATTTAAAACGGTGTTTTGGTTTCGGTGATGGTAACGTTCATGATGGTTCTTCACAACCAACCAAGTAACGTGGTGATTATGTGGTAATATAATTGGATTTCTTGCATCCATGGAAGCGTATTTACACGCGCTAATTCTACCGTGCATCCGCAACACGTAATGCTCGTCGAGGAAAGGGTTCAATGAATATATCGAGCTAGACTTCATTAGAGACTTCTTGGATGTTTCTGTACTTAACAGTATGCCTAACTCCTCTGGAAACGACTCTGCTTGAGCTTGCCGAAATAGAAGGATCGATGCCGCCCGAAGCTCGTCAGCGGTGGTTTGCCCATCTCTTCGTGGAATTTTTGTAATCACGCAGCGGAAATTGTGACTGGTGCGCAGCACTATTGCAGTTACCCGGAGCAGCACCCTCCACCGAGAAAACCTGTGGACATTTATCGCCGGAACTGGAACCTCTACATGGTGAAAAAGATTGGCGCGAAGTTCCTCGCTCGTAGAGCTGTCCCGGTATGGGTCAGCAGGCCAACTAGCACTCGACTCCCACAAAAAACTTGGCCCTTTGAACCACCTGCTTCCTTCCGTAAGATCTGGTAGACGTTCCCACTTAGTAGCATCGTCCGCAACATTTTCTTTGGTCCCGATATATCTCCAATCTGTCATTTCTGTTGTCTCTAAAATTTCACTGATACGGGCGGCGACGAATTGTGAATAACGTCGATGGTCCGACTGGATCCAACACAGTACATCACGTGAATCACTCCAAAATAATCTCCTGTTTATGGTGTATGACAGAGACTTAGTTATTCTATCCGCCAGTCTGACTCCGATAACTGCTGCCTGCAGCTCCAGCCTTGGAACAGAAAGAAACTTGAGGGGAGCCACCCGCGTCTTCGCACCCACTATCACGCATTCTACATTGCTACCCTGCTCGAAACGTAGATAAACGACTGCGGCAATCCCAGACAAACTAGCATCGACAAAGGTGTGAAGTTGGATGGTTGTTTCTGGGTTCAGTGAAATGAGGGAACGATAACAACGGGGTATCCTCACGTCTTGCACCTTAGGAAGAATCTCGAGCCATTTTTCCCACTTTTCATTCAAACTTTCAGGAATCACGTCATCCCAATCGATGCCGGTTCGCCATATCTCCTGGAAAAGCACCTTCAGGTAGACGAGGACGTTTGATATTAATCCCAGCGGGTCGAAGACTGCCATAAGAGTGCTCAGCACCTCCCTCTTCGTAGGTTTCCGCGCTCCGGCTAGCAAGTCTCGGTCGTGTTTTGCTGATAGTTTGTACGTGAAATTGTCTGTTGCCGTACACCACCACATACCCAAAACTTTTTCTGTCCCCAGCTCTGAGCCGATGTTGAGATTTTTCTCGTCAGTCGTTTGTTCCATCATGGCTTCTATCACTTCTTGCGAATTGGAGACCCAGTTCCGCATGTCGAATCCGACCTGAGCGTGAATGAACTTCACGTCCTTTGCGAGCCGAATTGCAATATCATCGGACTCAACACTCACCAGCATGTCGTCCACATAATGCTGTCTTATGACCGCGTGGGCCGCGGCTGGGTACTGTATCTCGAACTTGCTTGCATTGAAGTTCTTTATGTACTGCGCCCATGAAGGTGAACAGCAGGTTCCGAAAGGCATTACCTGTGTCACGTACGTGCTAGGTTCGCCTGTTGAATCGTCACACCACAGTACTCGAAGACAGTGTTGGTCTCTTTTGGACATTAGCATCTGCAGGTACATTTCCTTAATGTCGCCACTAAGTCCAACTCGGAATTCGCGGAACCTGTAGAGCACGTAATCTAGAGGGGTCAGTAAGTCAGGCCCTTTCAACAGCATCGAGTTAAGTGAAATACCGTTGGTCTTCGCTGCTGCGTCCCAAACAATCCTCACCTTACCAGGTTTATTTGGGTTGAACACTGGAAAGAGTGGGAGATACCAGACCCGCTTTTGTGGTTGCTGTAACTCTTCATCCGACAACTTTCTAATGTATCCCTTCTTCCGATAGTCATCTATTTTTGCTCGCAGTACTGCGACTAGCTCCGGCTGCTTTTTCATCCTATTCTCGAGACAATGGAAACGTCGCAAGGCTGCAGGCTTGCTGTTAGGTAGGCGTATTTCGTTAAACTTCCAGAGCAGACTAACTTCATACCTCCCACTCTTTGATTAGGTAACGGATTTCAAAATCTGCTGTGTACGTTGTTCTTCACTGGATATTAGTGGTTGTCGTGACTCGCAGATCCCCAATCCTTCCAAGGAAAAATAATCACGTACGGCTTCTTGTAATATTTGTTCGCACTGTTTACTGCAAGGGCAGATTTGAACGGTATGATGTCCAACCAGAGCTTCACCTGTTTCGGAGCCTCCGTGTACGATCCAGCCAAGCCGAGTCTTAGTTGCAATAGACTCTTGCATTTTCCCCTCTCTTCCTTTAAGCGGTAAGGTAATATTGGCGTTGTCGATTCCAATCAATATTCGAGGCTGTACGTTGTAGTACGACTCGATAGGAACTCCTTTTAGATGCTGATATTGGTGAGATAGCTTTTTCATATCCACTGACTGGTGGAAGAGATCCAGGCTTGTTACAGTGTGAACTCCTTGCAAGCGATACTTTTTCTGAGTTTCTCCCGTTCCCGATATATCAATGTCTAGCTTCAGCGAATCTGTTTCAAGCCGGCGCTTATTTCCGGTCCACTTGAGGCACAATGGATCCGGCTTTCCGGACAGATTCAACTCCTGGACTAGTGTCGCGTCAACCAGCGTAAGCGATGAGCCGTCATCTAGGAAGGCATAAGTTTTTATGGAAGAACAGGGGCCATGTATCATGACTGGAGCGACACGAAACAGCCCTTTGTTTGTTTCCTTGTGATGAGCGTTGCATTCACGGATGGAAGTGGTTTGAGCAATTACACTCGATTCCTGATCGACTCTACTAGTAGTGCTTGTTCCATCAGCAACTCCTGATTTGTCCCGTTGGTCGTTGTGAAGAAGCTGATGGTGTATAAATATGCAACCATTCTTCCCACACACTTGCTTGGACTTACAAATACCTTTGTGTTTCTTAAGACACTTTCTGCATAGCGTAAACTCCTTTATAATCGCCCATCGAGCGTATACGATAGCTCGTTGAACCGCTGGCATTTCTCCAGATTCGAACAGATCACTCTTGCTTGATGATCTGTCTTAACCGGCTGATGTCTGGAATCTTCTTCTCTGTGCGTATTGACGTAAGCAGATTTTTTCTTGTTCCCTCGACTGGCATTTGTTTCGTTCGTGAGACGTGCGATCGGGCAAACTGTTTCTGCTAAATCGTATAACCACTCTGAGAAAGTCACGAGGTGCACCCGTTGTAAATTACGGCGATATCTTGCCCAGTCAACCTTGAAAGACGGTGGGAGTTTATCTACAAGCTCGTGCAACAGTGCTACGTTGTAGGAGTACTCTTCTAACTGACAAGCTTCAATCGTAGCACAGAGATTCTGTACTGCAAGAGAATACTCAATAAGGGTGTCCAGCTTGTCAGCCTTAGGAGCCGGCGTCGAGTGGATTTTGTATAATAAATTCTTCACAATCACTTCTGGATTTCCAAACAACATCTTCAACGTTGAAATTATACCGGGAACGTTCGTCGGATGCATCAGTCTGCATTTGACTGCCTCATACGCTTTCCCTCTAAGGCATTTCTGCAATCGAATTAAATTTTCGATCGGTGTATACCCGCACATGTCAGTGGTTGTCGTAAACGTGGAATAAAACAACGGCCATTCTTCAGGCACACCACTGAATACTGGCAGCTCACGTGAGACGGCCTGCGACTTGGTTACGCGTCAAATTGTGATTATTCTCCTCCTCTGCTGGGTTCTGTCTTGGCGTAGACTGCTGTATCGGATTAAAATTGAGCTCTGGGTTGTTCGTTAGCTGGGGTAAAATCGGCTGCCTGTTAACTAAAATCTCGTGTTCATGAGGTGCTTGTTGACAAACCGATGGCAATGGATTGAGTACGGGAAAACAATGTAACTTTTGAGAAGCAGCACCATTCAACCAATCTGAAACCTTCTTCTTCGATCGTTCTTCTTCTACATCTATCACCGAAGCGTTATCGTTAACCATCTCCTTCATGAGCTCGTGTCGTTTTCGCAGATACTCACGTCGATTTGCTTCTTCCGTTTCTTGAATTTTTCTCTCTTCTTCCAACATCTGCAATTGCAACTCCAACTGTCTCTGCTTGGTGGACCTTCTAGATGTTGCCTTGGAACACTGGCTCAAGTTATCCCCTAAAGCTTGTTGCTTGGTCTTCGGAGGATGGTTTGACTGCAGTAGCTCCGGCAACTGTTTTTGTGGACCTTCTTTTGTAACAGTTGTTGGTACGAATGGAATAGACTTTGGGGGAACGTTATTAGAAACTGACGGAATACATTGGGCAGCATATGATGGCACTGTATAACATAAATCTTGATTCACTCTCGACGATAAAACGGGCGGATTTGGCAAACAATAGGGCGGAATCGATGGCATTGGCGGCATAAGACATATTGATTGCTACGGCGGCAACATATAAAAAGGCGACATGAATGAATAAGGAGGCATAAGCGAGTGAGGTGGCATAAGGGAGTTTGGTGGCATCATTGAATTTTGCCCGATTGAAGAACAAAATGTATTTGGCGAAAATATCGTAGATGATGTTACAGACGTGTTTATTACGAGATCGGAGGAAGTAATAAATGGTACACTGGTAGTGTGTTCCTGGGTGACCACTGTACCATATGTACTTACGAGCGATTCCGTTGGGGCATTCGCTTTTGTCGATTCTTTGTTTTTGGCATGCTGCTTCTCTTCGCAGACCGAGCAAAGCCAATCTTGATTTTCGACATCTTGGTTAACACCCACACAGTCGAAGTGGTACCAGTCATCACATGTATCACACTGGACCATTCGGGAGTTGTCTGTAGCGTTGCAGGCCTGGCAGGTACCCTGTATTGTATCTTCGGGCCTGGAACGTGTGGCTCTCCCTTCCGAGTTATCGCGTCGATGCGACATCGTTATCCGGACGTGAATAAACGAAGTTTTTAATTTGTTGACGTGAGGTCAACGACAGCAGGGATGAGAAAAAGTCCGAGTTTTTGAATAACGTAGAAACGTATATTAAAAACATCCTGTAATTTACAAACGTTACAATTGGGTGTTGATTATAATCCATCGACAACCTACGTTTAGTGTTTCTTTTATCCCTGATGGTTCTATTCACTTATAATCTGTTAACGTGTAATTTAAACTGGATGGAAATGGTCATGTACAAAGTGGAAGAGTTTTCCTTAGCGAAATTTAGTTGTACATGTTTAATTTCGTTTCCTTACCTTTAACTAAGATTTAGAATTCGAATAGCTTTAAAATTCAATACAATAGTGGCGAATTCTAACCCTAATAAATGTACTTAAATTAGCATAGATACATAGCAATTAAGAAACAAACAGTGCAACTTTAGTGGTATTTACCAAGTATGTAGGCCGTAAGTAGCGTAATTAGTTTATAACTAGGTTGAAAAGTAAATGTAACGTTGCACGTAAGTGTATCCTCGTATCACCTCAAAAACTCTTATTCATATGGTTAATATTGTTCAACTCTATTGTGTTTAACAGTGATATAACTTTTTGTTGTTCTGGCGTTTGACATTTCTCGTTGTCGGGCGAGTTTTTTGTCGCTCCGCTCGCGTTATAGAGATGCGCCGACCGAGGGGTCGTAACAACATAGTAGGAAAAAATTCAACAGCACCACTCATTATCGTTTGTGTTTGACGTTTGTTTTGCGTGAGCACGTAGAATTTACCCGAATAATACCTGTGCATAAAGTTTAGATATGTTTTCTGCATCATATGCCTTAAGTGTCCGAAATATGATTCGGAACGGTATTTTGCGATTTTTTTCCTGCGTTCCAAAAGAAGGTATTCGATACCGTTTGTCCACCTGGTTTGACTGGTTCGACTATATGAATTTCCGATCACAAAAAATATACAACCCGTTCAGAATTCAGTGATCAAAAAAGAATGAAATATTCACGATTTATCTCATGGTCGACCTTTTCGATCTTTTCTAATAAAACTTTCTCATGGCTACTATGATAACGTCTTACAAATTTCTACAATCAGAAGCTCAACTCGAAAGCTTAATCGGAATTGATAGTGTGTTAAAATTGTCATGTTTTTAAAGGGCGAAAACTAAATTTTTCAGTGCATTAAATTTACTCTTAATTCTTTTGTATTATCGGATAAAACCCAAAATCACAGGACAAAGTGTGTACTGGAATGTAGAGAACAAATCTGAGATCATGTTGAGCAGGAAGCTTGTTAGTTATGAACAGGCAATACATGAAAAAGCCCGCTGGACGGACCTGTGTTAACAATCAGCCTAGATTTACTAGATAGATAAAACCACACTACCTTTTTTCAGCTTCTCCTTTTTTTCTTTGTTTCATCCTTCTTTGGTTCTATAATCCTATTTTCTGTGAAATGGATATATACGTTACTAACATTATTTTCCTATCTTCAACCCATTCCCGTACGATTTAATTTTCGAAAGAGCCGACCAAATGCAAACGCTTCGATGGATCACGCTTCGATGGATCACGCATTCACTTCTCTGCTGAGCGTTTCTGTGCCTCCTGCGTTGCAAGCGCACCACGAGAGAGACTCGATGTTGTACGTTTTAGCACAATCATTTCAAGACGAGTGAGACTCGATGTTGTACGTGAAAGGGCTAATTTCCAACTTCTACCGGTTTTCCTCTACCATCTCTATTTACAACCTCTATCTTTTTCTAGCATTCAATTTAAATTTTCGTCGCGCACTTCTGACTTCATTAACAACATCCACGTCACGTTCACGTCCCGTCACGTCAAGTCCCGTCACGTCACGTTACGTCAGTTATTCTACCATGCAATTATTATGAAAACATTCACATACATCGACAATGTAACGACCCGTCAGCATACGTTCAACGAAAACGACCGGCAGGATTTGTGGAAAAGAATAATTGACGGAGAGGGCTTTTGTTTTGATTTTGGTTGTACAGTAATTTACATCTAATTCGACATTTAGCTAATTGGACAGACCTGTGATGCAACACGTTCAATTAGACATTTTTACCTCTAATTGGACGTTTTTGTAAACATTGATAGTTGCCACCAGTCGCGAATGTCCAATTACTGGTCAAAATCGACTCCAATGCGACACTGAGTGGTGCCTCGGCATGTCGCATTATAGGTAACTTACTGTACTTTTTATGCCAACATATCTCTTAGGCGGCTCGTACACCGGAGCAATAAGCTAGTTAGCAAACTGCAATACGCAATATGCAACAGGCATCATATTTTGTTGTGCTTCGTATACCAAAGCAATAAAAACGCCTGACATTATGCAAGCAACCTGACTAATGAACGAAATTTGTCAAATTATGGGCGATAAGCTGCTTTTCAACCGACACGTTGTGTTGCTAGCAATATGTGTTGCTCTACAAAGGTGATAGCGATATCGTATTGCGTCGGTTTGCGAGATCAACAAAAAATGAATGGAAAAACCCATTGGCGATAATATTGC
Organism: Toxorhynchites rutilus septentrionalis; assembly: GCF_029784135.1. Classification (NCBI taxonomy): domain Eukaryota; kingdom Metazoa; phylum Arthropoda; class Insecta; order Diptera; family Culicidae; genus Toxorhynchites; species Toxorhynchites rutilus. Next base: position 255,820,578 of record NC_073745.1, read on the forward strand.
TTATTGCATGTTGATAGTTGTTAGTTGCTTGTTGCTCTGATGTGCGAGCCGCCTTAGGCGGCTCGCACATCAGAGCAACAAGCAACTAACAACTATCAACATGCAATAAGCAATATTATCGCCAATGGGTTTTTCCATTCATTTTTTGTTGATCTCGCAAACCGACGCAATACGATATCGCTATCACCTTTGTAGAGCAACACATATTGCTAGCAACACAACGTGTCGGTTGAAAAGCAGCTTATCGCCCATAATTTGACAAATTTCGTTCATTAGTCAGGTTGCTTGCATAATGTCAGGCGTTTTTATTGCTTTGGTATACGAAGCACAACAAAATATGATGCCTGTTGCATATTGCGTATTGCAGTTTGCTAACTAGCTTATTGCTCCGGTGTACGAGCCGCCTTAGTTCCAAATTTCGGAGTGAAAATCATTCGCGACTGGCTGAGAGAAATAGTCTATATATTATTATTGTTGAATAAGTACTGACTACTGGGTTTAAGCATTTAAATTATTGAATTCAATGATTTTCATTGAATTTTTCCAAATTTAGAACCGATTCTAGGCATGCTGATTTGAATGAAGGTATTGCAATTTAAAATTGTTGTAGGTGGCGACACCTTGAATAACATTAAACAAATCATTCGTTTGACATTTGACGTGACGGTGCAAGCATTGACTACATGTGTGAATTGGTGGAGATGTTGACGGAACGTAGACGTTCTTCTCCGTAACGTTCTATGTGAATCGCACATTAAGCGATTGAAGTCCTTTGCCTGCACCGCTCATTTACGGAGTTTTTTCTTTTTTTCAACTCTTTGTGTGGAGAACCGTTTGATTTTTTTCTTTACCTAAATGGCAATCCCGCTCGATAAGGGTATGTCAATTGAAAAATTGTTTATCGCGTTATGCATTGCAGTATACTATATTATCAAGAAACTGGCGACATGGTATTTTTTTTTATTATATTTGTTTTAAATTTGAGTGTAGCCGAAATTTCGCTTTATAACCAACTTTTACAATTCCTCAGTATAATTATCAGAGTATAACTGTAATGGAACTAACAAAAGAAGAAAAAGAAAATCGACACAATTTTCTAGAGTAAAAACGTGTTTCAAGTTCAAAACGCTATGAATATCATTAAAATAAATAACGAACAAAAATAAATAAATATAAATTTTTTTGTATACAGAAAATATGTTTCAATAAAATTGATGAAGAGGGGAAGGTAGTCCTAATCCTATAGAAGCATCTCAATGGTATGTACTATAACATTTTTTATAATATAATATGATTGAATTGAATTAACCTATAGGCAAAAATTCATGCTATCAGTTTTGTAATGTGACAACGTTTTGTGAGCCCTGTTTTCCACGCAAAGCGCGATGTCACGCCACAAAACACGTAAGATATGGTATTCACGAGTCAAGCAGCCTACACAGCCTCAATGTTTGAAAACAATGAACCCAAAGCGTTACTTGATCAAGATTGTTTGTTTTGCGTGTTTTATTATTATATTAGGACCAAATATAATAGAATATTAGGATAATAGGACCAAATATAATAGAAGGACCAATAAAACCAGCTAGAATAATTAAAATTCATCCAAAAGTAAGGACATTTTTTGCTAAATGGAAGCCGACAGACGTCGAAGCGTAATTTTACCTGTCTGAAAAGCCAATTTAACATTTAACGAGGCGGCGGTCTCTCAACGACATCAATTGCCCCTCTCCATGCCATGAGGGTTAAATGAGGAGACTTTATACTTTGCAGCTCTTTCGCCTCTATTCTCCATGACACGACTTCTGTGGAATAAACTATTAGTTTAGGGGCTGTCCACATACCACGTGGACAGAAAAAGCACGATTTTAGACTCCCCCTCCCTCTCCGTGGACAAGCGTGCACATTTTCATACCCCTCCCCCTGTTATCCACGTGGACATTTTTTCTTATTTTATTAGAATAATTAAGGAATTGAGTGAATTGCGCGCAAATCGAATTTCAATTCCATTCAAGTTTATTTTGTTATAAATTTTACTAGTTGCTCCCTATCACTCTTATATAAAGGCTATCTGGTTTGCCAACACAGAAACGCGCAATATACATACAGTTGAACAATACGAATCCGAATATAAAGCACAGAATTCCAAAAATTGATCTTGGGCAACATATTCAATACTAGAAAGGTAATTTACGTTCACAACTTTGTTTCAAAATTGTGCTTATTCCAACTGGAAATCACCTGAGGTGTTGGCAGTAGCAACAACAATCCTTGAAGTGGATTGTATATTGTGTCATAATATGAGCTCAATCAGTGCCGAACTTTCCATGTATTTGAAGCGCACACAAACAAACAGAACAATTCCATATGCATAGATTATTTTTTATTCAGAAAAAGAATTTCAAGAAAAGAAAAGATAAAGTAGGAAACATGCACTTATATAGATCTGCACTTAACAAAGGATTGAGAAGTAAAGAGTCGAAATTTTTAAACGATTTCGGAACGCTGTAGTTTTGATATCAATAATGACATTAGATACAAAATACAACATTTTTAAGCTACAAATTCCTAGTTTAGGGTTATCGTACGTACATATTTTTAGTTTAATATGTGCATGGGCTGTAGACAAAAGACATTGCAAAAAAAAAAATAAAAATCTATACAAAGTTTGAAAGCAAACCAAAAACTTTTTTTTTACAATGTCTTTTGTCTACAACCCATTTCATTTCGTTTCCATTTGGTTCATAGAAAGTTTCAGTAGAACCTTTTCCTACAGAGGTATTCTCTATCGAATGAAAAAATATCCTTTAATTTTGAATAAGGAATATTCAATGAAATAATTAACGCACAGCAAATCGATGGTCAAAACAGTTCACTGACCACCACAAACTTCAATATATTCTATGCAAGGACCAGTGTTTGCTTCGACGAATGCATTTTTTAGAACAGAGTTACAGCGTTTCAAAAATCACTCAAAACTCACTTTCGATGTCGCAGTACTCGCGGAGAAAAACTACATAAGAAATTTTTGATTACTATTGATTTTATACTAACCTTGCCCTTATTTTTTTGCTCTTTAGTTTCTTCCAAATTTCATTTCTATTGTTTTGGTCAGTCTTCAGAATGCAACTCGGTGCTGATGCGTTACAAGATTTGTGTGCCCAGTTGAGCTCCCACTCCTTGTGCACATATGCGCTCTGGCGAATGAGCACGCTCCGAAACACAGATGAAATGTTTGGTTGTCAGCGCCGTTCTTACGCCCAGTTTTAAGCTGAGTTTTACGCTGAAATTTGCACCGTGCTTGCGCAGTATTTCTATACTGCGCGCTTGAATCTGGATTGCTCTATCTGTTGAGATATTTTTCTTCAAACAAGCGTATACGGTTCAAATGGGGGTGCGATTCGAATAGTTTACAAGAGAACAATTCAACGCCAAATTAATTAATTACCCGATACTCTCCATTTAAAAAAAATGTTTCATTTTCCAAATACCATAGCTCCTGCTGCCCGATTGAAACAAATTTTTGAGAAATGAATCAACTTTCTATGGGAATTTAAAGTAATGTTCAAACAGTTGAGAAAACATTCTCATAAATTGAATAATGCATCGAAAACGTTTATGTCTGTTTAAAATATTGTTATATGCAGGTTGTTAAGTAGCTGATCCACAATATTTTAGGAGGTGATAGAGGATCATATTTGATGAAAAAAAAAACTTCCTCGCTTGTGGTCACATCTCATCTAAGAAACAATTATTGAACTTTCCTTGAGATCGATTTTTTTTGCCTTAATTTGACTCAAATTCAAAAAGTACGCTGCTTAGAACGTTTCAATTGCTTTCATTTGAAAGATGAGAAAATTTTGCATAAAATTCTGTCATAAAACATTTAAATTAGTGGAAGATTAGTGGCGAACGGAATGGAATAGTGGAAGAAAATTCTTGTGGTTCCAAGGAAGGAATTGAAGAGTAGTTGGAGAACCTCAATTTGATTGATAACAATCCAGTTTATCATGCATTTTTGTAAAATTAATAAAAATCCATAAAAACACAACATTTCATGTTTCTTTTTAAATGTTTTGCAACTACATTCTACATATGCAAAATTGCAAATGAGCAGCACAATCATTCTAAGTAGCGTACTTTTTAAATTAGAGTCGGTTCAATGCATAAAATTGGGCTCAAGAAAAGTTCAACAACTCTGCCCTAGTTGAGAATTGACCATATGTGGAGACGGATTTTTTTGTCAAATGCTCACCCCTATCATTTCCTGAAATAATCCGAATCAGCTACCTAGTTCCATATTTATTTTTATTGGAATACTGGCTCATTTGTTTTAAATTTGACGACTAAAGGTGAGTGGACAATCTCATACAAATGTAAATATTGATTCGTAGTAATTGACGAATAAAAACACTTTGAATAACTGACTTTACACGCAATTCTGTATGGAAAACTATACAAACATTATTATCCTAAGACTAACTGTTCTCGAAATATAACAATATGTATAGAAAGTTATATTTGATGAAAAACCATTTACTCATATCATGAAACCTCAACCATTATGGTATTATTTAATTTTTATAATTTTGGGCTATGAGGGTCTACCCCGGGCATACCCCGTAACTAGAAAAGTTCAATCATAGGAAATAGTTTGGTCGCGTGTTTACGTGAGGTATGAAAAAGTTCAATGATTTGAGAAAAAATATATTTACGTTTGACTGGGCAGCATTCTCAGACGGCTAAAATCGTTTATTGATAAATACGGAGAGTTTTGAAATTCTTAATGTGTAACAGATTTTATTTAATTTTGAAGGTACAAGTGATTGTATTTAAAAAATTATTCTCCCTGTCCACGTGGACTCAGTCTACACCCCCTCCCACCTCTCCGTGGACAAGCGTGGACATTTTATTACCCCCTATGATACTGCCCAACGAATTTCAATGTCAATGTCTGCGTGTTGATATTTGTTATTGTTCGCTACCATCAGTATTTCTTCGTTGATCGCTTGTGATCGTGTCGTTTGTGAAATCTCTAGGAAAACATTTTGCACATATTCCATCTGCCATGCAAGGCTTTAAAAGTTTCAAATCACCGCATAGGCCATTAACCATGTTTGTGGTAACAGTATCGAACAGTCATTTTCCGGAACCCGATTAGTTTGAAAATCTTTCGACTGTCACAATTCCACAATCGATCTTTGTATTCTTAAATCCGTTCGACTCAAATTCAATCGCTTTATGCAAACGTGGCAACCTTGCCTTGTCGCAATTTAAACATCAAAACAATTCATTCGTATTCGTGGAGCAATTAATTCTCTATCGGTTTGGTTGATCCGAAAGAAATTTTAAATTTTTCAAATTTGAATGAAAATAATCACTTGATGTCGTTTCAAAACATAGAAGACATAACTCTGACGCTAACTTAACTTTTTTTCTATAAATTTTCTTACATTTCCATAATATAAAATTATCACCAGAACCAATTTTCGTTCAAGATTTTTCCCCACTTGCTTCTTCTTTTTGAATGGCGTTAACGTTCCCTGTGGAACTTTTGCCGTCTCAACGCATGCATTAACTAGCGTAATTGAATATTACTTAGTTGAGATTTCTTAAGCCAAATAACACGCCTTGAATGTATTCCGAGGGGCAAGCTCTTGAATACGCGTGACCACAGTGCAAGTCGAAGGAAATTTCTTTGACGAAAAATCCCCCGGCCAGAACGGGAATCGAACCCAAACACCCGGCATGATAATGTGAGACGCTAACCACTCGACCACGGGTACACTTCCCCACTTGCAGAGAATGTATTACTCTGTTACATCGAACATATAATTGATACGGTAGTTTATTTTCGTATTCATTTCATCCAAAAATCCCTTACCATTTCCACTTAACAGAAGTGGAACATGAAGCCCAATGTGGCAATGTCGAATTGCGTGGTAAGGTTGTCATATTTGCACAACTCTGTGAGGCCCAAATTCCAGACGAGAATCATCCGGCGCAACAGAGCACTTGTTCGAGTGCACGTTTGCACATCTTACCTCAAGGTCGGTCCGTGGTCGAAAGAGGCCTATGCAACAACATGTCAGATCTTCTCGCCACTAAGACGTGTTGCCAGTACCGATAATGAAAGCTCGCATTAAGGTGGTGTTAACCTCTCCAAATGAACTACTCTTATCGAGGGACATAATTAGCTCATTTACATCTTCCCTCTCCTCCATAAAAACGTTTGCTTAAGTTAAGTTAGAAAAAAAACTCAATCCATCATTTTTCAAATTATGAATAGCTCATGCAAATCCTAAGGCAATTTTTATCAGTGCAGCACCTAACACAGGTCGCTTGAATTGTCATTGATATTTCGTGCTAACCTACTTATGATGCTATTGATCCCGTACTCGTTCATTCAGCTATTCAGCGTATCTGTCAAATCATAGAATCAAAACAAACGAGAAAAAGAGAACTGGATGTGTTTTTTTTTCGATGATGGCTGGTTTATTCTTATCACTTTTTATAGAAAAACAATCAAGTTGTTTATGTTTATTTACATTTCCAGATCATAGGATTGCACTGCAAGGACGTAATCATTCATATACTCTGATACCTTTCTTTGGCGATTGGAACGTTGCTGTGCTGCCTAGTTCATTTGATCACTTTTCTCTTTTTTAGTTTGCGATACATGCCGGTGCATTACCCAGTTTCGAGATATTTCATCACTGATCGTAGCGTCTCATCTATAGCAGTAGCTTCCGTTATCTCTGCATTAGTCAGAAATTTAACCGCGTTTGTCTCGACCAGGGTGCTTTCTCCCAAAAAGTAGAATCTTTATCAAACGGACTATCAATTCCGCTGTATCACCGTGACCGTGTGTACGCGATGTTGTTTCTTCCGTGGACAAATTCTGTCATAAAGATCGGACTGAGACGAAGTTCCCAGCTATCTGCTCGAGTGAGGGCTCTCTTCTACTTTTTCCTAGCTCGATTCAAGATGAAAGTTACATGGACAATAATTTCAGCTATGAAGACAGCTGTAATGGTTATCGGCGGTTTTTAGCCGTAAGCGTGTAACCTATTTGATAGACGGATGAACGGGATGAAGGTCAGCTCGTCCTATGCGAAATTCGCGTTTTAGGAGCACCCATCCCTTCGATGAGGGATGACTTCAGAGTTTATCATAGGTCCCATGTTACAATCAACCAACATATCGCTAAGCGGCAATAACTTGCAGAAACGTTAGAACGTAAATAAAACAGATTGTTCGTCCAGTTCGAAACGAAACTAGTTATCTATTCGAAACAATTAACAAGCTCCACTTGTTTATACCTTTTTGTCTTCACTCTCTCTTGACATCACTCTGTGCATTGATTACACGTCGCTATCAGTACAGTGCAATGAAGTGGCCGCGTTCGCCGTATCCATGGCAAGTCTTGTCCAACGCTGGACTTGTAGTACCGCTTCTGTATAAGGGATGATTACAACGGTGGCAACGATTACGAACGATAACGAGTATTGTTTGGTTGGATGCTGGTCGACTCGATTTATTCCTGCGAACGCTTCGTGTTCTGTGCTGCGTCCGTCATAGACTGCATATATCGCTGGACATTGTTCACGAAGACTGAATAACAGTCGGGTTTTGTCAGGCATGGCCGCAATTTAGCTGCTTTCACCATTTGAATGAAGCGGTTCCATTCTTCCTAAATTTTGTTGGCGGGAAATTCACTCGGGAAAGGTCTAATGTGATCCCATCTCACAGTGGCTCGAATACCGTCGCCACGGTCACTCGAACCATAAAGAGCACTACAATTCTCGTTAACGTTGAGACACGTTGTGCTTACCAGTCGCGGTCGTTCGTACGTGCACAACCTTTTTGTTAGCATCTAGGCCTTGCTGACTTAGGTATCCGACGAGGAGTCCTACACAATCGAATCCAAGCTTTCGTCGTGCTCTCGATCGATTTTCCAAAGAAATCGCGCTCGCCGATTCCGCGTTTCATAGAAGCCAGCCAATATATTTGATTCTATGTGCCAAGCATTCACACGTCTTTTTTCCCAATGCTGTTCTACTACAGATCGACATCCGATTACTGTTGCTAGTGGAGAGCGTTTTTTGGGTCGCTGCTTTTACTTCCGTTCAGATTCTGGCTCTGGTCATCCAAACACATGGATTTGTAGAGGTTATCCGACTCTTCTTTCTCGCTATCCGAACTAGCAGTAGCTCGTACGTACTTTCCTGTATTTCTTGTTTCCATTTTTTTTCGTGTCAAGAGATTCTTTCTAGGTTCTACCCCCAGTCGTAATCTGTAATTTACAAAACATCGCAATGTTAAAACCATTTCATTCGCTTTCTTGAATACTTCCTAGTATTTTCTCATCGAATTCGCTCCGCTGTTTACCGACAGACTGGAAACAGTCGTCTTTTCAACTCGTTATACTTTGGAATCATTCTTACTATCCAGGAACTTTTCTAGCGAACTTCACGGTCTGCTGACGACGGTGGATACAGTCCACCTCGTCTTTTCAACGCGTTTTAATTTCTTCTCGACCTCCGCAGTCTATCAACGACGGTGGAAACAGTCCACCTCGTCTATCAACTCGTAATTTTTTCGACCTCCGCGGTCTACCGACGAAGGTGGAAACAGTCCGCCTCGTCTTATCATCACGTTTTAATTTTATATCCGACTTCCGCAGTCTACCAACGACGGTGGAAACAGTCCACCTCGTCTTATCAACGAGTTTTAATTTCTTCTCGACCTCTGCGGTCTATAAACCATGGTGGAAGCAGTCCACACCGTCTTATCAATTCGTAATTTTTTCGACCTCCGCGGTCTATCGACGAAGGTGGAAACAGTCCGCCTCGTCTTATTAACTCGTTGAAATTTTTCTTGACCTCCGCGGTCTACCTACGACGGTGAAAACAGTTCATCTCGTCTATCGTTGTAGGTTTCGTGTTACAAACAAAGAAAAACTGATTATATTTCTCTTCAGTTTTTGGAAATTGGGATTTGCCCGTACTTTTCCACTAAATAATCACTGTCACTTTTTTGTTTTTTTCATGCCGAGTGATTCTCGTCATAGTTTTTAAAAAGTCCAGGTTACTAACTGTCCAATTGTCCAGAATTGAACTCCTGGCAGGATCGCTAAAATGTGAGGCCCAAATTCCAGACGAGAATCATCCGGCGCAACAGAGCACTTGTTCGAGTGCACGTTTGCACATCTTACTCATTACTTATCAAGGTCGGTCCGTGGTCGAAAGAGGCCTATGCAACAACATGTCAGATCTTCTCGCCACTAAGACGTGTTGCCAGTACCGATAATGAAAGCTCGCATTAAGGTGGTGTTAACCTCTCCAAATGAACTACTCTTATGGAGGGGCATGTTTAGCTCACTCACAAACTCGATTGGACTTGAGAATTCAACATTACCATCCGTTCGGGTAATGTGCGATTCACATAGAACGTTACGGAAAAGAACGTCCACATTCCGTTAACGTCTCCATCAATTCACGCATGCAGTCTATGCTTGCAGCAGCACCGTCACGTCAAATGTCAAACGAATGATTTATTTTTTGTTAAGCATAGTGTCGAAACCTACAACAGTTTTAAATTGCAATGCCCTCTTCCGAATCAGCATGCCTATAATCAGTTTCAAATTATAAAAAAATCAATGAAAATCATTGAATAATTTTGAAACTGGGAGATATGTTCGCATAAAAAAAATGCATACAAAATCAAAACAAAAGCCCAGACAAAAAGCCCAAGGAGCCGTCCGTCTACGTCAATTAATGTGCGATTCACATAGAACGTTACGGAAAAGAACGTCTACGTTCCGTCAACGTCTCCACCAATTCACACATGCAGTCAATGCTTGCACCAGCACCGTCACGTCAAATGTCAAACGAATGATCTATTCAATGTTTTTCGTGGTGTCGCCATCTACAACAATTTTGAATTGCAATGTCCTCTTTCAAATCAGCATACCTAGAATCAGTCCTAAATTTAGAAAAAAAAAACAGGGAAAATCATTGAAATATATTATTTAAATGCCTAAAACCTGTAGTCCCGACCCTTTTTTAGCAATAATAATATATAGACTGTTTTTCTCAGCTAGTCGTGAATTGATTTTAACTGAGAAATTTGAAACTGGGAGATATGTTGGCATAAAAAATGCAGCCAAAATCAAAACAAAAGCCGAGACACAAAGCCCAGACAAAAACCCAACGAGCCGTCCGTCTCCGTCAATTATTCTTTTCTACAAATCCTGCCGGTCGTTTTCGTTGAACTTATTCTGACGGGTCGTTACGTTGCCGGTGTATGTGAATGTTTTCATATGAATTGCATGGTAGAATAACTGACGTAACGGAACGTGACGGGGCGTGAACGTGACGTGGATGTTGTATGTGAATCGCACTTAAGGGCGTCACACATACAACGTCCCGTCACCGTAAAGTCAACGTAAACGAATGAAATGCCAAATATTCTTCTATGGAAATCGTGTGGTCGCATTCACATACACCAGCAACGGCAACTTCGACGTTGGCAAAATAAGTCCAAGTGAATAGTTGACGGGACAGTGACGGGACATTGTATGTGTAGCGCACTTAACACGTTGAGCCCAGCGTCGGTCCCTAGGGACACGCTATTTACTCATACTAACGCGAGGACCCTTATAGCATACATGGTAACTGTCTAAGTTCGTTGGTTTGAGTTCACGGTGGGTGAATAATAAAGCCGTCCATTAATGGTGTAACTTTTTTGCATCAGGAATCAAGTTTTCGTTTCACTTCATATGGACGTTAAAATCAGAGTGTATTCGCGGGTAACGAGATTCGTGTCAGTGGGAGTAGGAGTATGGATTGAAGTCTGGTTGAATGAAGAGGCAGATTTGTATTCATTAGTCACGTCAATCAGAATAACCATTTGCTAGAATAGTTCACCAGTCATCCTCGCTCTTAATGTTCTTAATTCTTAATTAATTTCTAGTCAATTTAAGGCATGTTGATGGCGAATGCCGAAGTAGCCCTAGTCGATGAGAAGCTACTGAGAGGAAAGTCGATTTCATTTTTCATCTTTGAAGATTTCGGGCCCTGATGACTATAATGAATTTTCAGGTGGAATGAACACACTTCAAAATGAAAAGTATGGATAAAAAATAAAATTTCCATATCGAGGATAATATGTATGTTATAAACATGAAAACCACATTTTTTTTTCAAGAGGGTAAAAATCTTGTATGAAAATTGCGTCTGAAGAAAATTTCATATTATAATGATGTGTTTTAGTGGAAACATTCTTCTTGGATGGCATTACGGTCCTGGGGAACTTTTGCCTTCTCAACGTAGCGTTACTTGCGTCATTTTTATTAGTAGTACTTGGTTGAGATTTCTATGCCAAATAACACGCCTTGAATGTAATCTTGAGTGGCAAGCTCTAGAATACGCGTGATCACAGTGCAAGCCGGAAGAATTTTCTTTGACGAAAAATCTTCCGGCCAAAACGGGAATCGAACCTGAACCCCCGGCATGATAGTGTGGAACGCTAACCACCCGGCCCGGAAACATTACAATTGATGTAAAAATAGACGAGTAAAGTTCAGTACTACATGTTTTAAATAATCAAATAACATTAAATTAAAAGTTTCATTCAAATTTAAAATTGCCTTCGGGCCTGCTAATTCGACGGAGATTAGTCTGGCTCTCTAAATGAACATTGCCAACAGATATCGACACTGTATCCAAGCTAAGACGCGCTCAATATTCTTTTCGAGCTACGCTACGTTTCGTATAGTATAACATCACTCAAAGTATGATTTTCACATAGTGCAAAAATCATTGAAGTTATAAGGCCAAACTCTGCTTGAGACTTACCATCAGAAACAAGAACACATGGCCCGGGCAAGTTAGCAAATCGAATGCCGATGAGATGAATAGATTGGAAAAATCCATTTGCGAGTGAACTTATTATTAGGCTATTTTTACAGGAAAACGTGATGTTGCGCACATTTTGCCAAATTACTAACCATACTTACGCTCAAATGAACTCGGATTCTCCTCTTTCGGCGTTCCTTCATGTCGCGTTGATTTTTCCTGAAACTGGCATGCCGAAATAGCTGACAAATTAGTATCGAATACAGTTCTATACATTGAGACAAATGAATGATTACCTCTGTTCTCTGTAGAAATGGAAGGCACTGCTGTTTCTGCTGTACCATCGATATCATTCATGCTTTGGCGACAGATAACTTATCTCAAGTGTTCGATTGAATGCGGTACGAGAAACGATGGATTTATGAGTGAAAAAAAAACTGAACGGATCGATGTTCGGATTAAGTCTAATGAAAAGAGACCGTTATTGTTTTTCAATTATGTATTTTTAAGAATAATTTATTTATATTCATTTTTGTTGTAAATTTTTTTGTAATTTACAGAGACTTAAACGAAATTAAATATAAAATAATAATAAAAATATATTGCGTGTTTTTCCGTGTTTTTCTCTTGCAGCTCTGTTGAAATTACCATGTTCAATAATAGTGCTTTGTTACATGATATTTGACATTCACTTTCTTTAAGAAACTTAGAGAGAAAATTACTTATATTCACAATTTGTTTTTTTTTGTTTTGTTACTTATATCATACCGTCATTTTTGAAGAGGCTAACTTTATGTCCACGGTCCTCCTCGAATTATCTACTTTCTTCACTTGTTTAGATTACGATTAAACTTTGTCCTGCTTGTTAAAGATATAATACATTTATAGTTACGATTCAATTAGTCGATTTTCTCTCTAAAATATTCAACTTGTTTTTTTGTTTCTTGACCTTAAAAAAGAGTGTAATTATGTTTTGTGTGGTTTTTTTGCTTCTTCGCTAATATTACTTTTCTGTTTTCATGTTACTAATCCTAGACAAAGGAGGGTTTTTTTATAAATAAATTAAATAGCTTATTGGACAAATACAGCAATCGTAGTTATTACGACACGAAAATAATACTAATCGTAACTGAAAATATTACTCTTTTTGCTAGCTCTCCTTTTTCCCCTTCTTTTTTATATTTTTGTGTTCCAAGGCGATACCTCTCGGAACTAATTTCAGCTAATATGTCTCATTCAATTTATGTGAATCTTCCTTTTCGCTACTATACACACACACACGCAACAGACGAATTACTGATTTTTATTCATAATAAAACAAAACTTCTCCTTCCAGAACAGAGAGAGGTACCAGCAATTTTACAACTATATTTACACAGCTCTTCTTTCAGGCTTATTGACGCTTCCTTTAAGTGTTGGTAGAGCGAATTGCCGGTAATGCTCTTCTTTTTTCCGAAACAGCTAGAACTGCGCGCCTTCAGCGCTGGTAATATTTACAACGGGAAGAAGTCACGCGTACAATCTCATCGTTAAACTCGCACATCAGCATGCGCACGGGCCTCGAGCACATATATACCACCCTCCAAAGGGGAAACATTTTCATTCGAGATCGATTAATATTTCTTTCTCGCCTTGCTTTGTTTTAATTTTTTGTTTTGTAACTACACTACACCTTTCCTTACAAACTATGTACTTTTTTCATGAACCATTTTTCATGTCAGATATTTAACAGGGTAAACAAGATTGTTCTGCTGTTGATTAAAAAACAGGTTTTATTCACATTCTTTCATCTTTATTACTTTTTCCTACAAACTACGATAAGATTTTTGTTAGCTTGTTTAATTAGTATTTTTTTCATTTGTTTTGTTCTTTATTATTCATTTGCTTTAGCTAAGTTGCCTTTCATAATTTTTAATGGGTTTACACCATCTCTTTTTTTTGTCTGCTTTGATGTTAAATATTTTGTTACGTTACAATTAAAACTTTTTTGTTTACTTCCCTACTATGTACATTGTTTAGCTTAGCTTTCTCTTATGTGATAAATTGTGTTTGAATTTGAACAAATGTTTTATGCTTAAACTAATAAACTACTAAAACAGAATAAACTTTTATGTACCGACTCTCTATCTCGCTCTCTCTCTCTCTTACAAATAACTTAGGTAGAGGAAATTGAAAAGCTACATTTTAAAGTCGCGAGAAAATATTTCCCTTCACGATACCATATTTCGCGTTCGGACGATTCTTTCAAAGATTTTAAAATTAAAACAAAATAATAATAATATTAATAATAGTAGTACCAACAGGAAGCAAAAAAACGAATATACACATTCTGACTGGAGAGTTTTGCACAACAGTGAAACATTTACACGTCTATTTACATGAATCGTCATCTCACTTCACAATCTTTCACAGCGGCAGCAGCATTCAGCTCGTGCTGCTGTTGCGACTGTTGTTGCTGTGACTGCTGCGGTTGCTGCTGCTGCAGCTGCTGCTGTGGGAATGATTGTGACTGATGATGCTGTTGTAAAGAGGACCCCCCAAACGGATTAAACGCACTTGCACCACTTGCAAAATTGTTGAAAGACATGGTAGAGCTGGAAGAAGAAAACGAAGACATTGCACCCATCTCAATTGGCCTATGCTGGGGCGGCGGCGGCGGCGGATCTGGAAATTCCGTATGGCCTCCTCCTCGTATCAGGTCCGTAGCAATGGGAAAAATATCCATTCCGGATGGCATAACGGAACAATTCAGCTCATTGATGACAGCGGCGTCCGATGATTTTTCACCTACTTGGGTTGCTGCTACCGCTGCCGCTGCTGCTGCTGATACCAATTCTATCGAATCCGTATTCAATGGAATATCAAGTTTCGGTAGAACTATGTTCAATGTTTTGGTCTCTTCACAATTCTCGAGAAGCGGTTTACCTTGCTGCTGCGGGTCGTTCGCCGCCGATGCCTTTGATTTGCCAGACATAACATAAGCGGAAGAACCGGCAGAGCCCCGATTCAATTTCAGCCGAATCGGTGTTATCATTGGTTTCGTAACAGCACTACTGCTACAGCTACTGCTTTCGTTCGAATGGTGTAGCTCACTCATTTCCAGCGCAAGTGGATCTGTTTCCGGTGAGTTGTGACCACTTGGACCCGAAGGTGGCCTTGGAATGCTCTGCATGCTGCTTTCGTCTGCTGCTGGTTTCTTCACTCCAAGCCTTATCACTATCCGAGGAGCATCTTCCGATTTGTTAATAATTTCCACCTTTTCCATCTTCTCGCCCCGATCTTTCTTGTGTTTCTTTTCCTTTTTGCGCTTTTTGTGCTCTCGATCGCGATCTTTGTCTTTGTTTTTGTGTTTCTTCGCCTTCCGCACATCTTCCTCATCGTCGAACATCATTTGCTCGGCGTACATCATCGCGTCCCGGCGTAGATCTTCAAGACTGGGAGGAGCCATTGTGGCCAATCGTTTCTTGGGTGGCCGAATACGATCACTGTATGCGCCTGATGCTTCCACCACATCTGAACCGATCTTGATCTTCAGCTTGGGAGCCGCCTGCGGCTGATTAACGGATGTGACGGTTGCCGTACGATTGGCCCGAGATCTTCGCTTCGCCCCTGGCGCAACATCGGCAGCAGAATTACTCGCCGAACCGTTACTTCCGGTGGATCCGACGCTTCTTCTCCTTTCTATTATCTCGTGCTCCATCGGTACCAATCCCCTCAACTCCCGAGACATGTTCGACGATAGCTTCCTTCGTTTCTTGAAATCCACTCCACCATAGTCTTTGTAGTCATCCTTGGTGGGTATTGTACACAGCGAATCAACCGCTTTCGGTATGCCGACCGTCCGGCAGATGGATGTGTTCAACGACATATTCGCACTCTGGTCCACCACCTGCAACCCGGTCTGATCGTCGTGATTCATATCCTGGGTCCAGTACTGGCGCAGCAGTTCCTTCTTCCGCATGCGCCTCAAGTTGGACGATCCTGCGCCAACATTCACCGTCATCGGAGTTGTCATTATTGGCAGCGCATTCAGGCTAGATTCCATCACACTGGATTGCTGTAGCGTCGCCGTGGACGATGATGAACTGTTATCTAATTGAGCTAGTGGTCCCTTGATTTTCAGTTTCATGATGTTCCTAGAATCTGACAGCGAAACTTTGGTGGTGATGCTATCGGAATCGTTTGTTTCCTCCTGTGGAGGTTCGATTGGTTCCACCGTCGACAGCGCCGATGTTGCCATTGCCAATGGTATGTTTGAGGCGGCCAGTGAAAAAATCGTCGATGTCGTTGTCATGCTAGAAGAATCCGTCGATACCGAGACTTGCGCGAGCGCGATAGAGGCAGGAGGAGTCGTACCCATTTTGCTGTTGCTAGCTTTCAGCGCCGATTGCAACTCATTCTCCATGTCTTCGTCGATATCGGCCAGCGTTTGATCGGCGGTCCCACTCGCGAATGCCCCCAGCAAATGATTATTGTACGCATCCGTGTTGGTAGATGTATCGAAACCACTGTTGTACGTTCTCATGTCAACTGGGCCCGGCAGAACGGTTTGTACCATGTCCTGCAAACTATTCGAAACGTTCGCTTGCGTTACACTGATTTCCGCACCCGAAACCATACCCGAACCCAGCCCCGACTGCATGGACGTTGGCGTGAATGAGGACCGATTCTGCTTCGCCGCTAGGGTGTTATTTTGCGATGAGTACAGATTCAATCCGGGGAATTTGGGTGACTTAGATGGTTCACGTGACGCTCGGAACGAATCTGTGATACGACAGTCAATCGAACGACGTCGATCGCGCATATCACGCAGTTTTTCCATGCTGTTACACGCCAGATCGTCATCAAAGTCCGGATCGTATACCGTTCCAATCAGCTTGTTGTGTATGGTACCGCCCATAAAATCGTTGTAATCGTTATGTGGCAGCTGCGGCATGAAACTAATCTGTTGACGACCACCCCGGGTTTGCCTTCCGTTTTTATTCTTCGCCGCCGCTCCACCCCGCTGGCTCTGGCTGTTGGTTCGTGGACCACGCGGCCCCCGTTTGGCACCACCTTCCGGCTTCAACGCCTTACCCACACCGCCAGCAACTGAAGATTGTGGTGGTTGCGGCTGCTGCTGCTGCTGTTTTGGGTCGAACGTCTTTGGGCTCTTGCCCGGGCTGATGTTGGGAGACTTCATTTGATTTAGGCTCGCCGCTGTCGCCACCGCCGTATCCGCATGGCTTTGGTTCTGTATACGCGAAGAAGACCGAGACGATTTGGTGGGAGACTTCTTTGAGGCACTGTTTTGATCCAACGATTGCAGTATGCTCGAGCTGTCCTGCTGGGGTGTTCGCTGTTGCCTTTGGGGAGTTTGTGTTCCTCCCATCATTGGCGACTGGCCCATCATGAAGTTGTGCTCCGGAGTTGGCTGTTGCTGTTGTTGATTGTTGGGGGAAACCATTGCAGCCAATGGCGAGGCCATATTGTCCGCCATTTGGGGCGTCATTGGTTGCTTCTGTTGAGACTGTTGTGATGTTGGGGGCGGCGATACGATGGCTTCCGTTAGAGCCATGTTGTGTGATGATGAGGTGAAGGTCGCACCGCACAAACTGTTAGTAACTATCATATCATCCGGCTTCCCACCGTGTACGGAAGGTTGCTGTAAAGATGGAGGTTGCTGTTGCTGTTGCTGCTGCTGCTGTTGTTGCTGTCCACCGGCAGCAGCAGTCGGCAGCATCGGATGATGTGATTGTTGCTGTTGTTTACCGGATTGATAATTCGGTGCAAAATTTGGCGGAAACATCGCGGCACCAGGCGACGGGAAGGGAACCTGCACATTGGTAGGTGGGAACAGTGCCACCGCACCAGGATACTGCGACGTTTCGTTGAAATTGTACTGCTCGAGTGGATTCAGGCTGTTATTCGGCGGTTGCGATTGCTGAGCTTGTGGTTGCGGCAATTGATTTTGTATGTCCATAAAGTTGTTGAGATCATTGAGTTTGTTGCGATGATTGTTTGCGTTCATATCGTGTTGCTGTTGCTTGAGGAGCATATTCTCCTTTTCCTGCATCACGGAGCACTCGTGCTTTTTCTGGCTCGTGACCATGTCATTCCAGCGGCGCTGCTGTGAATGCTGCTGTTGCTGAAGATTTTCAAATAAGAGTGAGGTAGCTTCATTTTGACTTGCAACATTTTTGATCGTCTGCATGAAGTCCAATCCTTGCAATTGGTTGATGTCATTGAGATGAGAGTGTTGCTGCGATTGGTGGTGATGATTTGGCTGCTGCTGCTGCTGCTGAACCAAGCTATCAAACAATCCAGGCACCTGTGGACTTATATGTGTGGGTTGTTGCTTTTGGCCACTGGTACTAGACTGATTATTGAGCAAACCGACGGCTTCCATGCAACTTGGCGGTTGGGTTTGTTGCTGCTGTTGTTGTTGAAGTACCGCACGGTTTTCATTGATTGTAGTAGGAGGAGGTTGTTGCTGCTGCTGCTGCTGCTGCTGCTGCTGCTGCTGTTGTTGCTGGTTGTGCTCCTGTAGCATTGACGGAGGTACCCACCTCTCATCGGAAGGTCTGCTGGTGAGATGATCCAAGTGTCCTTCTTTCAGATTCTTTTTATTGTGATGTAACGAATTCTCAACATCATCGTTGGAGCCGTACTTGTTGAAGAACTCCATATCGTTGTTGGCCATTGGTTTACCTTTTTCGAGAACTTGTGCAATCGCAGGAATGTCTTTACCACTGGTGTTGAAGTTCAAGCCCGTGGATTGGCTACCAGCGTCGAAGAGTTTACCATCATCCTCCAGTGAAATTATACTGGAACGCGAATCCTTCGATTCGTCTTGCTTGTGTTCTTGGCCGGATCCTGAACCTTTCTTGTACTTTTGCCGTAACTTTTCGACAAGATTCAGCGTTTCCCGCTGAGTATCCTCTTTGCAATCCTCCATGAAAGGAAAATTTAGGGGCTGATTCAAACCGAACGTATCATCCGTAACAGACTCGGTTTCCGTTGGTAATAACAAGTCGAATATCGACTGACACAAATTTCCACTGGACGTGTTCAATCCGGAATCTTTGGAGGCCGAATTATTGCTATTATTGGTATTGTTGCTACTAGTGAAATTGTTCATCATGCTGCTCATACTGTTAGTGGTAGTAGTTGGAATGTTTTCCACGTTCGTCGGTGTCTGAAACGATGATGATGATGTGGTGACTGGAGTAATCGATTCTGCTGCCAACGATTCAAGCTCGAATTGTTTCTTTTCGTCGTCAACAGCTGGCACATTTTTATTCTCCGTGCTTTCCACTGACTGCAAATGCGGGGTTCCTCCTACAGAAATATCGTTCTTACTATCTTCAGCCTTAGCAACCGAATCCAAAGGTTGCTCTAATTTGGCGTCACTCGATCCATCTTCAACGATTACCACATCGCGACCATCGTTCGATCTAGAATCGTCAACAAGCGAAATAATTTCGATATCTTTTTTACTATCAGCAGCCACCATCCAGGGTTGTTGTCTCTGCTTTTTCTCATCCGTCGTAGTGGAGATGGTCGGTAACGGAAGCTCATACTTATTATCACTAGCCGAATCCACAACAGCATCATTCTTGTTTGGTAAATTGAAATCAGCAATGCATTCACCGCTACCACTAAGTTTAATTTTGTCGCTTGTGTTCGAACTCTTTGAGTATTTATCATTACTACTGCTTCCTAACCTAGTTCTAGTATCACCTCCCATGGATGCCACATGTTGCTCATGTGCCTTTTCGTCTTTGAGACGATTCTTAACAATTCCTTCCAATTCATTGGAGAGGTTTATTTCCTCCTTCTTCTTGTGCTCTTCCTCAACGTCCGTCGTTGTGGCCACTGGAATTCTCGGTTCATAATCCTTCTCTCTGGTACTACTTCGCGATGAAGAATCATCTATGAGTATTATATCTTCCTTTTCTCTAAGAATAGCATTGGTATTAGCTCTGCCGCCACGTCCTCCACCGCTTTCGCTCGAAGTCGAATATTTGGATTCCCCCCTACGACTGGGTTTATGAGATAGCTTTACAACAGTTTGAACCACGCTGGATTTCTTTGCGGCCGCCTCCTTTTCTGCCGCAGCTTTTTCTTCTGCTGCCTTTTCGGCAGCTACTTTTTCGGCTGCTGCCTTTTCAGCCGCAGCCTTTTCAGCCGCGGCCTTTTCCGCAGCTGCTTTTTCAGCCGCTGCCTTCTCAGCTGCTGCCTTCTTAGCTGCCGCCTTCTCAGCGGCAGCTTTCTCTGCTGCCGCCTTCTCTGCTGCTACCTTTTCAGCCGCTACCTTCTCAGCCGCTGCCTTCTCAGCCGCTGCCTTCTCAACCGCTGCCTTCTCAGCCGCTGCCTTCTCAGCCGCTGCCTTCTCAGCCGCTGCCTTCTCAGCCGCTGCCTTCTCAGCCGCTGCTTTCTTAGCTGCTGCCTTTTCAGCAGCCGCCTTCTCCGCCGCCGCCTTTTCAGCCGCCGCCTTTTCAGCCGCCGCCTTTTCAGCAGCTGCCTTTTCCGCCGCTGCCTTCTCAGCAGCTGCCTTTTCCGCCGCTGCCTTCTCCGCCGCCTCCTTCTCTGCTGCCACTTTTTTGGCAGCCGCCTCCTTCTCAGCGGCCGCGGCCTTTTCAGCAGCCAGCGCTTTTTCGGCGGCATCGGCTGCCGCTTTCTCGGCCTTCTTCTTCTGCTGTTGTTGCTGCTGGGCTTCCTTGATAGTCTTTTCCGCCAGAGCCGCCAAACGCTCCTTTTCTTTCTTCTCACGATCAAAGTCCACGAAAACGGACTTCCGCCGGCTTCGAATTGGCACCGACTTGTTGTTACCCATGTCTGACGCTGCTGCCGCCGGTGGAGGTTTTATTTCGTTTGGAGTCACCAGACAGGAATTGCGCCTGCTGGGCATTGTTTTCCTACCAGTCTTAGCGCTATCCACCTGTTTGAATAAGTCTTCGGTGCGGGATCGATTATTGCACATGTTGTCCTTTCCAGCGGCGGTAATAGATTTCGCGGGTGACGTGGAACTGGCACTTGGTGGTTGAGACAGTTCATCCGATGCTGCTGTGGTCTTAGTTTGGTGCTTGCCTGTTGCAGCGTTCGTGACTTTAGTAGAAGCGAGTGGTGCTGGTGGCGATTGTGCCCTTTTCGCGTTCACAGCTGTAGTCTTATCAGATGCACGCGAGGCTGCAGCAGCTTTCTTACCAGACTCATGCTCTTTTCGACTAACCTGTTTCCTAGAACTAGTAGTTTCGGGTTTTGTTGACAGGGATTTCCTGCGATCACCTTTTGCTGTCGCTTGTAATCGTCCCGGCTCATCGTCACTCTGACTGCTGCTAGAATCGGAATCGCTATCAGAGGAGGAAGAACTGGAAGTAGATCCGGAAGATTTACTCTTGTCAAGAAAGGGCATCTGACGGTCTGTTTTCCGCGCGGCATTCGGGGCCGCCTTGCTGGCAAGTGACGCTGACGCACTCTTCGCAGCTGTCGCTGCTGCGGCAGCTTTACTCGATAAGGGTTCGGCAGGTGTCTTTTTGCTAGCAGTTTGTTCTTCCTCCTCCTCTTCGCTATCCGAATCAGAGCTGCTAGAGCTAGAACAGGATGAGGAACTTGTTTCCGAGCTGGAACTGCTCGAAGGGGTAGATGTTTTCTTTTCATCTTTGCGATTAACCACTGTTGACGGCATGGGCAATATCGGCTTATCGGTTTTGGCTGAAGCTTTTGTGGCACGATCTTCTATTACGGCAGTAAACGACGCTGCTGCTGCTGGTGGAACTGGTGGTACTTCCGCAGGTTTTCCCATGCCACTTTTGATGTGTTCAGCTGCCTTCTTGGCTGCTTGTCGCTGAGGAACATATGCCAACATATCAAGCAGCGATGGTTCTTTCGCACTTTCACGATTTTGCTGAGATTTATCGACAGTCACCTTGTCTTTGTCTGCATCTGCGTCTTTGGAAGCTAACCGATCCTTGGATCCGATCGTTTTGTCTCGTTTATCCGGCTCCGTTTGACGGTCTTTATCAGCGAATGGCTTGAGTGCATGTTCCGCCGCATGCTGAGATTGTTTAGTCGCTTTGTTATTGCTTCTTCTGGCAGCAGTTGCTGTCACTTTCTGTGTCTGTGATTCCACGACCACCTCCTTGGTGGTATGCCTATTATTACTTGCCAGAGCTTTAGACTCAGCATCTTTTGTGCCGCTGCCTGTGCTGATGCCACTGCTGGTACTACTGTGGGTACTGCTGTTGCTTCCGGTGCTACTGATTGAGCTTGTGCTGCCACTGCTGCTACTGCTGCTACTGCTGGAACTACTGCTACTGCTGCTACTACTACTGCTACTCGATACCGCCTCTCGTCCTTCTTTGAAGTCTTTTCTTGCCGTGGAAGGTTGGCTCCCGTTCGTACTGCCCTGCGTGGAAGATGATTGCACTGGTGGGATAACGTTTGTTTTCATTAAATTCTCCGATGCTTTCTTCGCTGCCTCGCGCTGGGGCACCACAAGAAAATCTACCAATTCTTTCTTGTTCAGTTGTTTCGTGTTTTCTTTTTCCGACTTTCTTCTGCCCATCGTCGCACTAGCAGCAGCATCTTTGCATGTTTTATTCGATGACGCATAACCACTGCTGCAGCTACTATTCACAGCGCCGGAGGCGGCTTGCTCAGGAGACGACTTCTTCGGCTCATCTTTCGCCGGAGCAACGAGAGGAGGTGTATCATGAACAGAGGGCGTCACATTCGTTACCGATTTGACCGGTTTCATTGGTAACGCCGATGATTTCTGCTTAAGCCTGTCAGCTTCGGCCAAATTAAATTCTTTCATCGCTGCTTTGGTACGGAAGGGATGCTGCTGAGAGTCACTTGCTGTATTATCAGTCTTATCCTTATCGGTACTATCCGAGTCGGAGTAGATGTGCATCATTTTCTTGTTGGTATACGCACATGGCGCACCACCGGTCTGATTGATGGCGCGTGACATAATGGGTACAATCTCGTCACTGTCGTTCGAATCAGATAAATGCATGCGATCGTCCACTAACTCGCGTTCCATCTGCCGCAGGGATTGATTGCGTGATTGATTCCCTCCTTTCTTTGATTGTGCTTCGACACCACCACTAGGTGCGCCACCCTTGAGTCGATCGTTAGGCTCATCATCGCTCGAGCTTTCCATCGAGTTACTCCGATTCTTCTCCGCGGAAGAACTGATTTTTCTTCGTTTACGATCCGCGGCTTTCGATTGGCGGGCTTTCTTCTTCGGCGCCGGAGGAGAACTTTTCTTAACGATATCCTCTTCCGCCGAACTTGCGCTGGTGCTGACATTTCGCCTCGAATGACTATCGCTCTCGCTGGAAATATCACTGACACTTCGTCGCGCCGTCGCACCGTTAACATATGTCCGTTTGTGAGAACCATCCTGTAGTTTATTTGCACCTGACCGTTGGTTTGTGGACTTGTTTATTCCATTTATGTCAGGGAGTTTCTTGTTACCGTGGCCAGTGCTTTCCTCTTTGTCCTGTTGCTGCTGCTGCTTGCGGCTGTTCACCTTAGTGCTACAGCTACCTGTACCGGAACTGGTAATACTTACACCGGTTATGCAATTCAACATGTCCTCTAAACTCATTACTGCCCTATTACTAACGGAATCACTTGAATATAGTCTATCATATATCGTAGGACCATGGTTCGCTTGCATAATTACATCGATTGCAGATTCGTCTAAAGGTTTCCTATCGTTGGCTCGCTGACTGAGGGCGGCGATTTGTTTGTGAAATGTCTGTTCACGCATGCGAAAGAATGACCGGGACAGCTTCTCCCGTCGACTGACCATGTAGCAAAGATTACGAACGCGCTCGAGATCCTGCCGCAGATGGACAAACATCTTCATCTTCTCCAGATCATCCGCCTGTTCCTGGTTCTGAGCCACCATGTCCACATCATCGGACTTGGGCGGTAACAGGGGACGATTGTGACCGGATTTGCGCTTTAATACCCAATAGTTATAAATGTAAGGAATAGCTTCCTGATCAACATCTAATAAATGACAACTAATATCTTTAACACTGACATGTTTATCGAACTCGGCCTCAATTTCTTGCATGCGCTGCGCCCTAGCTTGATTACGTTCCTCGGACGTCATGTCTTTACGCTTCTTTCGTTTGATCTCGCCCGTAGTTCCAGCATCCTCGTCAGAAGCCGAACCCGCGTTATTGTTGGAATTCTTATTATCACGTTTACCTTTGTGAACACCGTGCTTCTGACAGTAGGACCGAAGCTTCACTCCGTCCTCGGCATTCTCGTCCTCGATTATCGCTCGCATCTCCAGTCCATGTTGGAAAGCGCACGTCACATGGTACGCTGTCTTGCAGGTCTTCACCGAACACTGAATGCAAGCGCCAACTCGTTCCCGACAGAGCACACAGATCAATGCCCATCGGCTCGCCGGTATACTGGATATCTTTGTGATGGGTTCCATCCGATCAACGGAGCCAATACTGACCTCGGGTATCCACAGGGCGCACGAGACATGCGCCCACTTCTGGCCGGAACGTGTTGATTTCATTGCACCACCTTTGTTCGGACACAGCACACAGTCCGGCTTCTGTCCCATTGAACATGTTCGACACATCCACTGACCTGTTGGAATACACAAATAGAAAGTTTGCGACACACAACAACTAATTTTTCCACTAACCAGACGGTATATTCGTAATCCCATAGCAAGCCTGATGTACACAAATATTGCAATTATCACAGAACACCATCTCGTTCGCTTCCTCCGAGTCCGGCGAACGACACACATCACAAATTACATTCTCATCGTACTCAATGCCGAGGCCTTCTTCGCTCTTCATGATTGCTTG
The DNA here is from genome assembly GCF_029784135.1 of Toxorhynchites rutilus septentrionalis. Lineage (NCBI taxonomy): Eukaryota > Metazoa > Arthropoda > Insecta > Diptera > Culicidae > Toxorhynchites > Toxorhynchites rutilus. The sequence goes on from NC_073745.1 coordinate 255,845,278, forward strand.
GATTTTGTCCCAACACCGGACCTAGAATACGAAACGTGTTATTAGTGAGAAACAGTGAACTTCATGCTTCTTGTACTCACCTCAAGTTCCTCAACGACTCTTTCGAACTGCTCGTCGGTCACTGGCACCAGTCCAGCTAGATTCCGCTCTCCGTTGAATACCTTCAGCCATGCTTCGTCACACTGGTCGAGATCATAGTAGCAAACCTGTTCCGAGACAGCTGGTGTGTTCGATAGATAGTGTTGATCGTGGGAGAATGTTTCATCCTTTGTTATCCGAATATATTTATTTTTTGGGCTGCAAACAAAAAAGTTATTGATATAAAATAAAAACTTCAGCCATCCCCCGCCAACACTTACAGCTTAAAATCTTGTCGTTTTTTATAGTGATTCTCTAACAAAATAGACACAGATGGTTCTGGTAACGAATCGGGATTCACGGGAACCTGCACGCCTCGTTCCCATTCCTGCTTCCATTGGTCGTTGATGACCCAGTATTCATCGGCTGCCAGTGGTTCCGAGTCGGGTAGCTTCATGGCACTGATAAGATCTTTCCTGTTGGTCCAAAATCGATTATGACACACGACGAACAAGCAAAAAACGCATTTCAAACACCTACCTAAACAATTCAGCCGGTGCTTCCGGTGCAGAACGGTTGTAGATGCTGGACATCTTGAGATCGATGACCGCCCGCGGCTGCCAGTTCTTGGTTGGAGTTGTCGGACCCCCGGTGTTCGACGTAAGCGAGTTATCGTCCTCCATCGATGAGACCGCTGGGCGTCCCTTGCGCTTCTTGATCGGCGGTGGTCCATCATTTTCGGCACGGTTCGATCGCTTCTGGCCTTTCTGCGACATACTTTGTTAACGACGTGAATAGTTGTTGGATGATTTTGGCCACTGTGCAGAGAGGGGGGACGGGCAATCAAATGCCCGAATATGTATAGTCCGCGCGAATATCCAGCTGAATTTGGTGGTGTGGTTGTCAGTTTTGGAAACTGAGCCGCGCAATATATAACGAATTTTATTCCTTAAGCACAAGCGAAATTATGCGCTACTGCCACACTGCTTTCCAGTGCTCAGATGTATCTCTATGTGTCTTGTTGTTTGTGGGTGATTCTATTGATTATTACAAGAGAGTAAGTAGCTGAATATGACAACGACCTGTAACAACAATATAAATTATGATTAGTTTTTAGTTATCAGTTGGTCACGATATACTATTGTTGCTTCATTGGTGCTAATCGCTATACGAATTTGTTCGACAATAAACAACTACTGATTTTATTCACTCAATGAATATAATGAATTTTCCAGAATTATTTTTCTGATAAACTTCAATTTTTATATTATTCCAAGAACCAGATGATTATGCCAGTGATATTAGTGAAGAAATCCCCATTGACGATGGTAACAAAAGTTCTTACTAACTTCTGCCGGTTTAATCAAACCGACACAACATCGAAAACTATTCATCGCCATAAAACCTCTGAAGGCCAGAATGAACCGTGACAAAATCGAGCAGAAAGTGTAGTTAGAAACATCCCAATATCCACTATGCACTTAAAGTTCTAGATGATAAAAAAAACATTAGTTGTAGCACTCACTTTCAGTAATAGGTTCTCAGAAAAAAAATTGACTTCCGCTGTTTGTCATTTGAGGTTCTTAATGGCAGGTAATATTGGAACAATACATTGGCATTTGTTGAGAAGCATATGTAGTTTTGATTGAGATATCGGGCCCGATTATGAACGATCACTTCACGGTGAAAACGGAATGAAATGCATACAAATTGCATACAATTCATTTCGTTTTCACCGTGAAGTGACGTTCGTGATCAGGCCCATCTTCTCCATGTCCCATCTGCCATCTGCACCCCATCGTAGATAGTAGACAACACCTTACGTTCGAACAAGAGTTCCCCTGCATTATTTTCTCTGAAGCCTCTTGCTCTTATGTACTTCTCTTTCAACCACTTGATGACAAGACCTATCCGTCGAGCTTCAGCCTGGTGTACAAATCCGTGCTCCTACCGAAATTCGTGAAACGATGTCAATATTATCGGTGTTAAATGAGGTTAAACAACAAGCACGAAAACCCATAATCATGTCGTAAACCCCTTCGAGGGTTGTAGGGACTTGGGATTGTCCCAGATACTCGAACAGCACACATCGTCGCCGTTCTCGTTCTCTGGTCTCGTTCAATTGTGTCGTATGCTGATTTGAAGTCGGTGAACAAATGATGCGTGTGCCCGTTGTATTCGTGGAATTTCTAATGAACCTTCGAACGTTTCCCTGAATGTCTCCCATCATTTTCTGAACAGTGACATTGTCAACCGCATCTGCCACCTTTCTCCATCATTTTTCTATGTCAGCTGATGCTTTGATTGCTTTACATACTTCTTCAATTTACTACAATTTACTCTGGACAATTGCCCAATATTTCTCGATGAGACGAAGATGTGGACAGTTTTGTGGATTCATATTGTGAATAAGCCGGAACCAAGGAACCATCCAGCGCTATTCGGAATATTAGTCCACTGCCAGGCACCAAAGGCGTTTATGCTCCGGAAGACACCAGTGACAACTGTAATAGTAACGCATCCATCCAATACATAATATACCGAAATAGTTGCCTACTTTATCATCTTTTGATTGGTCCTAATTGCAACTACCCATTTCCGTTAACAGTCACATCGTGATGGCATACACTTTCGACCAAAAAAAAAAATCTAAATCTAAATCGTGGTATCTCCTGTTCAAGTCCAAACGAATAGGCAGTTTACGTCTCTCGCGTTCCATCTTCGATAACTTTTCAACGCGTGTGAAAATTTAATTTTTACCACTAAGTGAACAAACTAGTGATGGGCAAACCGTTCATAAACTGATCAAAAGAACTAGTTCACCAAAAAGAGTGAACGAACTGTCGTTCTTTTTTGCTGGGCAACAGGTTCATATAAACTGTATACCCAGTTCATAACGAACGGAAATATTTAAACAGTCTTGTCAAACAATAAAATTCGCGTCGCTGATATAAAATATGTTTTATATTGGGTTGGGGAAAAAGAAATGTCGTATTTCTGATCGAAATTTGACGCTTTATTTAACATACTTGAAATTATTCAATTTAAGTCAAATATGTGCCGTTTTGTTCGCAAACTTGTTGCCATTTAGAAGGCAACTTCATATTGATCAGTTTTTCAAGAACATTTTTAAATAGAAACCCACATTTGCCTCTTTTTCGTTGAATCTTAACATTACAAAAACCATAACAACTAGAAATTAAAATATTGAAAATAAAACAAGGTACGCCCTTCGAGTAGCTCACAACCTCTGGTGTTCATCACGGCCACCGTGAGCAAACGGATATACATTTTACAGAGATGAGAAGGCTGGAAGTGTATCAATTGCGCCATACTCTACATACACACTCAGATGCGTTTTCAACGATGATATTGATCCAAAGTGTACGTCGTTGTCAACATTTAAATCTACAGAATATTCTCGCTTATCATAGGGGGATGAATACGAATTCCTTGAGCTTTTTTTCCATCTATGCACTGTAGTTTTTCATTGAATTTCACGCGGTCTGCGCTTGTCGAATATGTGTGAATTGATAATAAACAAGGTTCTCATAGGGAACTTGTGACTTCTTCGCAAGACGGTTTGTCTGGGAGAACCTATTGAACTGTCAAACTTCTGTGAAACAGGTGTGTTGTTTGTGTTCATTGATCAACTAACCAAGGCTTCGCCTTGTTGCACTTGAACAACATGACACACTGAGGTTTCGGCCATCCGAAACATTGCGCGCCGAAATTAGCTTTGTCGTACACGCAATAATCTTAAGTACAATGCACACTCGAAGTCATGCACGAGCAACTTGTTACAGTCCCATAGTAGCTGCTTATCACAATATTAATCAATAAAATCCCTAAATGTGCACTTCTAGTTCCATCTCCCTCTCGCGCGGTGGGAATACACCAAAGCAAATAAACAAATCACAATTAAACATGATGACATTAGGTTCCACACTTCAACACGCTTCGCGTATATGATTCGCATCTCGCGCACAAACACACACTTCTACTATCCTTCACCAATATATGTAACCACGAATTGTCGCTGTATTGCTTTGCTTGTTTCTTTTTTGTTTGTTCGAATACAGCTTTATCCTCTTTCCCCGTAGCGATGATTTGTTGCACATGCATAGCGTTGTTTCGATGATTGTCTCGTAGATGCAAATATCTCCATTACATATCCGCCTTTTTTCCATCACTCACTCTTTCCCGAATGAAGTTTTCTAACATGAGAAAATGCACGTCTCATACAGAGAGTGAGAGACGAGATCGCGCTTAAAAAACAGGAATAACTCTCTTCACAATCCTACATACAGAAGACCCGCTGCTGCCGTCATCATTGACGCCGACGTCGCTCTTGTCTTAACAGCACTACTGCCTGCCTCTGCTCTGTGTATTATTCTTCATTATCCACCAAAGTTCGTTTCACGTGAAGCATTCCATCGTATAAAGTCATCACAACTGCACTTGTGAGTTAGTTGCTTTCGCGTTTTGTATACAGAGTAGTGCATAGCGCCTTGATTGAATTTTTGATCTTCAAAGCACATATTACACCTTTCAACAGTAAAACACAAAAATAAATTCCTTCATCATATTCTAACAATAATTTTTAACCGGGATCATCCTTGGAGGAAAACTGAAGTCCACCCTCATAAAACAAATACTTACGTTTTTTTTGATTCACACTTATTTGCAGAAATCAAAACTATCATTATTACTCTGTATGGGGTCGTGCGTATCGTCTATGCAAATCCTTATGTTCCTAAAATGAAACAAGAGACGATGGGAGTAGATTAGTTTGTGAGAAAGTTAAAACATTAAGAGATAAGTTGGTAAGATAAAACTTCGATTACGATCCTACGGAACAAGTCTAAGTGGAATGTTTAAAAAAAATCAGATCACATTGATCAAGCAGTCCAAGATTATTAGTCCAAAGGAAGGCGGATCTCTTTCGGCTCGATTAGGAATCGAAGGCATAAACTGAACAAGTACGAAAGAATAATAAAATACATGGGCTGATTAGGAATTGTGGCACATACATTTCCTGGCAAGTTAAATTCGGTTAAACTCCCAATAACGGTCTGCTAATGCGATCGTTCTCGAGTAAAAACAATTGTACACAAGCGTAATTTTAGCGGATACTTCAGGCCTTGACATAGACCGATCGGGGATTGACCCCAAAAACACCACATTATGCATGAATTCACAAGCGAAATCCCGTTTCACTAAATTCCCGATAACGCCAGCTCCTGCCATCGTTCCCCCAAATTCAAACCCAAGCTCAAATCTAGCACACACTTCAGGTTCTACATAAACAATGCATAACAATGTAAATGTAAACAATGTATTAACTTGTTCATTGAACCTCAGAATCACATCTGCTACAATTCAGAATTATTGCACTGAAGCAAAAAACAAAATTATTTTTATTGAACACTGGTGTTAAAGCATCAAATCGCGAACCCCTCATAAACACAGTGCCATAATGGAGGCGAACTGGCGTAGTGGTAACATCCATGCCTCTCACGCTAATTGTCACGAGTTCAATTCTCACTCCCGACATTCTTCCAAAAATATAGAAGTAAAAGTGACGAACCACAACCAAAAAGTGTTGAAAGTCACTATTATAATACAGAGAAAAAAAAGTGCCATAATTTCATGGAACGAGCATAGTAGTGAAATTCCGAAATTCTGTGACTAATTATTTCGAGATCTTAGAAGGGTAAATGATTTTGGTTTGTCCAGTCGAAAATATGATCTTGGTTTGTCCATTTTTTTTGAATGCTCTAGTTCAGCACATCTGTGTAAAATCAAATATTCAAATGATTCTAAACATATAAACAAAATTGTCTTTTTCAAGATTTACAGTAGTTCTGTAGACTGTTTTTGAGGATTTACAATGTTTTAAAGGTTTATAAAGTCCTATTGGTGTCAATGCGCCCCTCATTTGAGCTAACCTTTAACCTTCCTATACTCGCGCATAGGTCTGGAAGACCGAGCATCAATGAGGTGGACGAATTAAATGACTGTTAAAACATATTTGTCTACCAGATCCTTTAAGGGGGTATTCTAGTGTAGAGACACGAATTTCGGACGTTTTTTCGAGCTCCGTAAAAATAAAACGAAAACTATGTTTGCTATCTATTATATCATTATTTGTTCATCTATCTTTTAACAATGAAACAAAAATCGAACGGAGAAAAAATGTTCATAACTAGAATAGTTACAAGCTGATGAAGCGATGGGGCTCAAAAAAAAGTTTTGGCATGGCGTACACGATTCCAGCCCTTCTGGTTATCTGAAACAGAAAAATCGAGAAGATTCTGAATCAGTAGAGATGCCGCTATCGCATGAACCTCGGAGAAGTCAAAAACATCTTTTTTGACAAAATGGCGACCGTTTGAAAAACAAAATGCTGTTTAAATCGTGTTTTCTTACATTTCCAGATATTTTTAAAAAAAATCAAATTGAAAAATTAGCATTCTTCAGCGGTTCATGCGATAGAGAGATGCATGCAGATTGTATTGATATAAATTCGACATGAATCGGTTTCAGTAGAACCTGAGATATCGTGTACGCCAGTTTGAAAAAACTAGTTTCGAGAAAAACGCGTTTGAAGTTCATTGTTATGGCCGTACCAGGTTAGATACCGCATCGCTAAAATGGCTCTAACTCGGTAAATAATAGGATTTTCGATTTTCGTCTTTTCTAAAGTATATTATTGAATGCCTTAAATACAGAAATATAAAGAAAAAAAATATTTTTTTTTAATTTTCTAGACTAGAAGACTGCATTAAGCATTTCAGTTTAGCAATATATCGAGTTTTTTTTATAAACACTAAACTATTGTTTAATGAGATGTGACAAGATGCCCTCATTAGTTATGCCTAGAATATCAACATGGGACAGTTGAACTTGATGTTGTTTTTCCAAATAACGGGAACGAACAATAAGTTTTTTTGTGTTTTTCCGAAAGATTATGAATAAAAACATCGATTTATGAAGAAGGGAAGGATCTGCAACACCTTTGCAGAATATAAATCTCATTGTTATTATGCATTCGCTTACAAGGTGTACACGTGTTATGTTGAACTTTTTTTATTTGTTTGAGAATTAGCTCGTTCTTCCAAACCAGAAATGAGTGCAATAACCCTACTGAAAGCGTGACATAAAATTATTGTACTTGAACCGGTTCATTTATTATGGATCAACAAAAGAAATACATGGCGGGACGAATATGCCTAGAATATCAACATGGGACAGTCGAACTTGATGTTGTTTTTTCAAACACTTGGAACTAATAATAGGTTTTTTCTGTTTTTCCGAAAAGGAAAAAAAAGTAACATGAGACAACTATGTGTAGAACGGCAATATAGGAGTGTTAATCAACCACCAGATGATTATACGAATCACGAATACGAACGGGTACGAATTCAAACCTTTTCTGGATTATAACACTTACAAATATTATAAACATCATACTTGCACACCATTTGTATCAAACTTATATCTCTAAATTAGGATTGGGCGATCTTTAGAAAAAGATCGATCTTGACGAATCGATTTTCTAAACAGCAAAGCGATCGATCCATTGATTAAATTGGTACCAAAGAATCGATCTTGGCCGAATCGAAAAATCAAATGTCTTTCTACAATTTATTTATTTATTCTATATATTTTCTATTATATTTTCTTAAAATTGCGTTTTGCAGGGCAACCACCTTGTACTGTTATCGAATTATTTTATTAAATAAATTATTATTGAAAATTCCACAATTGATATTCGTTCAGAACTCATCTAGCAAAAATCCCATAAAATCTGATGTCATCATTCAATTTCATCACAATTTTCATTGTCAACCTAGTGAATGTGCTGGTGTAAAAATAACTTGTAAGGGATCAATTCACCGTTAAAATATTTACCTGAGAATCGATCTTTGGAAAATCGAAGTCCTTTTTTTAATTAGTTCATTTATAATATTTTTTATTGAAATACAAAACCTGGTTTTAGCGCCAATCAGTAGCTGCTACTAGTTGTGATCCTGTCAGCACTTATACGGAAGTAAATCATAGAAGAATCAAACTGACTTTGTCAGCAAGCTCAATGAAGCGATCCAAATGTTGACATTATGTTTATAGATTTTTTAAGTGATCTTTGGTGGAATTCAAATCGATATACAGGGAAAAACAAATCTACCAAAAGTTTTTCTAAGATCGAAAAAATCGGAAGAAAACGATCGATTTTTGCGATTTTTTCGAGTACAAAGAATCGATCCATAAAATCAGAAATCGGAATGGAAATATTCCTCAATTCTGATAATAGTTTGTCCGATACACTGATGTTCATTTGTTCACATGGTTCCTATGGCAACGGCTTGACGCGCTGCAGTTTGTTTACAGTGTCCTTCGCGCGTAGCAGAAATAAATTTTCTTTGTGTTGAGTGCTGAAGAAAGCCTAAATTATGATCTTTCGGCAAACTGAAGCAATGAGAAATGCAACATCTACTTGAAAATTCGGTGATTTCTAAAACGGGACTACTATGAGCATTTTTCGGAAAAACACCATCTGTTGGGCAAACCAACATCATTTACCCTAACTGTAGATTTAGATTGCTAGATCATTCAAGAAGTGGAAAAACTGAAGAGCTGAACAAATTTTATATTTTTCAAGAGAAAAAAAAACAAATTATTTAAAACACTATCATTTTGACTCAAATTACCAAGTTATAAATAATTGAATAATGACAGCCTCAACATTCTTTGGGGTATACATTACCGTATAACATTACTTACAGGTGATGTTATTATTATAGTAATTTCTAAAAACAAGTTATTTCAAAAACGTGACAGTCAGAAAAGCAACATTGCGTTGGCAGATTCCTTAAAACTTAAAAACAAACATCGGTAATTTTTCAGTTTTTGTAGTTGTGTTCGCTATTTGGTTTGCTGTTTTTTTGTGATTAAGTGCTGGAAAAAGTAACAATCTACTATAAATTGATGAACAAGTAATCTTTAATTAGGGAATCTCCATTAAAATTTGTATTGCAATAGTGTTCGTAATATGAATCAAGTTTTGACGCATGACTCAAATTGACACTACTTTTAAGCAAATACAAGATCGTTCACTAATTGAGCTAGAAGAACAGCTCTGTTCTGGAGCAATAATAGGAAAAGACCTAACACTATTTGTAAACGAATACAGTGGAACCCTGATTATCCACGAGCGGGCGATTCGCGGTGCGGATTATTTACGACAGCGAGTTCCATAGTAAATCTATGGGTCTTCTTGGAATTTGTCAGTGAGTGGTAGGCTTAAGCTCTTTTTTTTTGCCATGGCTTTTACATTATTTGCGACCTTATTAATGATTTGTGCATCGATTCATGCGTTCATGATGAAACCCATTTTTTTTTATTTGTATTTGCACCTCATTTTTAGTCCTCTTATTGGGTTATACGCGATTTTCGTTACCCACGGTGAGCTTGCCCAACTATTTCGCGGATATCGGGATTCCACTGTATTTGTGAGACATTGCCTCGCAATCGTAGACCATCCAACGAAAATAAAATTGATTTTTTTTTATTAGATTTTCAACGTAATCGACAATAACAAAAACGAATTCCTGAAATAAATCTATGAAAAACGGGGAATGGGCAAAAGGTCTCTGAGCTGCAGCAAGGATGTATATCATTCCTGTAACTACATTGCACGATAGGAAAAATACCGTTAATCGCAGAGATGCTGCCGGAAAACCCACTGCTTCTCGATCTACTGAAGATCAAGAGGTCGTGAGCTGGCTGGAAGACATGGCCGGTCGCAGGTCATCCAATCTGTGAAAAAATACTTCAAATCAACGTGGTTCAGTACGCCAGAAATTTGGGTAAAGCAGAAGTATTTCAATCCAAAATACCATCACGAGTATGGGTGCTGGTATATAGAAACGGCATCCTGCCATCTCGAAGTGAACGTGAAATCCTGTATCCACAAGACATTGGACGAACTGAAAGTGGCTGGATGAACTTTGGAGCATTCAAACCTGCCTGCACTGCCTACACTCGTTAGGTAACGTTTTGAAAATGAAGATGAAATGATTTCAAAACGAAATTTTGTTCCATTGCTAATCAAAGTATTAGAGTCAATGAAAAAATATAGACCAAATACTGATAAATGAATTTCTAAAGTGCGACCTACTCAGATGAAACACCGAAGCCATTGATTATGAAACCTTTCCTGATTCATGTTCAATTATCAAAAATTAACTGCAAAATAAAAGTCCTTCGTTGATTCTCGCAGATCCTGATTCTTCACATTATTATTGTTCGGAATTTGAGTCAAATATATATAATATAACTATTTCTAAATATAACTATTTTTAGTTTTATGCCATGGATAGGGATTTGCAAATCAATTCTATCGTGTTTCAATGGAAAGAAGGCTCTATTGCATCCAAAAATCAAATTACTTTCACGAAGTAGTACCATTTTCAGTAATGAGACACTATTGAATGGTCAACAAAACTTAAGTGTTCGAAATTTGAGGCACAACGGTATATAGCAGTGTATTGAATTCACTTGATTTAGATTTAGATAGGTTAGGAGCGTGGACAAAAAGGAGAATCACAGAAACTTTTATTAAATGAGATACAATTGAATTATGTAAGTCTATTAACTCTAGTCTATTAAGCATTGATGAAAATTGTTACTAGTTCATTAAAATCAGCTTTAAGCTGTTGACAGGGTAAAACTGCTCTGGGAACAGTGATTCGCTATCGGCAACAGCTGGAAAATTTAGAAGCTCGATAATAATACGGTCATTGTTTATGAACCACTTTTTGTATCCATAAGACCAAGCAACAAGTTGACAATGATGTAAATCATATATTGTTTGCATCATTAGCTACCACCAGTATCTCAATAATCAAATTCGTTCTAGCCCAAGGAATAGTTTTGTTTGTTGTTATTGAATTTTGGGGGAAGGAAGAGAAACCCCACACAACGATGCATGGTTGTTGATAAACATCTTTGTTCAGCAGCACAACTCAGATACCAAAAATACGTGATGCTCAATCCCGTGCAGCGCACAATTTCTGGAACTCTTGGGAGACTCGCAAGACGTATCCGACGACGATCGATCTAAGCCCAATGGAACAATCGAAATGTTTTGGCACCCGTTTCGTACGTGTTTTTCTAGAGCATATCCCATCAAGAGCATCGCACATCACACGCACCAACACATGAAGCGCTCCACACGTACTGTCTGTTTGAGCGAACAGCAGCACCAGCAGCAAGAGGATGACGGCGATCACTGCTTGCTACCAAACCGATAATGAATGAAATGGAGTGCGGCGCTCCAACCAAACACGGGGAACGAAAGGTAAATGGTACACCCAGTAAGGGCCACGCGCCACCATACCACCACCGACGCAACTGTGCTAACCAGTGGTAACAGCGATGTAGAGTGATGTGTGATACCAGTGTTGCTAGAGGAATTCTATTTTCTCTTGTTCGCTTTGATACAAGGGTTAGACATCAATTGAATATAGGCTACCCATAATCAAAATCAATATGGCGTCATTTGTTTACCAACATATCATTTGCGAGGATTGAAATCGTTGAAATCACGGAGATAGTAAAAATCAACAAAAATTCGCTGCTTTATTTCTAACTGCATGAGCGACTTTCATATTTCGGTTTCACATGGATGTGTTCACATTTAACATGGAGTTTAAAGTTAGCCACTATTCGACTATATAACCGGACCGAGTTGTAAACAACAGTAATTGACAGAACCAAAATGTCAGTGAACCGCAGCAATATTGGGTACACTGGCAATATGAGGGATTTGACGTTTTAGTCATACCCCTGCTTTGATAAGGAAAGATTAATTCGAAATAGAAAAAAAAATTAAAATTAGCACATTGCTTTTGTTGATCCCTCTAACGCCTCAAATAAGAAATAACAGAACAAACTTGCAAGTCCGTTTTGTGGTACAGTTTATATAGGTTGGACCAGATTATATACAGACTCGACTATGTACAATTTTAGACTCGATTATACGCAGTAATTATATTTTCTATTTCGAATATGACTTATTTCAAGAAAAAATTGGATATTTCAATGATAAGGTCAAAGTTAATTGACTATTTTTGGGACGGTGGAGGAAAAATGTTGATCATTGAAGATTAGAGAGCTTTTATTTGGTTAATAGAAACAAACAATTTTATCATGCATTTTCGAGAGAAAAATTTAAAAACGCATAGCACACAAATTTTAGGCTTTTTAGTTCTAAAATGTTACTTATTTTTCATTAATTTAAATGTTAGTTATAGTTGTAATCCAGTACCAAAATTTCTAACACTTTCTGAATTAGAGTCGGTTTAAGACAAACAGTGCCCAAAACCATAAATGTTCCATAAATCTGTCATTAATGACATTCGAGCGTATGCCTAGAAGATTTTTTCATCAAATATCATCCTACTTGGTACCATGCACATAATTTTTTTATCACATACTTCATATTGGCATTTTCGCCATATTCGCATATTACATACAGTAGAACCTCGATTATCCGAGAGCGGATGATCCGCGGTGCAGATGGACAGATGGATAGTTCAATAATTTCTGTATTGATAATTTTTAGCTATTTATTACATTATCCGCGATTTTCGTTAAACGCGGTGATCTAGCCCGACTATTTCGAGGATAATCGGGGTTCTACTGTTATCCAACTGGTCGTTCAAATTTAACTTTAGGTTCTTTTTATTTATGAAATCAATTTATGCAATATTGTTTCAGTTGAGTTACATGCGTGCTAGGCAAATTGAAATTTGTTCATTGATCTTCTGTTCAGCCATGATAATTTGAAACGAACATCAAATAATTGCGAAAAAAACAATCCCTCAATCGATAATCTCTGTGTGTTTTTCTAGCTACTACGTCCACGCAACAATCATCATGTGATGGTGATCCCAGCTTCTCATTTCAAGTACGGTCGGTGTTAAGTCAGACCGGACCATCTGCCATTTTTATGATTTCGAGAAAAACGAGCTTGAAGTTTGGTGCTATAAGGGGTTTTCATTGGGCATTCGAAACAATTTCGATGCGTTATTCCTGCTGCACGCGTGATTTCCCAAATCTGATTAATGTAATATGTAGCTTACGAAATTCTGAACCTAATGCAATCAATAACTCGAAAATTTCAATTTTGCGACTTGGTCCCCTCTGACTTAAAACCGACCATACGATCTGCTTCATCGGTAATTGGTACTATTAATAACACAACAATGGAAGCCTCATATCAACAGTCTCGCTTATATGGTGAACATTCGAACAATAGGAATATTCTTACGCCGTACAATGCGACATGTGTATCGATAAGAAAGGAATACTCTTACGCCTAAATGGCTACGGTGTAATATACAACAACATTATCGTGAGTTGAAACTGTGCACGAATAAATTCGGCTCTGTTACAGCTGAATTGCTAAATAAGCCTAATAAAAAAAACAGATGGGATAACAAAAATCTAGAACTACCACTCGCACTTGCAGACCTAAATGGATCTAGGATAACGCTAAGTGGGCAGCCTACAAAATATCCTCAGATTTCTTAATTGTCAGAGACAATCCGACCATAACTCATAATTCAGGGCCCTCAACTGACCATCTTTGTGTGTTATTTTAGCTACTACTTCCACGCAACAATCATCATGTGACGGTAATCCCGGTCCCTTACCGCTCACATTACGATCTGCTGCATCGGTAATTGCTAATCAATTACAGTCCCGCTGTGTATACAATCCAACTGTGAACATTCGAACAATAGTTGTTTCGTTAGAATATTCTTCCAAATTCTTTTCCAATTTGTTCCCGAATTTCTCCGTTCAACACGAGATGTTTCTGTTCGCTCCATCTACCTGTTTGGAAAAATATTCTAACGAAACAACTATCGTCGAGCCAGCGAAGCAGTTTGTATTTGTTCGTAAATGAGAAGACAGAACATAGACAATTGATGACAAGGACTCAAAGAGCGGATGATGAACACTGTCTGCACTGTAATGCTGCGATTGAAACGCTGCAACACAAATTTAGTGACTGTTCCCGAATAGCACCGCTTGGGCTTACGTACAACAGATAATAACAGGAATACTCGAGGGCTGGCAACGTCTCTCTTTCGAGGAACTAATGCAACCAGCACTACTGAACACAGCAACTACCATACGAAGTCAAGTATTGAAAATTTTAATTCTGTACACGATAAACTCGGCTCTGTTACAGTTGAACTGCTAAATGGGCATAATAAAAACAAACAAAAGGGATAAAAAAAAACCCGACCATCATTGGAAAATTCAAAGAGATGATCATGAGGCCAATTATCCATGGACCATCAGAGGGGAGTATTGTGTTTGTCTACACAGACGACATTATCCTGGCAGTGGTAGGATACACGCACTAAATTTCACGTATCAAAATATAGCCACCTACCAAAGCTACCAACTACCAGTGGGCAGCTGAAAGAAGATTCAATCTCCTAGCGCAGAAAAGCAGTAATATAGATAAAATTATGGGCCCTAATCGAGAAAACGAGCGCTCGTCTCGTTTGTTTTCATATTCCAGAAGACGAGCGCTCGTCTCGTTTGTTTTCATATTCCAGAAGCCGAGCTCGACTAAAAACAGACCAGTAGTTTGTCTGACCCGACCGTTCGGCCGCGCTCGCTGAAGAATCAGTCGAGTCGTCGTATAGGTTGGTTCGATGTGTTTTCGACTGGTTGATTTAAACCATCGGTACAGCTTTGTTCCACTTTCATCTTCAGAAATTTGTTTCACGGCTGAACTAGAATTGCATAAACAAGGTATGTTTTTAACTTAACCATAGAATTTAATTACATGACATGAAATTGGGGTTTTCAAAAATAAATTTTTGATGCCAAATGTCTTTAAATTGCATGAAACGCCGAAACCTACTATCATCTCGAACTTTTTTTTTGTCAAAAATCGATACTCTGAGACTCTCTGTGTTTTTTTCGGAATACGAGGCAAAACGTATGGTTTAGGGTGACAATGACAATTTCATGTAACCCCCGACTCGGCGAGTGCCATCGACGCCTTCGGTGCAGCTAAGTTCAGACACTTTTGGGTACAGGCGGTCAGCAATAGGTACTTGCCTGACACTGTCCTCATGTGGATTCTTGGACACAGTGGTATTGTAGGAAACGAAGCGAACGATCGGTTTACTGGAATTGGTCACACTGAACAATTTCGTACACAGAAGATGCCGCTGGACGATGTGAAATTGTGGATCATCAACTTCTTTCGCCCCTTTCGAGCTGAAAGGTGGCTCACAGAGAGAAGGCAATTTCGGCGGAAAAAAGAAGGTTTCATCATCACGTTCGAGGATGTCGAGGAAATGAGGGAGCAGCGAGTATTGTCCATACTAAGGACTGGACAATGTTCGTTTTCATAGGCTTCAACAGAGAACCTTTCTACCAACTTTGCGACCACTGGAACATACACAACTCTGTCGAAGATTTCTTGTGCGTCTGCCCGAAGCATGAGGATCCGAAATATGTAAGGGACTTCCTGAATGATGATTCGTCCAGAGTTGGAGCATTACCTCTGTTAAATTTAATGTAAAATTAAGTGTGACATTATTAATGGCCGTTTCTACAGAGACGAACCAGCCCAGGAGACTTAAGGTCTTTAAAATAAAGGATAAAACAAATTACGAACTTTACGTCGACAACATATTGATAAGTGTCCAGACTGAGGATGAGGCTGTGAGGAATCGAGATATACAACTGATTATAGAGTTCGAGTTTTGTCATTGTGAGTCTGTGCGTTTGTCTACCTGAAGAATCCACTACAGGAAATCTGGCGCCCTGGATACGGTTGAGATGACGAGATCGGTAGACAGCTGACCAATAAGCCGATGAGGGTCGGTTTGGATCGAAGCGCTGGCTAACGTCCGTGCATAATTCTTGTGATGCTACGAAGACATAAGTTTCCTGGAGGTTGGACATCATTGTTCATGTCCCCTGTGTTTACGATATTTGAGACAATCGTCTACGAATACCTACTGCTTCGGGTAAGAAACTACATTTCTGCTTCGCAACATGAATTTCAACCTGGCCGATTAGTCACGGCAAATTTACTGGAGTTCAAATCGCTATATTTTGCGTACTGTGGAAAAGGATAACCAGACCGACGCCATCTACGCTGATCTTAAAACGGTATTCGACCATAGAATCTTGGTAGCCAAGCTCAACAAATTGATAGTCTCATCTAGCTTGCTTCCCTGGCTAAACTCATATCCACGTAATAGCAAAATTATCATTAACGTTGGCTCTTCCCAATCTAGATGATTCCAGAATGGTTCCGGAATACCGCAAGGTAGCATTTTAGAACCTCTGCATCGCCAGCTTGGAACTATCTCTCACGGACTCTCTATTGCTTCTTCTACTTCTTCGTTCTACCCTTGAGAAATATTTTGTTTTGTTTGGAATCGGCACTACAAAAAAGGATACAAAAATGCTTCATTCGTGAAATGTTGCATTGGAGAAACTATGATACTTTGCCACCTTATGAGAAACTTTGTCCGCTATTGGAAGTAGCTCCCCTCGAACAGCAACGCAAGAATATTATTGTCAAAACTACCCATAAAATCCCACCGGAAGGGTTTGGTTGCCCTGCTGTTTTGTCTCGACTTCTACTGTACTGCCCTCTTCGGCCTCAACGGACTCGATATTTTCTACGGGTTGATCCGCACCGCAATAATTATGGTCTTCATGGTCCTATTCGTCAGATGACGTTGGAGTCTAATCGTCGTGGAAATTACTTGTCCTGTTAGTAAATTTTGTGTACAACCGTGGAAGAGATCTAATAAATAACTTCTGATATATATAAATCTGAAATATTCACTAAATTTCGAGAAGTACTGTGATTGATTCATTGAATATGAGTAAAATTTATTGAATACGAATACGAAAAGTGAATAACAGGTCGGAATCGATTATATGTGACTCGATTATATACAATTTTGGACTCGAGGATATACAGCTTGAGATTTTTTTTTCTTATGTTTCAAATATGGCTTAAGTATTCGAATCACTTTCATTTGGATTCCTTCACATTGTTCTATTCCTGTAATGAGAAAGCGGATACACTCGCAACGATGGATAGTATGCAGGGCACAGTTTTTGAAAGATAAATAGCGTATTGGGAATTCTTCTCCATTTCCCGACAGCAGTCACTCACCAGTTGGCAAAACCAATGGAACAGAGATGAGCTTGGAAGATGGCTATACTCTATTATCCCCAAAGTTTCAACGAAGGCCTGGTCTTGACAGAAATTTTATTAGAATTGTGTCAAGATTGATGTCCAATCATTCCGCGCTAAATGCGTAGCAAGACCTATGCTCTTCCGCATAGGTCTTGCCACTAACAATTTATGCAATTGTGGTCAAGGATATCATGACTTCGAGCACGATGTTGCAATGAATGTCATGTAATGAATTTTGCAATGAAAGAATCAAACTGGTTGCCGATTTAGAGGCTCAAGGAGTACACTCACGCATGCCAGTTCGCGATATCTTAGCTACTCGCGACCCTAATTTTATGTTCCCCATATATGTCTTCCTAAGAAGCGCTAATGTTATTATTTAGGTCGCATCTCTTACTCCCGCTGTCCATTCTCCCTTCCTTTCCTATTACACAAGCAGAACTTAGTAACCGTTGAGATAAGATCATTACAGGAGCTATTAACATAACAAGGAGGCACTCACTACCAAAGGATACCGTTGCTACATCAATTTGCGATGTAGTTGTTACGACCCACCACAGGCACTGTTCCAGACAAGGATAGTACCGACGAGGCAACGAAGGAATAAATTATATATTTTTTATATTGCACTGTAGTTGCACTATAGTTTTAGCTAATTAGACTTAAGTTAATGATTATGTAGTTATAATATATTCAAATAGTATTAAAATGTATTGCTTGATGGTGGCTCCTTATCCACTTGTGCCTAATTAAATAAATAAAGGAAAAAAATATGGCTTATTTCAGAAAAAAATATTACCTTCCAACGTTAAGGTGAAATTTAAGTAGCTTTTAAAATCAAAATCGTGATTTTTGAAGATCTTGCTTGATTTTTCACCAGGAATTGTTTATAACGATATTGCAATGAAATTAAGATAGACAGGGTCTTTCAGATTAAACGCTCACGCAAAAAAAATCGAATAGCTCCTTATAAAAAAAAAATTCCTTTCCGTCGATGGTAACACTACATTCCCCACTTCGGGATGATTATATTCGGCTTCTCGTCGTCTGATCGGACTGTTTGTATGTTGTCAAGATATACAATTTATAAGAACGTATATTTTTAGTGAAATCGTATTACTCGAGCAACCGAAGCCTTAATGAAACTTTGTCCTCTTATAGTAAGAATTTCAACATTTCTCGCCGTCGATTACTTCCTATGGGGGTACGTGAAGGACCGTTGCTATGTTAATAAGCCACAAAATTTAGAGAAAATTAAAGAAGAAATAACTTGGATTTTCAACAACATCGAAGTCGTAATGTAAGTTTTTTTATCCCTTTTGTTTATTTTAGGCTCATTAGCATTTTAGCTGTAACAGAGCCGAATTTTAATCGTGTACATGTCACATGTTTATCATTTCTATAATTAGCACATTACACAGTTGCCATTGTTCGGCGTTAGAGTATTTCCTTGTATACCATTGCATATGGTACACATTTACACAGTAGCCATTTAGACGTAAAAGTTTTCCTTCTGTTCTTCCAGTATCCAGTTGAACCGGACAGCGGAGAAAGTTGATTGATCATTCTTGAGTTATTTATAGAGCAGCAGCCCAATGTGTCTTGCAGAGCAGTACAGTTGTATGGACGAATCGATCTTATTTCGACCGTGGATCGACCTCCATCGCTGATGATTGTTACGTGGACGTAGTTGTTCTATAACACAAAGATGGTCAATGAGGGCCCTGAGTTTTGAACTCACGATCGATCGCTTACTAAGCGAACGCGCAACCAATGTGGCTACGGAGACCCCCAATGTTAGAGTTGTGCATGAAGATTTTTGTGCACCGTTTAAAACGCGTTATCGAAAAAAGGGGTGATCACATCGAAAATGTCCTAAAATGGGCTTTATTTTGGTTTTTTTCTAAATAAAAATCGGTTCACTTTCGTAGAAGTTATTAAAATTTGTTGCATGAGCGTTTAATCTGAAATACCCTGTAGAAGTTGGGTGCCAAAGAACAAATTGCAGAGCGGTTAGAAAGCTTCAATTTAATTGATAGAAGCAATCAAGTTCAATATGAATTTTTAGGATAAAATTAATAATAACACATTAAAAATTACTAACCTTGAAGTTTTTTACTTCCAAAATGTTATTTCTACTAATTCACTTTTTTACTTCCAAAAAATTTCTACTAATTTAGATGTTTCACAGCACTAAATCCTGTACTAAATTTTCTCATCTTCCTAATGGTGGTAACAAAATCGTCTTAGGATTTTTTATATAAGAAAGTTATTTTATGACTTTAAGGGAATGAATCAAAAATCAAATTTTTCTTTTATATTCAAAAAACGAAAAATATGTGCATGAAAAATGATTATAGAATTTTTTTTGACTCGATTATATACAGTGAAAATAAATTCAAAACTGGATATAGGGGAACCCGGGCAAGAGTGCCATACGGGGCAAAAGTGGCCATCTGATTATTTGGCCTATTTCCATCTTTTACAATTATTTAGCTACAAAACTTTGTTTTATACGGATACTACATATATCTCACATATTATCAACCAGAACCTTAAATATTTTTTTATTGGAAAACAGATAAATACTGAGTTTCTTACAACTGCAATCTATATAAGAACGGACAGGCGCAAATTAACGAAATACCCTCAGTTTCTATATGTTTGCATGACTCCACCCATAAATACAAATATAATAATCATTTCTCTTCAACTTACTGTATGAACTAATTTAAATCGTACGCATTTATTTCAATAAAAAAAATTTAAAAAAATCTCTCAACTTCCGGGGCAAAAGGAGCCATTAAAAAATGCCACAGTCGTAACCTCGAATTCAATCTGCCAAACGCAAATCGTGGTTGTGTTTGTTGTGGTCATGATTTGTAAATATGAACGGATTTCGTTCCGAAACCAGTGGCAGATGGAAACTATGGTTCTTGCCGTACATTCTGTAAATCATGGAGATGAGCTGCGGAGGAATATAGTTTGTCCAGAAGAACATTGGCCAAATGTGTGCAGAAGTTAGGCCGTTTTAAAACTGTGTTTTCTAAATAACAGGAGGAGTAACTCGTGAGTCACATCCTTAATATGCAGAAGTTATTTTATGGGCTGACAACACACGACATCCCGAACCAAGGGTATAAAATCGCAGAGTGAAATAATTTAGATCACTCTTTCGACAAAACATCCAAATTGGCCGGAGAAGATTGGCCTGCCGGTTTTCGTGAACGCCACCAGAACTCGAGTTTGCGTTCTTTGGAAACACCGTGAATTCCACAGTGCTTTTTTCATCAAAAATTATATTTTTATAAGATTGGCACTCTTGCCCCGTCGAGGTGGAGCTCTTGCCCCGCACTGGAAAAATACAAGCCAAAAACATCATTTTTGTAAATGAAATATTTTCATAGTAAACATAACTTTTGAACAATTTGATGCGTAGCTACACCTAAATAGGAATATAAAGGAACAAACCAGCAGAAAAAATGGAAAAAAATATAACAAAAGAGCGTTCAAAAACGCGTATTAGCTTAAGCTGGCACTCTTGCCCCAGGTTCCCCTTGTAATAGGGCATAACAAAAGGCCATCATCACGAAAACGTAATAGAATGGCTACCCGGTTACTTCGATCATTTGAGATCGTTTTGGCACCAGAACTTAATTAAGATAAACCGTGAAAGACGTCGACATAGTTCCAGAGGACATGGAAAATAATCTAAATTATTTTCATCATATATCTTCTACTCTTGAAAGGTATATTTTAGGATAAATTACATTTACTTGATTGGCTAAAATTCTGAAAATGTTGATGGATCAACATAATAATGAAAAAACAATCCCATTTCAAAATGTCAGAATAAATTCGCAACTCAATTTAAATTTCAATGAAACACACTCGCTAACGTTTGAGCCTTTTGATTTTGTTGGCTATCAAGTTTACCGAATAGTTGATATCTGACTCTGAACAATATTCGTATCAACAGTCTGAAAATAAAAATAAATTCTTCTTTATATTGCAATGATAAACAAAAAATCTTGCCCGGTATAAACATGGGTAATAAAACTCGCGCGAACAAGTTGCAGCCTAGACCGATTGATATCTCGAAATAGAATCGTATCAAAAATAACAAACTATCCGAATTTAAACAAAACGCTCAAACTCTCTCCTATTTCACCAGCCGTTTTCAGTACTTATTTTTTTAAAAAACAGCCACGATGTTGTTACTCTAAAACATACATAGGCATTTCCGTTGATGCTTGTTAGCGATTCATATATCCAGCACCAGATTATTCTCAATATCGAAATAAACACTCAAACGGAGTTCGCATCATTCATCTGAAATCGACAAGCAAAAATTAAATATCGCATCAATCGAACGCATCCTTCAATCTGGCAATGCTGATAAGCAGTGCTTCTCACATCATCATCAATTTGCTCGTTTCATAGAATAAGAGGCGAGAGCTGCCTGCTGCCAGTGGGGAGAATGGCCAGCCAATTCAACTAGCCAGAAAAGCGTCGCAAGAGAAACCTCCTATGTTGTATTATTTAGCGAAGGAGGTAGATAAAAAAAATACACATGCAAGTTGTCTACTAGGAAGACTCAGCGAAGAGAAACGTCACGACGAAGGGGGTGATCTTGAGGCCTCTGAGAAAATTCCAAAATATGCTATATTTTTCCATCATTTTGGCCGTTTTCCCCTGTTTTCATACACGTATTATCGGATGTTGCTCGATAATGATAAGATGAGTTCGCTAATCGATCCTCGCGTTTTCGCAGTACCATTTGTTTTCCTACTCCGCTTCGAAACACCTCCGTTAGAAACATATAAATCGGAGAGGCGCACACAACTCACTCACTTTTTCCTCCAATTGTGTAATGTCCAGTAAGGAAAGATGGTAGCTTCGATTTTAACAATATTCATCGTCGCTGCTGCTGGTTGTACTCTTTCCGTTTTAACTATATCTCGTAATAGCTTTCCCTGTAAGCTATTGACTGCTGCTGCTGCTGACTGATGTGATCTGATGGGGCTGCTGCGAAGTCTACAAGAGTGAAAAAGTTCCTCACAAGAGTAAACAAAAATTGCTACCCGCCATTGTTTTCACCAAATATCTCGACGAAAAATGCTGTCTGCGAGGAGCACTGCCCTCCCGAGGGCCCGCGGTCACTTTATCCGTCGATACGCGCGTACCATAACCGTCCCGAATCGAATTAAATGCGTTTAATTTGGAAAAATAATCGACACGACGAGACAGTGCCGCCATTATAATTTTCCATCTTTTTCTTGATATGTGTGTGTCCTCCTCCTCTCACTCATTTTTCTTCTTTTTCGTGTTTGCACTAATCAGCGACGAAAGACTATGTACCCTATCGAAAGGTGTGGTAGAAATACGTCAGTCGCTTTTGCTTACGGCCCACAGTGATTTTAGGTTATTATTGAATCAATTTTGTGGCATTATAGAGAAACAATATGAAGCATTAATTTCGATTGATCAGACAGTAAAGCGCTGAGAAATTCTCACATCATTGTTTGACGCACCTTTTATTTACCACTTTGATCGAGTTTTGATGGAAAAAGAGCATCAAGGCTATCGTAAGAAGGTTTGTCGTTCTGGGACACATGAAAATATTGAGTACATATAAGAGTAAATTCGGATCACGATGGATTTATTGTTTCCAAGAAGAGTACTATTTTTATTCTACTCAGAATTGGTATTTCATGAATCATTTTTTTTGTAGTTAATTCAAGTTAATTAATTGAAGATTATTTTCGTTAATTGTTGAAATGAAAAAATTGTTTTTTTTTATTTTTCATTTTTGGGAAGGTTATCACATCAAAACCACCAAAAAAGGTATTAAGTAATTTATTTGTAAACAATATGCATCATTCGTTACAATGCATAGTACTCATAAGTTGGGTGAAGGCGCGTTTTTTCTTTAAACCTGTTTCTTCACCTGGCGGCACATTTCTTTCAAGATTTCTTGAATTGGGGGTAAATAAATCCATTATTTTAAATGTCGCTAGAATCACAGAAATAATCGAAGATAACCGGCATGATGATAGTCGTAGCATTGCCCAGAAGTTATAGATCTACTATAAAGCAGTTTTAAATTATTTGCTGGACTCAAAATAAAGCTCGATGTTTGGTTGCCACATCAATCAACACAAAACATGATAAATCAAATTTCCATTTGCGTAGCCTTGACCAAACGGAATGAGATCGACTTTTTTCTTGAACGAAGGGTGACTGTGGATGAGAAATGGGTCAATTCGACAATATTGTGCGAAAACGATTAGGATCAACAGGGTGAAGTAGCTCAAACGGACCAGAACTAAAGACCAGGAATATTCTACTGTGTATTTGGTGGGACTTGGAAGGAATAATTTATTATGAGATGTTTCCGTATGGCCAGACACTAAATTCAAATCTCTACTATCAACAACTGGATAGTTTGAATCTAGTGATTGATAAGGAACGGCCAGAACTGGCCAACAGAAGAAGTGTTGTGTTCGCATCAACGGAAGGCCACACACGTCTGTAGTGACTCATCAGAAACTCCGGGAGCTTGGTTGGTAAGTTTTGATGCAACTCCCCATCTCAATCTCAAATAACACCAAACCTCATGTTTTTGGCTTTCCGGGTCGGGGTTCTTTATAACATGATCCATTCTGATCTTCCAAATTCAGATAATGCGTCCGAGTATTTCAAGCATTATTTAGCTAGCGACTTCAATAACTTTTTTTTTTTGAAGTACAATAATCCACTTCACTACGTGCTGAATGTAGTCTATTCGATCACGTATTGTCGCAGAATTATTCCATAATTAGTGAACTGTATGTTTGGTAGACACATTAGGAGGATCATGTGCATTGCTCTGAGCGCATAGTACGCAGCTTGAGAGATGCTGATTTTCTCAATACAGCTAAATGATTTGTAGACACTGCCGCAGCGATTAGTTCATTCATGATTCATAACTTAACAAAATCGCAAAAAACTGTAAACTGTAAAACGGTAAATCCCATCTGGGAGAAGTATATCTGAATAAATCGCTTCATAATTAGTTATCCCGGAATCTTTCAGGGTTGATAGAGAATAATGTTTGATGAAAGAAAACTTCTACGCAAATGGTCAAAACTCAACCATGAAGTTATCAATCATTTTTGTTTTGAACTCGGTTTGCGCTATTCGAAACATTTTGTTTGTTCCAATTAAAAGATGAGAAAGTTTGGTTGTGAAATCAGATATAAAACATTTGAATTAGTGGAATTAAGTGATATTTAGGAAGCAAACAATTTAATTTTTAGGCGTTTTTATGATTTTTTTTCAGGTGACATTAAAAGTATAAGATGTTGTATTGAGACGCGACACGAGAAATTTTTGTAATTGATTGACATAGTGTTGTTTGAGCGCGTAAATGTGAAAATGTGAAAAAATACAGTTTTTCTTTCCAAATACAAATTGTCAAACGCGGTTCTCATATAACCATTGTTACGATTACTCCAGAGCATGATGTATGGTTTGACGCATGAGTTTATAAACATGTACGAGTTTTTTTTTTGGATAAAAAGATTTATACAGAAAACATATTTTTTATAACTTGACTATTAAGCTTGCTAAATTTTTTTTTATAACTGCCGACATTTTACCCAAACATAGTTTTTTTGGCTTGCCCGAGGCTCATTGCTTAGCGGCATCTGTACTAATTAGGAATTTATTAGATTTTTTTTATTTTGAATTACCAGAAGAGAAGAAATTGTGTACGCCAGGGACACAAAAGACCGTGTCTTTAAATCCCCACTTTAGCTGCTTGTAACTTTTTTTGATTTTCAATATATATTTTTGTCTTCTTCAAAGATAAAGAAACGAATAATAAAATAATGGATGGTACACATATTATGTTTTATTTGTTTGGAGCTCAGAGAAGCGCTCAATCCGTGCAATCCGTGTTTGTTTCAGAACTTGAAACTCTATTGTAAAAAAAATCGGCTTAATGTCCAATGTTGGCGATTACTTTTCTCATCTGCTGGCAGTCTCCAAAAGCCGTTTTTGTCATCTTTTGATGTAATTCACGAATCTCTATATATTTCACTTAAATTTTAAAACGAAATTACGCTTATTTTAACTTGAATTTTCGTTGAAAAAAGACCAATGTTTTCATCATACAAAAAACTATTGATAATTATTCAGAAATAACATTAATGAATACCGAAATCTTTAAAATAAAATTAAAACTATAAATGAACTAACTGAAAGATTGTTCAACATACGTCTGGTAAAAAAGCAAGATATAATATTCATCTCAGTTGTATATTTTCCGTTTTATATGCAATTAAATTTAAAAATATTAAAAGAAAACAAAAGTATAAGGCAACTATTCGAGATAAACATTTCTTTAACTTTGTTTCACGTTACCTGTTATATACACAATCCTTTCTATAGTACACTACGAGACGTCAAAAAGCTATTAATTCTTGGCGCCCTCGGCAGATGACACTTGTCGTAGTTTTGACAACAACCTTACGTTTGCGTCGGTGCTGCCATCTCACTACACAATGTTTACCTTGAGTGTTTTCCACTATTTTTTTTGAAACTTCACAAGCTGAAATTTCTTTGCCAAATACACCTATATTTTCTGGTCGAACCCTTTCACCCGATACTTTTCCAGTAATATTAACGAGCAAGTTATTTTTTCCTCTAATCTATTGATTCGCACAATATTCTCCCGCAGAAACGCGAATGCGTTTTGAGTACAATCGCGTATACATATTTTTTGCCATTTTTTCACCACCTTTTGAACTTCCACAGAATCGTACGTTTCAGTCACTAACCAACTCCTGATTCAAGAAAAATCATTTTCGCTCGATATATCACCGAGTTTACAGCACAACAGAACATAAACACAACACAAAAACATATAGTTTGCAGTTTACTCCACAAATGATCCTCGTTTGCGATGATGATCAATGCATTCTATCGATTCACTGCTGCTTCGTTCAAAACAATTACAATCATCACTACTGCTATTGCTTGAGATTCCCATTTTATGAAACACACGCACAGAAAGGACTCCTCGGGTGGTTATTCCAGTACCTTGCACCGAGAAATCAGTTTCTTGATAATATTACGATGTTTTTCAGGCGATTTTTTCCTGTTTGGACACTGCAATGGGAAAATAAGAATTTTCTCCTCACACAGATAGGCTCCTTGGAGTTTTTTATGTGACCAGCATTTCAGTATATGAAAAATACAGACGAATCGTAAAAGCGAAGACGTCAACAACGTCAAAGCGATGGAAAAAGAGATCTATGCCCAAAGGTTTGCATCTTTGATAAGCAGTTATAACAGTTGTATTTGTTATTTAACAAGTTAGTATTGTTATTGTTTAGTAGCATAAAGTTTCAACAGCATTTGGCTTCTTTCACAAATGACGTGGGGCGTGAGGAGAGTGGATGGACATTGTATTACTTGTTGGGCGTTGTCTTGCGTTACTTTAGGAGAAAGAAGTCAAAAAACCGTATTTTGACCGTTACCTATTTATTTATCGCACTCTATCATATTTTGCGTGGACACAAACTGCATAATGCTAAGAATTCAGATTTTGACCCACTCCCTGTCCTTACGTAACGCAATTCCTATCTCTAATATACAGTAAGTAATGATATCAAATTTTAGTCGTAGTATCGAAAAATTTGTGGTATCTCTAGAACAACTCTGGACAAGGATGCCAAACTGATAAATGACTCTTTTATTCCGTCTCTAAACGGTAATTTATTTCAAACTAAATCACAGACATAAATAGTTGTTTTTGATAAAATATTAGAAAAATCAACATAAAAGACTTGAGAATTATTTATTAAGAATTTATATTTAGTTTATAAGGAAAAAATTGAAAATCTAAAAATTGTTCATGTAACAGAATTATGAAAGTTTTCGAATGATTATGAATTGATCATTTATTGATAGAGCACAGAGATGTTTGCGTCGATCGATTGTAAATATTCTTGCGCATCTATCACAATAAATAAAAAATGGTTATATGCAGACATCAGGGTCCTAACTCCAGGATCCACCTATACAAAGACTACATCTCTGGCCGAAAAACTTTTAAAATCCTTGAAGTGTTGGTCGATCACAAACTTAGCTTCCTTCGCCATTTCTAGGAATGTAAGAATAGCTGTGCCACCCGGCTGAATCTGTTGAAAACTGTGTGAACTGGCCATTTATTAGGAATCACTAAACATGCAGCAACCGGCACACCAGACTTGCCTCGTAAACGCTGATTACTCGAATGATGGCTTCCTTCGATCATTGTCGTATCGAACCCGAGCAATGTATAGCAACTAGTGATCCCCTAAACTCGTAACCGAAGTTCAATGCCGTCAACGCGAATTGAGCTTCGTTTACGATTTTAGGGGAGCGTAAAAGATAATAATAGATTTTCAGGCGGAATGATCACTTTTTTGATTCCAGATGGCTTTCTAGCAAATGAGAAATATTAGATTAACTAATGATTTCTCTTAGTGTGACGATTAATCGATTAATCGATTATTTGGGGCGATTAATCGTATCGAATAACAAACTGCTGACAAGTATTCGATTAGCTGATGAACGATTAATTGTAAAAATCGGGGATCACCAATAGCAATAAAGTAATCTCACTAGAATCCGAGCAGCAAATCGGTGGTTTAGTGCTGAGTGGATGGTGTACTGTCACTCACACATTGGATTGCTGCATGGCCGATACCACACAAAAACTATTTAAAACCACATCGGAGCAGCAACAGGAAGATCCGGCTACGTGTAGGGTTCGGAGTAGTTTAAAATAAACACTATCAACACACTCAACATTTTCCACCTCTACGCTCCATGTACTTATTCCTTCTTTTCTCTCCCCAGTGCTGCCATACCGTCCGACGTTGTCCCTTTCATAGAGCTGTGCAATCCCATCGCTTTCGACGAGGGGCATGACACCGCACTACGGGTGGCCAAAACTATTATCAGCTGCCAACTCACCTAAGGTCTCGAGGTCACATATTCGGCCGAAGACAAGCTCCCAAAAACTCCGACACTGATCTATAATAAAGAACTTTGGACTGTCTCCAGCCTCTTGTCATCAATACCAGCTGCCTCTGTCTGCGCTGAAAATGGAGAACCTCCTTTTTGACCAAATTATCGACTCGGATATCGTATTCAGGAGTTTTAGTTACTTGGGGGGAACCCTCAGTCAGAGAACTACAAATGAAGCGGGTGGCACATTCCAACCCCCTTCGGGTGGGAAAAAAACCTGGTTTGAGGCGAATGACTGGAGATTTCCATCTGTTTTCGTGGAAAACGGTTCAGGAACAACTTCCAAGCCGAAGCAAGCCGGTCTGCTAGAACACTTCAAGTCCATCATAGCAGAAAAATACCGACTCTAAGAGATCAGATATTCGGACGGCTCAAAAGGGCCATCAGCAGTTGAATTTTGGGTAAGCGGCGGTAATAATAAGTTGACTTCCAGCAAGAAACTCGCGAATATCTTTCAAGTTTTCTTGGCCTAGGTGATCAGCATTTGTGTGACAACCTTAGAAAAATTAAGGGCCTGATTGCCAGTTTCGATGACGTAAAGATTATGAGAAAATAACGAAACCTTTGTTTTTGCTGTGTTATGGTGACTTTCAGCCTTTTTGGCTGGTTCGTCACTAAGGGTGGGTTTAGACTAGTGATATATTAATGTGAAGAAATATGATGAGATTTATAGAAATCGCATCAACCGTTTACACTAGCGTGAACTTCTATAATGAATATATTCATATTTTCGGTGAATTTATTCACCTGAAGTAGAACTGCATCCAACTTTAGTGATTTCTCTCCAGTGAGAAATTCACAAGCGTTTACATATGGTGAATTTATTCAAGTTATATATACCTCGAATAAGTGTATCATATTTATTCTCACCCGTTTACACCTATTTTCACGTGAATAAATCCATCTATAGCTATAGATCTCCCTAATGTAAACCCGCCATAAGACTCGGTTTTACATTTATTCCGAAAGAAGAGTTTTGGGAATGAGAAATGAACCCGTGACCTTTAGCGTGAGAGGTACGGACGTTAACTACTACGCCAGATTGCCTCTACCAACAACAAGTCCTTTCCAAACTGAGGACTGATCACTGCTCGCACTCTGGGACCACTGTAAATCTCACAACTCCATCGAAAGTTTCCTGTGTAGTTTCCTGAAATACGATGTTTTTTGAAACTTCTATGGGATCAGTGGGAGTGTAAATCTTGAGCGACGTTTCCTTTAGAATAGCAGCGTTTTTCAGCTACTCAAATTATTTCGAATTTCGTTCAGGATATAACGTATGAACAATGAACCTTGTTCCCTACCCTCCACAATGGAGGAGAATATTTTTGTATCATCAGACATTCTACTAAAGAGTTATTTCAAATTTTTTTTTATCCTATTTATTTATTTAAGGCTCATTAGCATTTTAGCTGTAACAGAGCCGAATTTTAATCGTGTACATGTCACATGGTTATCATATCTATAACAGTTGTTATACAGTTGCCATTCGCCAGTATTCCTTCCATACCATTACATATGGTACATTCACACAGTAGCCATTTAGGCGTAAGAGTATTCTTTCTGTTCTTCCATTATCCAGTTGGACCACCGGACAGCGGAGACAGTTGATTGATCATTGTTGAAATATTATAGAACAGCTACCCAATGTGTCTTGCAGAGCAGAGCAGTTGTATGGATGAATCGATCTTATTTCGACCGTGGGTCGATCTCCATCGCTGATGATTGTTGCGTGGACGTAGCTATTCTGTAACAACACAAAGATGGTCAATGAGGGACCTGAGTTTTGAACTCACGATCGATCGCTTACTAAGCGAACGCGCAACCAATGTGGCTACGGAGACCCCCCAATTTCTAAAATTTTGATGCTGATATAATATTCGAAGTGATAAACAAGCGAATTGAATAAGTAATATAAATAATTTTGCAGCCCTAAGTTAAAAATGTGGTCGTGGCCTTGGCACAATCCCCTACGTATATTTTTAAAATAGCTGTTTTAGCGTAGTGTAATATGTGTGATTTCCATTAACACTTGGTTGAGGATTCATATTCCGTTTATTGGTTTGCAAGTTGAATAGCTTCTTGAATGAAAAATCCGAAACATGAAAAAACAAAATGAATCCTCCTAAACGGCTACTATGTTATAGATAAAACAAATGTTTATCGATAGATAGCGATACTCTTACGCCTCAAAA
Organism: Toxorhynchites rutilus septentrionalis; assembly: GCF_029784135.1. Taxonomy (NCBI): domain Eukaryota; kingdom Metazoa; phylum Arthropoda; class Insecta; order Diptera; family Culicidae; genus Toxorhynchites; species Toxorhynchites rutilus. Next base: position 255,875,881 of record NC_073745.1, read on the forward strand.
TGGTAACAGTGTAATATACAACAAAAGTTATCTTAAGATAAAAAAAATGTACACGAATGAATTCGGCTCTGTTACAGCTGAATTGCTAAATGAGCCTAATAAAATAATCTGTTGGGATAAAAAAATGAGTTGAATTAAAAAATTTTGCATGAAATATACGTTTAAAAGTTCAAAAATTGGTTGTTACTAAACTTATGCTTTTGGTATAGTTTGCAAAAACTTTCAAAATTTAAATTTAATTCAATGTTTATAAAACATCAGTACTAGTTCCGACGGGTTCTCACTTTTTTCTAATTCTGATTATTTGGAGGGACGATAATGGGACAGTATTCCAGATTACTAGATGGGCTGAAACGTTTCTTGTATTGGCAGCGATACTCAACTTTTTTCGGTACTTTAATAATGAATTGTACTACTAGTTTGGAATTCAACCAAGAACAAGGCAAATATAAATAACTCCTAACATCGACTTGAATGTCTAATTAGTTCCTAATCAAAATTAAATTTTCAGAATGAATAATTATTTGCTGGTATGTCATCCAGGGCCCGAAATCTGCGAAGATGGAAATCGACTCTCCTCTCAGTAGCTTTGCTTCGATTAGGACTTTTTCGGCATTCGCCGCTAACATGCCATGAATTGACGAGCGTTCAGAACGAGAATGACTGATTATTCTGATTGATACAAATCTCCCTCTTCATTCAACCTGACTTGAATCCACACTACTACTCATTTTTAGACATTTGTTGTGTTATCCGCGATTTTTGTGATCCACGGTGAGCTAGCCCGACTTTTCCACGGATAATCGGGGTTCCACTGTATATACCATTCATGAAATTAATCAAGAGCCATTGCAAAATACTAATGTGTTGTGTAATGATATTATGTTAATAACTAGCATGTACTTGGTTCGCTCTGGCTGCAAAGAGAAAGAAGTTTTGCGTGTCAAGCAGAAACATAATTTAGTTTTTTTTTTCATATTTCTAAAGGCTCTGAATCAGAAATTGACCACGATGTGTGCTTACAGCATGAAAATTAGTATAATGTTTAACTTCCTGTTTGTAGCACGTAATCGGTAAAATGATAGATTTGATCCGACACAGTCAATTAGTGGAAGCCCAAACTTCAAATTGAAATATCTCAAAATAATGTTTTTGGCAATTGGTTCGTTCTGGCAGAGCCCCGACCGTGTCAAACCACGTTGAACTCAAACAACGATACATGGTTACGTGATACATAAGAGAGAAACGAATTCATTATGAGGAAGTCACTTCAATATGCAATGAAGTCCGTTTGGCGGGGAAGAATGAAATGAGATACTCGAGTCGTAGAGTGAGATAGCAACTAAAAGCCCGAAGGACTGTTGAGTCGTGTTGACGGAAAAACTGCTGGAAGAAGTCAAAACACATTTCCAATGAAATACGGAGGCGAATTTCTTCATAGTCCCTTGACTATGCTCAGTTGCATATGACTTTGCCGAGCCCTGATATGATTTGTGTATTTACACAGAAAACTTTTCGATCCAGGTATGTAGTATAGTACTATCACAAATAATCTGCTTTTTATTTTAAACGAGTCATCTTACGTTTGATCAAGAAAAAAGAGGGTTCGGTTCTGCTCTGAGGGAAGACGAATCGCCACCCTTAACTGTTATACAGAATTTTAAATTTAGCACACGATGCCCAAAACTGACATTCGTGTTTTCAAATCAAGACAAAAGAATGAATTCGCTGGTCAAGAAAAAAATTGCAAACAGAAATTTTTCCTCGAACATTTTTTCGATTTTTCACTGATACTGTGGAACGCCAGTCAAATATCGTTTGTTGGGTTTTTGAACAAGTTTGGGTCAGCTGATTTGGGGACAAAAAAATCGAAAGTAATCCGTGAGTAAATCCATGTATGGTGAAATGATTTCATAAACGGATTCGTCATTGTTCTCCTTCAGAGATGCGGAATACAGTTCGTACATAACTGATAATTTGGTAAAAAATACGAGATACTCCTCCGAACATCAAAGCGATAGAGAATCGTAACTAGTAATCGCGGTGGATAAGTTCGACCTATTTTGTACGCGGTATTTTGTGCAATTCAGAGGCTGGTTAAAACGTTTGGTAATGGAATTGCAACAGCAACGCAAACAAGCCTCGACATCCTCCTCATCCTCGCCCGGTGCTTCCCCAGGAACCACAGCAGGCGTTGTTGTAGCTAGCAACAAAAACGACTACGACAGTTCACACAGCAGCAGTAACACCGAAGACTACACCGAGACTGACGAACGACGCCGTCGGATCATGAAAAACCGTGCAAGGTGAGTATCGACGTCCCGTCTAATACAAGCAATGATTTTTCATTCTCGACGGACGTGCGCCACACATAGAGTTGACAGACGTGAGCATATCATATCTCGTTCTCCTTTTGTTGTCTGACGCTTCAAATAGTCAACAAAAAGAAAACCGTGGATACAATTTTAAAATCTCTTCGTGGGGTGTTTTGTCCCCAATGTAGTGTAGTGTTGAAGTTTGGTTCATTTCTGTGTCCTGATGCTTCAAATTGCTGTCTTTACGGTGTGCTGTTACAAAAGGTGAGGCATAACGACTCAAAGAAAATACTTCAAATGTCCTTATTTTTCATTTTTGCTCTAACTATGAAAACAACGGAGTAAAACCGGGTTTCCTTAAAACTAGCGTGATTTTTGAACAAATATAATATTTTGGGATAAATTGTTATTTCAGGGTGCAGGTTTGGCGATCTGAGATCTGTCCCATAGAAGGTTGTTGTGTTGGTTATGGCAGAAGTTTAACTCAACTAACGACTGGCCAACTGTTGAACAATGAATATTTTTTTTTATCCCTTTTGTTTATTTTAGGCTCATTAGCATTTTAGCTGTAACAGAGCCGAATTTTAATCGTGTACGTGTCACATATTTATCATATCTATAATTAGCACATTACACAGTTGCCATTTTTCGGCGTTATGGCGGGTTTACATTAGGGAGATCTATAGCTATAGATGGATTTATTCCCGTGAAAATAGGTGTAAACGGGTGAGAATAAATATGATACACTTATTCGAGGTATATATAACCTGAATAAATTCAGCATATGTAAACGCTTGTGAATTTCTCACTGGTGAGAAATCACTAAAGTTGGATGCAGTTCTACTTCAGGTGAATAAATTCATCGAAAATAAGAATATATCCATTATAGAAGTTCTCGCTAGTGTAAACGGTTGATGCGATTTCTATAAATCTCATCATATTTCTTCACATGAATATATCACTAGTCTAAACCTACCCTTAGAGTATTCCCTTCTATACCATTGCAAATGGTACATATTTACACAATAGCCATTTAGGCGAAAGAGTTTTCTATCTGTTCTTCCATTATCCACAGACTGGACAGCGGAGACAGTCGTTGATCCATTGTTGAGTTATTTATAGAACAGCAGCCCGATATTTCTGCAGAGCAGAGCAGTTGGATGAATCGATCTTATTTCGACCGTGGATCGATCTCCATCGCTGATGATTGTTGCGTGGACGTAGTTATTCTGTAACAACACAAAGATGGTCAATGGGGGCCCTGAGTTTTGAACTCACGATCGATCTCTTACTAAGCGAACGCGCAACCAATGTGGCTACGGAGACCCCCTACACACAATGAATATGATAATTATTACAGTTTCGTCGCTAATGATCAGTATTCTCAAAAGTTATTAGAAGGCATAACTCTAATAGATAAAAAAATACTCGGATTCTGTAAGGCTGTTGGCATCCCTACTATTAATTAATTATGCTAGAAGACATGACTTTTCGAATGACGTTACAACAGAGCAATTCCACGCCAAAATGCTGATCCGACCCTCTCCGATTTTTTGAGACCTTGTAATTGTGCTGGCAACTACCCAAAATCACAATTTTCATTATCATATGACCAATTTTAATTTCGATTGATTTTTTATAAGTTTTATTTTTTATGCAGAAACATTGTTATTTTTCAAAAAAAAAACGGCAAAATTATTGGGCAATTATTGAACCATTTAGAAAAAAATACATTCCAAATACACCATTGAAACATCCTCCAAAAAAATTATGTTTAAACATTAATATCTTCAAAGACGAGTCTCTTCGATATTTCTACATATACTTTTGTTAGAAAACCCTTTTAATTCAACAAGATTCGACATATAGTGGTGCAGTCTCTCGGATTCTTTTTTTTTATGAATGGTTTATTTGTACAGGCTCACAAGTTTAAAGGAGCCAAATTCTATATCTAATTTTAGTTCTGAAGCATATTTTCAATTTTGCTTATTTTACGGTTAATAGGATGGGGAACCGATTACTCGCGGACTACTAGAGGTTAGTAGGGTGACAATTTTTTTATCAGGGAGACGAAGTGACATAAGGAAATTTGGACAACACTGATGATTAAACATGGACATCGATTAAACATCGATAGTTTTGAAGAAAAGAAAGATTTGGGACATGTAATCAAGGTCTAACCGAGCCAACACATCCCGCACGGGGACACTGTGTTGTTTCCCTCGGGCTCGAAGAAAGTTTTCTAAATTCGATCTGGCTACAAAATACATTTCGTACGACCAAACAACATGCTCGATGTCGTGATAACCTTGACCACAAACGCAGATATTGTTTTTGACAGTGATCGGAGACGAGTCGGGAGAAGATTCGAATAAAGTCCCGACTCAAGTCCAGGCTTTTGAACCACGGTTTGAGGCTAGATTCTTTAGAATGGAGATATGAACTTTTGAAAATTTATGAAATTTCAATACTTTGTGAAATCGTAGCCATTTAAGAAAAGTAATATGAAAAATTGGTGGGTTATATATATATGATATAACCACAAGGTTGACGTGGGACTACCGTGGCTTAGTAATCATTTGTTTGTATTAAATTATTGATTGAACGAAACAATTTTCGAATTTAATTGAATTCAACATATTTGCTTTGTAAGTAAAGAATTTGAACAAATGCCATGTAACACCAATACATGCATTGTAATAGATTATGTTCTTCGTTACAAGAAATTTTGATGACAGCATTTGGCCTAATCATCAAACGTCATGCGTAGAAATTCAGTGAGCAGAAGATATGAAGGCATATCTTCCAATGCATTTTTGAATAACCGAGCCAAAGCGTTGTGTACTTGCTTTTGTAGTCCGTGTAAAACACACATTGCGGGGGATCATGGACAGGTTTATAATATTTACGCATGCATATCTTCGAAATTTTATGAAAGTATGGGAACAGAGTTGAGAACTTAGTCGCCGTGCACAAATTACGTAACGCCAAAAGGAAGGGGGGGGGGTGGTAGGGGGGTCGACGAGGTTGCGTTAATTCCTGTATATTAGAGATAGGAAATTGCGTTACGTAGGGGGGAGGGGGTCCAAAATCCGGATTTTTAGCGTTACGTAATTTATGCACGACGCCTTATGAGAACTAACGATAAGATTAGTAATATTTAACAATTTATAATTTCCCGATGATGTCAAAAACGGACTGCGTTAAGCCAAGTAATCCGAATTTGAGTTGCCGGCGCCAAGCGAACAATTTTTTTACGAAAGGTTCAGACTCCAAAGTGTGAAGAAATCACGCTTAACTTTTCAATAGGACCTATCTGTTTTGGTCGAGTCTCCGTCGCACCCGGGACGGAAGAGTCGATTTGCACCCCCACCCCCTCGTCAGAAATTTTATTTATCCAATTTCTTCATATAAATTCGGTTCATTCTGCACCCCTAAAATCGTGCACCCGGGGGCGGTCCGCCCCCACCGCACCACCCAGTCGACGCCACTGGTTATATGCATTCGATATGCACTTTCCCTGCATGGTCTGTGTTTAGGTTTGTTTAGATCGCGCTCAAATTTACGTTAAGGCCACTGACAGTCGTATCAAGTTAAAAAAATTAAAAATATTCAGCGGGAAGATTTATAATTACAAATTCCCGGTATATGACTGTAGAGGAACTGAACCTAAGCCCGGCCCCATAAGGGAAAGTATTGTTTTGAGAGATCTGAGGGCACATATTGTTATGTTTTCCTCACAGAATCATTGTCTAGATTATTTTCCATGCGATATAAGATATTTCAGTGCTTTCTAATGGCAATTTTTCAAGTAATAGTCAATTTTCAAAGCTGAAATAAAAACAGAGCTCACCAACCAGTGCGGGTGAAACAGGCACCCCATGGGGGTAACACCGGCGTCCTAAATTTGTCAACGAATATACTTGACGCCAGCTGAACCAGTTTGAATGTAGCAACCGCCAAATGGGAGGTATTCTAATTCTAGATGTCACTATCGAATATGGTTCGAATCGCTCAACTGATTCCGGAGATATGGTCGGAACAAGCTCCGGTGAACATGGACTATGGAAAACAAAGGAACTTGATATTAGGCAAATCTATCATGCGGCACCTCAAACCACTCCACTCAAAGGCTGACGGTCTTACCCCAACAGCATACATTTTTAAGGAGAATGTTTCAACTTTTCAACTCGAATCCCAGCGATAGCCAACCATTCAGGTGACAAACTGTAAAACAACGTAAAAGGATTTGAAACCTCGTTCATGAATAAGAGCTTAAATTTCACTACCGAAAAATTACATCCGGTTGCACATCACTCGCATTTGTTTTTATTAATATTCTAAAATTTGACGAATCACGGTGGGTTGGATTTGATTTAGAACGTCTTAAATAATAAATACTAACATGTACAGTGTTCAAAAACATAGTTGATTAGAGTTTTCTAGTAAGGTGCCGGTCTTCCCCTCAGGAACGGGCTGATAGATAGAGTTCCCCTACAGAATGTACAGTAGGGTGAAACGAAAAGTATGGTTTTGGGTTCCAATAAAAATAGTTATCTCGATTCTTCATTCGGAACTTGCTACGAAATGTTGATTTGCACGATAAGATACCCTATGCAAAATATCATTGCTCATTCGGACGTCATTTACTGGTGTCGCAGACGTTGAAATTTGAGTTTTTTAAAAACCGAAAAATCACCGGAAATCGGGGTTTGAAAATAAATGTTGATGCCAAATGTCTTGAAATTGCATGACACATCGAGATTTACAGTTATCTCAAAAAATTTTTTTCGAGATAACACTAGATCTCGACGTTTCATGCAATTTTAAGACATTTGACATAAAAAAAATAATTCGAAAACCCCGTTTTCCTTTACTTCTCCCTAGGGTAATTTTTCGATTTTCAAAAAACTCAAATTTTGACCGCCTTGCGCCACTCTCCCTTAGGTCCGATTGAGCTGAAATTCGGCATAGGGTTGTTTTTCGTGATGATGAACATTTTTTATGTGGTAACTTTTTGAAATTCGAGATTACCCTGGCACCCTAATGTACTTGTTATGTATGTAATTTCGATTTTAAATGAAATAAAAAGATAAAATGGCAATTGAATAAAAATCCATGTTACATATTTTATAAACTTGACACCGATCCGATTGAATTTGTATTATAATAATTGATTCCTTATACTTTTCGCTTTGCGGCTAAGTTTCGTAGAACGGATCTAGGCCGTAAAACGAGGTATGGGTGTACCGCGCCACAATATTTCTAGCCTATTACACTTTTTCTGAGTGGTTGTTTCTGTTGCAGTCGTTTTCTACAGCGATTTATTCAGGTAACCTGCAAATTACTCGATTTATTCTAGAAGCCAACTAGGATTCGAAGTCTATGCATTTAGGGTTCTCTAATACACCCTTTTGGCGTAGGATTACGTCTTTCGGGAACATATTGTGGTACTATTTGAAAAACGAAAATCGAGCACATCGTGAAAATTGTCCAATTTCAAATGCTCATTGCTCAGTCATTTTATGATGAATTGATGAGATTTTTGCGTCTATCGATTTCGTTACTCCATAACAATTTTTCACATCGAATGAAATTTGAAAACTCGAATGAAATTTGAAACTAACTATCGGACAGTTGAAAAATCTCAACCCCTATCCCAACGGAAATACCCACTTCTGATTGGTCGAAATTGACGGCCCATGTACTTACAATTATTGGTCAGTTGTTTCCTAATGCATTACGAGATATTTCCATCAATCGGTCTGAGCACTCTATAACAATTCATCACGATGGATAAAATAATATATTATATGAAACTAACTATCAAACAATCGAAAAATTCCCAAGCGAAAATACCTCGTTCTGATTGGTCCAAATTGAAGATACGAAGAAATCGGCATTGCAAATACATCAAAGTAGAGGGAACTCTTGTTCCCCCCGAAATATGTTCGCTAACAGAGACATGAAAACAAAGCTGCCTGTGGGAAATCGGCATTGCAAATACATGTTGAAACATACATGATTGCACAGCTTTTGTTTTAACCGACATGTATTCCCCAACAGAGATTTTAAATTCAAGGTGTCTGGAGGAATTCAGCATGTAAACACCAGGGACGAATGAACTCCCAGAGTTTAAAGTCTTTATAATTCAAAAGAAGAAGAAGAAGAACATGTAAATACCCTCGTGGTCGATATGTTCTACATATCGTATTAGGTGCTGTTAGTCCAATTAAAATTCACATTGAGGTGTTCCGTTGGGTTTACAGCGAAAATGAAAATGGGTTGAATAAACACTCAGAAAGTAAAAATAATAAATAAAAATTACCTTTTCCATTTCAAACATATTTTCTCTATAATAAAGTAATATGTTTTTTTTTCTGGTGACAAAAATTGATAATTGTGTTCGATAATGATAATTGTCTTATATTACATAGGTGAGTTTTTTCTCTGACGCCATTTCATCCATACAGAACACAGGAGCCATCTCGTCTAGGTTCACAGAGGTCGGTTTTCGTCATATCTCATTCCACTTTGGCATTTTCTATCCTGATACGAATCATCCAACGATTAATCACCATCCTTCTGTAATCATCACTCGGTTATAAACACTGGTGGAGTTAACAAATAATTCCCAACAACCAAACAAAACGGCCCTTTTCAGGGCCACTAAATCATTATCAAAGAGTTTAACAATGTAATTCTTCAAACATATCCAAAATCAGCATGCAACAGATATCCCAATGGAATCCAACGTCAACTATGCGGTCGTGTCTCGAATACAACCTTCCTGTGACTTTTTTGTGGTGTTTCAGAGACTACCATTCCTCTTAGGCCCGGAACTACACTTGTGCGGTAAATTAGCGCATCGAAAATTTGCAGAGAACATTTGGTGTGATATTTTAAGACAGCTGCAGCATGATCAGCTGCAACCTAAGACACAGCACGATGCGACTAAATCGATCCGGAAATACTCTCCAAATAATGTCAGGGTCAGTATAAGGTAGAGATGGGCAAACCGTTCACGAACTAGTTCGCCGAAAAGAGTGAACGAACGGTCGTTCTTTTTCAAAGAACGGTAATTCTCCCCACGAACTGATTGCGAGCGAACGGTTTGTGAACGAACTGATTCCGAAAGAACGGTTTGCGAGTGAACTGTTTGAGAGTGAACTGATGGAGAGTGAACTGCTTGTGAACGAACTGATTCAGAACGAACTGTTTGCGAGTGAACTGTATGGGAAAGAACTGATTGAGAGTGAACTGTTTGGGAACGAACTGTTTGAGAACGAAGTGTTTGCGGGCGAACGAGTACAGCTGAACTGATTTGCGCTGGACTGAATGGACAAATATAACGAGAACGTTTGTAAGGAAAATAAAACGATATTGTCATGATGAGCAAAATGCATCTAACGCAGGGTTTGTTTCGTTAATGTATACTCAATTTTGTGTTAAAAATTAAATTAGATTTTCGTAGTTTTAAAAGCAAAACTATATATTTCCAATTACATGTATTCTTTCAATTCCGCGTAACATTCATATATTTCCTGATTATCAGAAAAAAAATCTGGGGGAAGCTGGGGCGATTCATGAATTAGGTAAACATAAAATCTTATAGTGAGGGCAAAGTTTTTTCGTTGCTTTGTTCATTGTTTGGCCTATTGCGTATACGTGTTATCGTGATTGTTTGTATGATTTATTGTTAGTGAAAATCGCTGCTGATTTTTCCCCTAAATGAACATTATGAAATATGATCTTACATGGAACCTGTGTGTTGTCCAAAAAGAGAATATGAAAAATTGCACATATTTTGTGCACATCAAATTATTACATAAACTTTTGTCGACCGACAAACATATTTTCACATACAGTTTGCGACTTTTAAAGAAGAAGCAGCTTATCTTTCTCCACAAAATTTCAAAAATAGAAATCCCATACGTACACTATCCAATCCAACGATATCAATTAATAGCTGTCTATTGATGTTGGGTTCCAGCTAACATTCTATGTTGTTCTTAATACCGCTGAACGAAAGAGCGAAAGAACGGTTCAAAAGAACTGATTCACTTAGATGAACGGTTAATGAGTGAACCGTTCATCAAAGTGAACTGTTTTGCCCATCTCTAGTATAAGGTGTCTATCCATCTGTCTGTCCATTAGAATTAGAAATCATTTTACACATATTTTTGTATTCTATTGAGTTTTTTCATTGAAATTGAAAACACCTCCTAGATATACTTGCTTTAAATCGAATTTATTGCTCAATAAAATTATACAAAATTGAATGAAATTGGTGATAAGCGGTAACTATTATATTAGGTTGTCAAAAAAGTCCTGCGGTATTTTTTTTTTCATTTTCATTTGTTCATAAAATTAGTTACAATCATCTGTTTTAAGTCAAATATGCGCCGTTTTGTTCGATGACTTGTTCCCAACGAGATGCCAACTTCATAATACCCCTGTTATAGAAGCTCGCTTCCTTATTGGCAAAAAACTCGGATAGCCAATTTTCACAGGCCTCTTTTGTGGCTAACTTCTGACTACCTAGCTCGTTCGCCATGGACAAAAACAGGTGGTAGTCACTTGGTGCAAGGTCCGGACTATACGGCGGATGCAAAAGAACCTCCTATCCGAGCCCCCGGAGCTTCTGGCGCGTCACCAAAGAAGTGTGTGGCCTGGCGTTGTCCTGATGGAAGACAATGCGACCTCTGTTTATCAAAGATGGCATCTTCTTCATGAGTGCTACCTTCAAGCGGTCCAGTTGTTGGCAGTACAGGTCCGAATTGAGCGTTTGGCCATAGGGAAGCAGCTCATAATAGATTATTCCTTGACAATCCCACCAAACACACAGCAGAACCTTCCTGGCAGTTAATGAGGGCTTGGCCACCGTCTGAGCCGCTTCAGCGGGCTTCGACCGTCTTGGCGTTTGCGCTTCACGTTGTCGTAAGTGACCCACTTTTCATCGCCAGTCACCATCCGCTTCAGAAACGGGTCGATTTTGTTGCGATTCAGCAGCGATTCACATGCGTCGATACGGTCAAAGATGTTTTTTTGCGTCAACGTGTGTGGCACCCATACATCGAGCTTCTTTGTGAATCCAAGCTTCTTCAAATGGTTAATAACGGTTTGATGACTTATCCCCAGCTCTTGGCCGATGCTACGGCTGCTACTATGCCGGTCTTTCTCGGCTAATTCAGCGATTTTGTCGCAATTTTCGCATCTTCGCGTGGCGCATCTTCGACGACCTCTACACCAGAACGAAAACGTTGAAACCATCGTTGTGCGGTGGAAATGGAAACTGTAATGGAACAACAAGCTATAGTATGACTCGATACAATGAATACAACTAGAACTACGCGCTTACAACGACACCTCGCGGAAATACCGCAGCACTTTTTTGACAGCCTAATATAAGGCTACCTCTGTGTGCAAAAACATTACCATATGGTTGCTTTCCAAAGGTATTTTTCGAACGCTTGGCGCTATATAGGGTGATTTTTCTCCAAATGTAATAAAAAAAAGATCTGTTCAAATTCTAGTGGCTATTGTTATTTGAAGTATCTTAAGCTGCAAAAAGGAAAAGGTCCACACACACGCTACACGTTATAAAGAAATCGTTAAGTTATGGTGTCAAAATGTAATACACAAATATAAATGAGATACTAAGTGGCTCTCGCGACCTTGATGTTGGCCCCAATCGATAAAAAAAATAATTAGATTTATCAATATATTCTCCAGGAATAATCGTTTAATGCATCAACAAGCCCATCAGCAACAAAGTTCGGTGTCCATGGTCAAACAACCGTCCGCGATGAAGAAACTCCTGGATGGCGAGGAACGCATCACTCTGGTTGTGGACAACACTACATTCTCAATCAACCCATCGCTCTTTACCGCACATCCGAACACGATGCTTGGTCGTATGTTCAGCTCGTGTATTGAGTTTACACATCCTAACGAACGGGGAGAGTACGAAGTGGCCGAGGGAATCTCACACACTGTGTTCCGGTCGATTCTCGAGTACTACAGAAACGGTGTTATTCGCTGTCCGCCAACTGTCTCCGTTCAGGAGCTGCGCGAAGCGTGTGACTATTTACTGATTCCGTTCACTGCTGACACGATTCGATGTCAAAATTTACGCGGTTTGCTTCACGAACTTAGCAACGAAGGTGCTCGCGAGCAGTTCGAGGTGTTTCTCGAGTCGCTGATACTGCCACTGATGGTGGCGTCAGCCCAGCGCGGAGATCGTGAGTGTCACGTAGTGGTGCTTTCTGACGGTAAGTAATTTTTTATTTCTGCAATTTACAATAAAGTAACATAATATTGAGGATGTTTTCTCAGGCTTTCTCAAGTTTTTTACATTTGAAAATAATATAAATTTTATATCTATGTATTTGAAATTACAAACAATCGAATACTCGTGGCTGGTGTTATTAATTTGATGAATTTCGTTTTAAAAACAATTGTAAAAGTTCAATTTCGGGTTCTATACAAGTTCTCCAAAAATCCCCGGTTTGGCATGCAGCTGAAAAAGCGATACTTCAATCGCCAACAAGCAAGACATACACGTCAATGTATTCCTGGAGAAAGATCCGCTGCCTTTCTTCAACAAACACTACATCAGCCTTGTTCAAATAAAGTCGATGAATTCACTGTACAAAATATCCAAGTGTTGCTATTCTTTCTTGAACGCTAATTTGTGAACTGAAGCGCAAATATCAGCATCAAAATAGAGAAATAATTCTCAAAAAAAAAAATGTAAAATTCAAGTTGACCAAATATTACAATGTAATAGTGTTCAAGTCGTGAGGCGACGTTGTCCAGCGCCCAGTGTATCGCTGCCAATTCAGCAATACACACTGAGCAAGGACACTGTGGGAGGTGCTGAAAATTTCGTTGAACACTACAAATCCTGTGGACTAGTTCATAGAGGACCCATCAGTAAAGTACATATTATTGCAATTGATACAGCCACACATTGCATCGAAGATTTTTGGAACAAACTCCGTTCGATGATAATCCGGAATTCGACGGATTTTCTGTTTCATGAACCGATCAAAATGTACAGAGGAATTGATGTAGTCAGGAAAACAAACACGGCTGCGAATATACGAAGAAGGAACAACCTGCATGGAGATGAATTCATGATATGAGTGCTCTGAGAATGAAAATTTAGCTCGATTAGCTGTTCAAAGTTCCCGATCACCAATGGGTTCATAACCTCACACCGGATGAGGAACCGAAGAGATAATAAATTGAAGCGATCTTTTAGTGGGAGTACGTTTGCCAAAACCTCGAGACTCATGGTATGCGTTGAGGGCATAGATTCTAACGCAATAATAATATTTAAAACAGAAACTGCCATACTCCATCACTGAGAGAATAGTTGTTCGATGCAACATTAGAAGATCTTCGGGGTGGGCTTCCCACCAGGTGCCGGTAATTGTACGGAGAAAGTTTATTCTCTGTTGGCATTTTTTAATTCAGATACCTAATATGGGCCCCCAAGTACATTTGGAGTCGAAGATTTCAAGATACTTGAATGACATAGCATGAGTGATCGATTTACCCAAAAGTTGAAGCTTTGGTTTTGCTGGTCTATGCTTCCTAGAAAAGACGACCATCTATGTTCTCCGTGGAGAACTCAATCCCTAGACCAATGGCCCAGGTTGAAAAATTGTTCAATGTATCTTGTAAGGGTTTTTGCAGGTCGGATTCGTTTGATCCTACGACAGACACCACTCCATCAGTTGTCTCAAGCTGCAGTTTTGTGTAAGGCAATTGTCAATGTCGTTTACGTAGATGTTGTACAAAAGGGGGCTTAAACATTAGCCCTCCGTGAGGAAAGTTCAAATGTTTCTCACAAAGCATGTTATATAACATACTATTCAATAGAGGCGGCAGACCCCGAGAGTGTAATTTGTCTGACAACACCTTTTTTGAAATTGAATCAAAGGCCCCCCTTTATGTCCAAGAATACTGAAGCCATTTGTTTTTTTCGTCGTAAGCCATTTGAATTCCTGAAGAAAGCAACTCGTCCCCTTGCCCCTGCGGAAACCATATTGTGTATCTGAGAGCAGGCCATTTGTTTCATCCCATCGATCAAGGCTACTAGATCATTCTCTTCAACAACTTCCGTATACAAGACAGCATTGCTATGGAGCGGTACGAATTTAAGTCGGATGCGGGTTTTCCGGGTTTCTGAATAGCTATAACTCGTACTTGTCTCCAATCATCCGGAACAATACTATGCTTCAGAAACTCATTGAATGAATTTAACAAGCGATGTTTCGCCACATCGGAGAGGTTTTTCAGCAAGTTGAACTGAATTCTATCCGATCCTGAAGCAGAATTGTTACAATAAAGGAGAGTAAGAGAGAATTCTATCATCGAAAACTCGAAATCAAGGTCGCACTTATATTGTGGTATACCTCGAACTTGCACGGGAACGGAATCAGGACAAACCTTCCGTGCAAAATTCAAAATTCATCGATGTGAATATTCTTCGCTTCCATTCGATAAAGAGCAATTTCTCATGTTTCGAGTCACTTTTCATAATTTTTTCATTGACGTTTCTCGTGACAAACCTCCCACAAAATTTCGCCAATAGCACGTTTTTCCCTTCGGTCAAGTTTTTAAATTGATTTTCAAGGTCTAAATAAGTTTGAAGATTGTCAATGGCTCTACGTTTCCTAAAAGCTTTAAATGCATTTGTTTTTTCTACATAAAGCTTGGAACACTGACTATCCCACCATGGATTGGGAGGATCACGGAAACAATAGCTGTTCCGGCGTGCAGTTAGCACGCATCACGTATATTCAACGACTATTCAACAGTACAAACATGTCTCTTAAATACTAGTTTACATTCATTCGCTTAAACTCTCCACAAACATACCTTATTGATAATACTGGGCGGAGCATCTGACCAGAAGAGAAAAATGGGAAGAGATAGACTGAGGACAGACAAAAATGGTAAAAAATGTTGTGGGTTTCAGCCTTCCGCTTTGCTTGAGCAAGCGTGGCTTAAGTGGGTCGTAAACATAACATCGGACACTTGCGCTGTGTGGCTAAGCGTACACATGTGGCTACAAGTGTCGTGTTTATTTATGGTACTTGAATGTTATTCCGTCGGTCGTACAGCGTATAGCGGGTGACTAATACTTTATGACTTGTGGTTTAACGAGGGTTTGGGAAATTGGATAATTGGATTTCACTAAGTGTGAAATGAGATGAAATATGCGTGGGAAAGGATATTAGATTAAGGATAATGCTACACAGTAACTAATGTATTGTAAGTATGTTTGTGGGTTTTACGTCTCGTGGATTAAGATCAAACGAATATGTGTCAATAAGAGCTATGACATACATAGGAATTAAGCGCTTTAGACGATGACCGCCGATAACAATAAAAAAATCAAATCATTCATGAATTTCATTTCACGTAACTGATGTGTTTGTGCACCCGTGGCGGAGTTCGATTCCCGTTCTGGCCGGGGGAGTTCTTCGTCAAAGAAATTTCCTTCGACTTGTACTGTGGTCACGCGTATTCTAGAGCTTGCCCAACGGAATACATTCAAGGCGTCTTATTTGGCTTAAGAAATCTCAACTAAGTATTAATAAATGACGCTAGTTAATGCATACGTTGAGACGGCAAAAGTTCCACAGGGAACGTTAACGACATTCAAGAAGAACTGATGTGTTTGCTGTAAAGCGTTAATATGTAAATAAGAAAAAAATTAATAATAAAATGTGAAGTGAAAGAAAGAAATATATTTTTGTCTCAATATAGAAAATGAAATAAAGAATATCAAGATGAATTTTGTTCAATTACGGTCACAGTAGTGAAAAATAGGTTTACTGAATGGACAGCCAAATTCATGACTGTTAGGTCCCATTCATGAATTGCGAAATCAAAGATATGACAGACAACTTCATTGGTGCTGGTATACCGACCAATTTGTTGGCGCATCATTTCGTCCTTGTCATTCAATCAAGAAGTAGTCACATCGATATTCTGAATTTGAAACACAGCCATATTGCTTCCCTTAATCACGGACTTCAATATAAACATTGAATGTTGTGCTCAGCTGAGGTGAGTATGGTACTTCCCAACAATTTTTAGTCCTTCAACGTCTGCGTTACTGATACTTGTCATTGGTTGTCCGTTTCTTCGTTTTTGTATTGGATGTCCACCTATCCTTGTGATCGTGTTTTCCACCTGCAACGCAAGGCGGTAAAAGCTTCAGATCACCGCATTGGTCATTAACCATGTTCGTGGGAACAATATCATACGCTAACCCATATTCCAGAATCCGATTGGTCTGAAAGCCGATCGGATTCCACGATTCGAACGAAATCGACTTTTGCATTCTGAAATCTGTTCGACTCAAATTTAACCGATCTATGGAATTGTGGCAACCTTGCCTTGATGAAAAATAGATGCAGATTAGCAGACCAAAAGCAAGTTTACATTGTTAAAATTTGAATGAAGATTATTACTTCATGTTATTTGAATACTTAGAGGAGACATAGTCATGGCCCTAACTCAACTTTTTTTTTTCTATATTTTTCAACTACATTTCCGCTAAAACTTTATCCATAATATAAAAACATTATCAGACACAAAAGCTGTGTCGGCAATGCTTTTGATAGCTTCTCGCAGGTGAATTTATTCGTCCTCATGCTGCTTCTGTCGATTGTGTTGTAGGAATCACGCCTCCTACCTTCGCGTACATGCCGACCATGAATTGTTGGCACAGCCCACGACATCGTAGAATGACGTTGCCCTAGCTGCGTTGAATCATCTTTCGATAATAAAAATCCATCGAGCTCCAATATTAATTCGAATAATTGACTCACGTGTTCTCCAGCTGATGTTATTATCTGGATTGATGACAACAGCGTGATTAACATTTTGCTATCCAAGCATGTGTGATCTGAAGGATTTCAATAATTCATTGTGCTTATTCGATAAAGTTTCCAGTACCTCGTCGATGCCCCTAGCTTTAGACGAATTGAGGTTACTTTCGCATGAAATGAAAATGGTCATCTCGAGTTTCAAAAAGGTACCCCATAAAAAATGTTCACCACCTCGCAAAAAACACCCTATGCCAAATATCAGCTCAATCCGACTTAAGGGAGAGTGGCGCAAAGCGGTCAAAGTTGAGTTTTTTGAAAATCGAGAAATCACCCAAGGGGGGAGTAAAAGAAATTGAGGTTTTTGAAAATTTTTTATTGATGCCAAATGTCTTTAAATTGCATGAAACGTCGAGATCTAGTATCATCTCGGAATTTTTTTTGGTCAAAAATCGACACTCTGGGACTTTTTTGGCATGCAAAACGAAAAGTATGGTTTAGGGTGATAATAAAATAGTTATCTCGATTTTTCCTTCGTAACTTGCTACGAAATGTTGATTTGCACAATAATATACCCTATGCAAAATATTAGCTCGTTCGGACTTCATTTACTAGTGTCACAAACGTTAAAATTAGAGTTTTTTTGAAAAACGAAAAATCACCGAAAATCGAGGTATAAAAAAAAATAGCTGACCCGCCAAACTTCGTTCTTCCCAGAATTTGTTTTTTGTTATCAATACCTTCAAACATTCACATTTTCTTACTAAGCGCAAGTTTATGAGTCCAATCGCAGAACTGTTCATTGATTGATCTTCTAATCGACCCCGTTGAATTTACCTTTTACTATGAAATTCTTAGTACTTCTACTAAAACTCATCATTATAATTTCAGATTTTTTTCAGACAAATTTCTCGTTCAAGGTTTTTCAACCACTTGCAAATGTTTCTCCGTTACTCCGTTAGAATAAATACGGATCCCTCCCCTCTTCTCCCCTTAGAAAGAGGGGAGGAGTGTCTATTCACCATAGAAACGTTTCGTGCCCCCTAAAATCTTCACATGCCAAATTTGGCTCTATTTGATTGATTAGTTTTCGAGTTATGCAGAAATTTGTGTTTCATTTGTATGGCAGCCACCCCTTAGAAAGGGAGGGGGGTGGAGTGTCAAACCACCGTGAAAACATTTATTGCGCTCTAAAACCTCCATATACCTTATTTGGTTTCATTCGCTTGATTAATTCTGGAGTAATGCAGAAATTTGTGTTTTGTTTGTATGGCAGCCCCCCCCCCCTAAGAGAGGGGGGTGGAGTGTTTAACTACCATAGAAACATTTATTGCACCCTAAAACCTCCACATGCCAAATTTTATTTCATTTGCTTGATTAATTCTCGAGATATGTTGAAATTTGTGTTTCATTTGTATGGTAGCCCCCCCTTAGAGTGGAGGGTGGAGTGTTTAACCACCGTGAAAACATTTATTGCACTCTATAACCTCCATATACCTAATTTGGTTTCGTTTGCTTGATTAATTCTCGAGTAATGCAGAAATTTGTGTTTCCTTTGTATGGCAGCTCCCCCTAAGAGAAGGGGGAGGAGTGTCTAACCATCATAGAATCATTCATTGTACCCTAAAATCTCCACATGCCAAATTTAGTTTCGTTTGCTTGATTAAATCTCGAGTAATGCAGAAATTTGTGTTTCATTTGTATGGCAGCCCCCCCTAAGAGGGGGGGGTGGAGTGTCTAACTACCATAGAAACATTTATTGCACCCTAAAACCTCCACATGCCAAATTTTATTCCATTTGCTTGATTAATTCTCGAGTTATGTAGAAATTTGTGTTTCATTTGTATGGTAGCCCCCCCTTAGAGTGGAGGGTGGAGTGTTTACCCACCGTGAGAACATTTATTGCACCCTAAAACCTCCATATATCTAATTTGGTTTCGTTTGCTTTATTAATTCTCGAGTAATGCAGAAATTTGTGTTTCATTTGTATGGCAGCCACCCCTTAGAGAGGGGGGTGTAGTGTCTAACCACCGTGAAAATATTTATTGCGCCCTAAAACCTCCATATACCTAATTTGGTTTCGTTTGCTTGATTGATTCTCGAGTAATGCAGAAATTTGTGTTTCATTTGTATGACAGCCCCCCCTAAGAGAGGGGGGTGGAGTGTCTAACTACCATAGAAACATTTATTGCACCCTAAAACCTCCACATGCCAAATTTTATTTCATTTGCTTGATCAATTCTCGAGTTATGTAGAAATTTGTGTTTCATTTGTATGAAAAAAAAAATTTTTTTTGAGATAACTGTAAATCTTAACGTGTCATGCAATTTTTTTCGAAACCCCCGATTTCTTTTACTCTCCCCCTTGGATAATTTTTCGATTTTCAAAAAAGTCAAACTTTGACCGCTTTGCGTCACTCTCCCTTAAGTCCGATTAACCTGAAATTTGGCATAGGGTGTTTTTTCGAGGTGGTGAACATTTTGTATAGGGTAACTTTTTGAAATTTTTGAGAGAGAGAGAGAGAGAGAGAGAGAGAGAGAGAGAGAGAGATTTACAAATTTAACCGTAAAAAGATTTTTTCGATTTTCAATGGAGAAGTGTACCACAACTTTCTGCTATATGACTAAGGAAAAGTTTATATCGAAGTTATGCGAAATTTGCGCGAAGTTATCAAATGCAAATATCAATGACATGAAGACAAAATCGCTGAAGAAACTGAGTAAATTTCGAAAAACGAGCTGCAGTTGTGTTATCGAATATTAGAAACTTCTAAACTGTTCCTAAGTGAACCGTCTCGTTAACAGGAAACAAATGCGTCGAAAGACATTAGAGATTTCATTTCACACTGAAATAATAAGAGCGAAACTTACTAAAATCAGATAATCATATTCAATTCAAAATGTAAACCATCTATCATTAATTTCTAGATGACGTCGTTGATTGGGATGAAGAGTATCCTCCTCAGATGGGCGAAGAATACTGCCAAACCGTGTCGAGCACCGCGATGTATCGATTTTTTAAGTACATCGAGAATCGTGAAGTGGCCAAGCAGGTGTTGAAGGATCGGGGCTTGAAAAAAATTCGCCTCGGCATCGAAGGTTATCCAACGTATAAGGAAAAAATAAAAAAGCGTGCCAGCGGTCGGGTCGAGGTTATCTACAACTATTTGCAGCGGCCGTTTATTCACATGTCGTGGGAGAAGGAAGAAGCAAAGAGCCGTCACGTGGATTTCCAATGCGTCAAATCTAAATCGGTTACTAACCTAGCGGAAGCAACGGCTGATC
Source organism: Toxorhynchites rutilus septentrionalis (assembly GCF_029784135.1). Lineage (NCBI taxonomy): Eukaryota > Metazoa > Arthropoda > Insecta > Diptera > Culicidae > Toxorhynchites > Toxorhynchites rutilus. The sequence continues at coordinate 255,896,335 of NC_073745.1, forward strand.
CGGCTCTTGAACTAGATTCAGGTGTGTTGGTTCTCGTAAGATTGTTAGCATATGAATGCAGCATAGTGTTGGTTTTTTTTAGCTGGTAATCCACTTCCCCAGCGTCATTTCGACATTTCAAACGAACCGGACGTGGATGCAATTCGTCCAATGGTGGCAGCGGCTATCGCTATCGACGGTGAAGAGGGCGCGGTCGGTGGAATAGCTCACGCAGAAGAGATAGCTGGCTCGGACGAGTTACATTGAAGTTGGCGGCGTGCGAGAAACTATCTGAGTGTATGCTAAAACAACTATACCGCTGTATTTGTAGCTATTTCAAAATTCTTATTGCTATAGAAAAGCCGAGCTAGATAAATACAGTTCATCTAACAGAACCTCTGCCATTAGATAAAAGGAAAACGAAAAGATTCGTTTAGTGTGTATAATTCAGCTATGCTATTGCGGAATTCCCTCACTTTTTCCGACCTTTTGTACATATTGTCATTAGGGTTCAATATGCGCGAAATCACCTATATATTTCGGAACTATTACGTTTATAAAAATGGCAAAAGGTTGAACAGGGTTCAGAAGCAAAAAATGTTGACTTGAATTGAGCAGTTACTGTTATTTTTTATTTTAAGTTAACAATTCATAAAATATTTTATTCGAAGAAAAAAAATGGACAGAGAACTGTGGAAACACTAAACTTCCTCCTTGATTATCCTCCATCTCATTTTAGTCACGTGTAAATGCTTGGTCTTTTGCAAGCGTAAATAATAAACTATTTGTGTTATCCAGAAATACGCTTAGATCATTGTATTTCCTTCCCATCCGAAGGAGCGCTCGACTGCCATCTTCCACTTGCTGTATCTCATGTCCCGCTCGTCTTCGGAAATCTCTGGCTTGAAGGAGGTACAGTTGGTTTCGACGCTCACATTTTCGATGTCCCAGCAGCCAACAGCGCGGCCCGCGGCCATAGCAGCACCCTTGAAAAAAAGAAAAAGTACGTCTTTAATGAAGTGTTACGCATTTGCATCGGTGAATTACGGGCTCAAAATAGCGATCATCGGTGTCGATTTGACCCTTAAAATATTAGTGAATTTTCAGGTAACTGCATTTTCGATTTTATCATATTCAATTTTGTAGTATTTTGTGTTTTTTTTTCACTAAAAATCACTGTCGTGAAGAAATACTTTTGATACTTTTGAATGTACAATGGGCCTGATCACGAACGTCACTTCACGGTGAAAACGGAGTGAATTGTATACAACCCAAGCCCCGGGCAAGGGGATATGATCCGCGAGTCAAGATGTGCTACAAATTTAGCTGTCATTGCCAAACCTATCAAATTACTCGGCGAACTCAAGGCAAATCTATGGAACAAGGTGCGCCCATTCGCTAACTAAAAAAAGAAATGTTTTTTGAAAAAAAAATTTATGTGAAATGTAATGATCATGATGATCACAAGGGTCTGAATGATAATATAAAACGTAGAACCCTAGGTTGATCACTTGAAATGTAGTATTATATTATAATGTAAACCAACTTAAGAAATTGAAAGAATTTAAGTGAAATAAAAGGGTTTGAACGTAAAAACGTAATGAATATAATGAATATAGCAATGAGTATTTCATAAAGTATCAGTATATTCCACAAATTGTGCTCAATCGTCTTAATTTACTTTTGTGTATTTTTTAAATGGCTGCAGAAAACCACTTCACGTTTTGACCCACCTGGTAGTATGTTAAGTGCCTTGTTTTACACCAGCTTGAGAGTTTGGCAGTTCTCGCGAGTGACAGTGGTCGCAAATTGCATTTGCGACCCGGACATGTTTGACGCTGTCAAATCCTATGTGCTAGTATACGGATGCCCTCAGGCTGATACAACCTTATTACGGCTGCCACCGTATGTGTAGAATCCAGCCGGGTGACGTCTTCAGAGAACCCCCATTGAACTGACAGGAGCCAACATATCGGGTATCCCACTGACATTTTCCCCTTGTTTTCATATGAATTGGGTATCCCACTGACAGTTCTGCTTGAGATTTTGCTAACGATCCTAGCATCAATCATAGCACCCGGCTGGTAGAATCCGAAAGAGTTCATCCGTCGTGACAACTTAGCGTGGAAACACACTAGACGGCTCACCCGCGCGATTTTCGCAATGACAAGTCGCAGCAGGAACTTGAAGTAAAACACATTAAGCGGCTCTCGGCTTATTATATTTTAGACGGATGCAAGACGAGTCTATGATACAAGGTACAACTGTTTAGATAGTAAGCGGATGAGAGATGCGGTATATAAAGACAGAATGGTGGAAAACGGAAGAGGGGATGTTTACCTGAGCAAGAGGGAGAGAAGTTGATCACAAACGTCTAAAATATTGCATTTCTCGACAATTTGGATGGAATTCGAGTATCCACAGCTACATGACCGCAGAATGATTTTCACGTATTGGCTCACCTGAGAGTACATTTCTTATTGCCTTGCTTTATTTACACCTATCAAAAGCGCATAAACACTAATACTCCCACAAAACCGTTGCGGCGCATCATCTCCATCGACCCACCGCAGCGTATGAGGAACCTTACAACAGTGATATTGGAACCGCACACACCCGCCCCGCCTTATGTGTTTTATCTCATTCACATTTCATTATCGAGGCCCCGCGGCGATCTGTCATTGCAAAATCCGCGCGGGAGAGCCGTCCAGTGTAGCGTAAGAACACAGATCACACTTAGACGTTTGTGATCAACTTCTCTCTCCCTCTTGCTCAGGTAAACATCCCCTCTTCCGTTTTCCACCATTCTGTCTTTATATACCGCATCTCTCATCCGCTTACTATCCAAACAGTTGTACCTTGTATCATAGACTCGTCTTGCATCCGTCTAAAATATAATAAGCCGAGAGCCGCTTAATGTGTTTTACTTCAAGTTCCTGCTGCGACTTGTCATTGCGAAAATCGCGCGGGTGAGCCGTCTAGTGTGTTTCCACGCTTAGATGAACTCGGTGTTATTATGAACTACTGTCATGTCACGGAGAAAAACAGATATATTTGTCACTTGTGTTTTAGATGGTGGAAGCTAGTCACACGGAATGGAGTAATTTTAATTTCGAATTTATTTAGCTTTTTTTGTCAACATTTAGAATCTAGTCATGTGTTGTTTAGGAAAGAAAAGATAATAACAAACAGTAATTTACCCTCTTGGTTGCATTTTTAGACGAAATCCCGACGTATCCAAAGGATGTAAATTTGTTTATTTGAACTCGGACGATTATTATGGTTGGTTATGTATAATGTTGGTTTGTTGATATTTTGTGTATTGAAGCGTGAAGTTTTTCCAACATTGTAGAGCAGGGGTGGCATTTCGCATTCCGAAACGAGTGATTTTTGTTCGTTTCAACCACTTTTGCCATTATGAATCTCGAAGCGAGCTCGAACCGAGCGAAATGAATAAGGCAGTAGTAGAGTTTCGAGCAAAGTTTGACATTACGTAACATTGTGCTCGAGCAATTTTCAACTCGAAACGAGAATAAATGTCTCGACAAGAAATGGTTGATCGTCGTATGGGAAAATGCTAATGAAATGTTGATTTTAATGCTAAACCTCACATAAAAGAAATTTGCAATTGCATTTCCTTTGGTCTTTACATCTATTTGTACAAGTATGTAAGTATAAATACAATACTTTTATTTCAGCACTATGGAATCACAATTCATTTGTTCATTTTCCGTAGACCTTAGAATGGGTATATGAGTACCATCAATACACCGGGTATCTTGAATTTGTCGAAGAAATATTGCTTTGTTTCATTAAACGATGTTGTATCCAATTCGATCCATTTTTCGCATAAGTTTCTTTCCAGAACTGGAATCATTTGGAGCTGTCCACATACCACGTGGACAACCTTAGGGGGGGGGGGTGAAAATGTCCACGGTTGTCCACGGTGGGGGAGGAGGGGTTTTAGATAATATCCACGTGGACACGATACATATTTTTTCAATGATGTGTTTATGAAGAAAAGTGTTGAGCTGCTTGAGTGCGTCAAACATCCATATTTTTTTAATATGGCTGAACTTCTTCCCTGGAATGTGTATTCTGAAATTCATCCATATGAATTGAGAGCGATCGATTTATTTCCATTGATAGGAAAGAATCACGCATTCCACTAGAATAAACGAAATTTTATTTAATTTTTTGTACCGATTTTTAAGAAGTACCAGAAACAGTTCTACTATTTTTCTATTGTATAGTGTTGATTGTATCTATTGTATAGTTGATTTTTCAAGTAATTTCAAAGATTACTTAAAATTTTCGACTTCACACTGTGTACCTCTAATTTTTTTTTTTCGGATGTATTAAAAGCTCGACATTTTACTGTGTCAGATTGGATTGGGAAAAAAACTGTATTACGAGCTTCTACTCTCCCAGATGGAATCCCCTTTCACACGGGCTCTGCTCGGAAAATGCCAACATCTCAATTCTTAGTTGGCTTAAGAAACTGTTGAAGTGCCTAAATCTCAGCTTTCAGTAGAGTTCGAGAGCTGTCCAAGTGCTGATATTGCACCTGACCATTTTTGAGACGAGTTCAAGGCCACAATTATCCAATATGATGGGGGTCGAATTCCTCCAGGACAATTTCAAACCTTATGTCTGTTTGACAATTCGGCTAACAATTTTTGCAGTTTGGTTGGTACTCTACCTGTCGTATTCACCAGATATTCCTTCCTTAGATTATCACCAGATAGCATAGAAATACAAAATGGTTTTAGGTTACCCTGAAAACTCGTGCTGATTTTATGAAAAAATCAAGAGTATCATTTTTATAGACATGCATTCCTTCGACTATATACTATAATGATACTTTTGATTTCTTCATAAAATCGGCACGAGTTTTCAGGGCAACCTAATATTATCCACGATTAACGAAGCTGTACAGATCAATTGAAATCTTCAATCACGATTATATTGCAGGTGTTTAGTTTTGACAAGGTTCATTGTAGCCGCCATGCACTACCCAAGTTTTGTGTAATGTAAATAATGCTTAGAAAAAGAATTTTTTCATTAATAAACTAATTTTGATAGATATGATGAACCTGCGGATCTCCTAAGTGCACGGCGTCAGGAATGAGGCACTGACTAACATCTATTTGAGCGACAATTCGCCCGCAAAGCGAATTGAAAACTCAAAGAACTCAGCAAACTTGCGTCGACTTTTAATGAAAATGCGTGAATATTTTCATATGGATTTCAGCGGACGAAACGAACTAAAATGTTTCCCAAGCTCGGTAAAAAAAGGGGAACAAACCATTTGATAGTAATAGCTTACATTTTTATCAATAGAAAATATGGAATATAACATAGAAAATTCATTTATTCTTTTCAAAAATGGAGGGATGTCCACGTGGACAAGATGGGGAGGGGTATCAGGAATGTCCACGCTTGTCCACGGAGGGGGAGGAGGGTGTCTAAAATCGTGCCTTTTCTGTCCACGTGGTATGTGGACAGCCCCTTCGATTGATCACTGATGAAACTGTTGTTTGAGTCATACCAAGCAAAAAGTTTTCTCCTTCATTACATTAATTTGGTACGGCCAGAAACCAGAAGATTCAAAACGGACGCTAATTTCAAAGCTGCAGGAGTAGTAGTGAAAGTTGTTTGGAACACGGTTGTATTCGAAATATTTTTAAATGTTTCTCGACTAAGTCTGATATACTGCCGAAACCTTGAAACAAAAGAATAATTATTATCATTTATATCGGAAACGTATATAAGACAAACTCACTCATTTTCACTTAGCGAAAGAGTCACTTTTATCCCCCAACTCTCGCCTCTGTAGAATAAGCGTGCTCTCTTCTTCACTATCGCGAGCGTCAAAAATATTTGGCGATCTTTTCTTTTTAATCACAATTCTAATATAATATCAAATTAAATTTGTTTTTCGGCATTGATATTTGCAATAACCATGAAGTTTGCTTTGTTTACAAACCCAAAAATTTGACATTTCTCTTCGAGACAAATTTTACTCGAAATCTAGTACACTGAGAATGATAACTCGAAAAAGATACATAATACGAAAATAGATTCGATTCGAGTTTGAATTATCTCGAAACGAGTTACTCGTTTCAAAATACGCAATGTCACCCCAGGTTTTTGTAATTCATACATTCGTATGATAGTTATAACGGACGATAGTTGTAATGAGTAATGTGCGATTCACATAGTACGTTACGGAGAAGAACGTCTACGTTCCGTCAACGTCTCCACCAATTCACACATGCAGTCAATGCTTCCACCAGCACCGTCACGTCAAATGCCAAACGAATGATTTATTTAATTTTATTCATGGTGTCGCCACCTACAAAAATTTTTAAATTGCAATGCCCTCTTTCAAATCAGCATGCCTAGAATCAGTTCTAAATTTTGAAAAATTTTGAAAATTTTGGAGCTAAAAGATATGTTGGCATAAAAAGTACAGTAAGTTACTTATAAAGCGATATGCTGAGGCACCACTCAGTGTCGCATTGGAGTCGGTTTTGACCAGTAATTGGACATTTGCGACTGGTAGCGACTTTCAATGTGGGGCCATAATTTGTGCCCCGAACTCAATGTTTACAAAAATGTCCAACTAGAGGTAAAAATGTCTAATTAAACGTGTTGCATCACAGATCTGTTCAATTAGCTTAATGTCGATGTAGATGTAAATTACTGTACAACCAAATCAAAACAAAATCCGAGACACAAAGCCCAGACAAAAACCAAACGAGCCGTCCGTCTCCGTCAATTATTCTTTTCTACAAACCCTGCCGGTCGTTTTCGTTGAACGTATGCTGACGGGTCGTTACGTTGCTAGTGTATGTGAATGTTTTCATAAGAATTGCATGGTAGAATCATTGACGTATCGTGACGTGACGGGACGTGAACGTGACGTGTATGTTGTATGTGAATCGCATTTGAGGCCATTATTTTTTTCATTTTTACGTAATAAATATGTTAAACGATATTGTTTTGAAGACATGCTTTGAATGAAAGAATATCAAAAAAGTGATAATAGATTTAAGAGCCAAATGAACTGTAAAGTTTAATGTATCCAACAACATGAAATGATGGAAACATCAGATGTTTTATATGAAGATTATGTTTCTGACAGATGCTGTTAATCAGTTTCTGTTTAAATAATTAAATTAAACCTCGTGTCCTGTATATCAAATTACACGAGAATACGAAGAATACAGGGTTGGAATTCAAAATCCCATATGGGAGTAGCTCAGATTATACTGATCATGAGGAGGATAAATTCGGGTTTTCTATGAGTTAAATTGTAGAAATGGTTCTTACAAAATGATTCTAACCTTGGTAAAGGTCATTATTATGCTTCTCATTATTCAAACGAGTAAGACAGAGTTAAAAAAATGAATATGCGAGAAGTTCATTATTATACGCAATAGTCATGTTTTATCTCTAGAGTAATTTATAGAAAGAAAAAATGAAATAACATTCACAAATGTTTAACAATTACATTATTCACGATCAACAAAGTATTCTTCCTCATCTTTGAACTAACATTTGATTCAGCAAACTAACGCACGCATGAATCATGGGATGAGCCCGAATAGTTGACATTGAAATACCGAATCATCGAGGTATAATCGCAAACTTGTCATTCTAAAACATACGCTTAATTAAATGGAAGCAACCGACTTAACGTTCAAACGCCTGACATTATGCCACTAACATGTCTCTTATAAACGGGAATGAACTCTTTCACTTAACGGAGTTTATTTTTACATGCAACTGTCCGTGACAATGATGACAAACACAAAAAGATTAAATGAAGTGTAAGTGACGTGAAAGCGCACATGGCAGTGATGTTCGTGATCAGGCTCATTGAGGTCCAATAAAGTAATTCGGATATAATATACAGTTGTTCACGAATCTACCCGAATCAACCCGATCGTGCAGAGATCTGATTGAATAAAATTGCATCCATGTGGAAATTTTCACTGAAAACTCGAGAGTTGATTGAAATATCATTTTACAGTTTACGGCGAAATAATTTTCAGAATGCATTGGGACCTATTGGGACATTCGAACGTGAACATGAACGGGGAAATATTTTGACCTCGCGACGTTCACGTTCGCCGAAGTCGGTGAACTATAGTAAATTCGCCAACATCTCGATTCCACGGTGAAAATTCAAAATCGTAGTGAAATATTGAATTTATCCATTTTCATCAATATGAATTGTGTTTAAATAAGTTTTTTTTAACTAGAAAATGTTTCTTCCTAAAAAGTGTTTCTTCACGTTCACGTTCACGAGAGCTCTAAACCAGCCGAAGGACGAAAATTTTCACATTGCGGAAATGATCTAAATATCAAGTAGTTCGACATCCATCCAGTACCATGGCAAAGTGTCAAAAATATCCTTGTTCGACGGTATGACTCGTCAATTTAGTTTAAGCGCAAGTTTTTTTTATCATTCTCAACGAAGGCGTTCTGTAAAATGTCTTACCAGAGCAGTTGTCTCAACAACAAGCGGTCGCTGAACCTCCAGACCAATCAAATCCGCTTGCCACTGCATCAACGTTGAGTTAACGGTCATTCCTCCATCCACTTTCAGCTTGACCAAAGGAAAACCACAATCCTTATTCATTGCGTCCAAAATGTCGCGCACCTGGAAGCACACTGCCTCCAGACTCGCTCGAATAATGTGCTCACGCTGGGTGTCTTCCGTTATGCCGCATATGACTCCACGTGCTTCCTGGTTCCAGTAGGGCGCATACAAACCACTGAAAGCCGGTACAAAATAAACATCTCCGTTGCTCTCTACCGACAAGGCTAGTTTCTCCGAATCTATAGCATTATCCAATAGGTTCATATTATCACGTAACCACCCAAGGGCGGCACCTGCCACGGCTACTGAGCCTTCCAAGGCATACGTTGGTTGTGCTTCTCGTCCCATCTGATAGGCGACAGTTGTAATGAGGCCATGTGTCGATTCAATCAGTGCGTTTCCCGTGTTGTACAGAAGGAAACAACCGGTACCGTAAGTGGCCTTCGCCTTACCTCGACTCAAACATTCCTGACCTACGAGCGCTGCCTGTTGATCGCCCAGACACCCACTAAGCGGGACGTTCTCCAATGACTTCAAGCTTATAGTGCCGTACACTTCCGAACTGGAGCGGATTTCAGGTAATATTTCGAACGGAATGTCGAAGAACTTGCCCAGCGTTTTATCATAGCGCAACGATTCTATGTTCATTAACATCGTGCGAGATGCGTTGGACACATCGGTTACGTGAACTCCGCCATTCGGACCGCCTGTAAGGTTCCAAATCAGCCATGTGTCCACTGTTCCGAATAGACAGTTCTTATTTTTCACAGCCGACTTCACCTGTATTGAAAAAGAGAATCTTACAACAACGATTCAATAGTTTCGTGAGCTATATTCACCTACCTTCGGTACGTTATCTATCAGCCACCGCAATTTAACGGCCGAAAAATATGGCGATAGCGGCAGTCCACAGAGTGGTTTAAGATAATTTTTATTTCTCGTTTTATTTGGAACACTGTCCAGCAACTGATCCACCGTGGACGAGGTCCGCATATCAAGCCATACGATCGCATTGTAAAGTGGCTCACCGGTGGTTTTGTCCCAAACTATGGTGGTTTCCCGCTGATTGGTCACCCCGACTGCAATGATATCCGCGATACTGCCGCCAAGTTCCACCAGCTTCTCGACAGTCTTCTCGATACATTCTTCCACAACCGAAAGGATTTCCTTCGGATCTTGCTCGACCCAACCCTCCTGGGGATATATCTGACGTAATTCTTTCTGATGGAAGCACACAACTTCAGTGGTCTCGGCTCGGAAAAGTATGAACCGAGCTGAGCTAGTTCCTTCGTCGATGGAACCGACTAGATTACCAAACTTCTTGGCAAGAGACATCAGTTTGTCTTCACTCTTAAATGCTCACACGGACTATGTTCAACACTGAAATGTTACAGAATTCTTTGGAAGCAAAACAAAAAGCGTTCAGGCTATTTGGGCTCGCATATGAAAACTGAAATGATGGTGCTGTGATTTACCAAACACATACCTTATCTTATCTAATCTTCATATTTTTGGCTCATCCAGTTGATGTTTGCTTCCCTCGCCTCAACTATTGATCCGATTACAGATCTGAAACCAGATTGTGTTTTACTTACCTATGATATAATCACTCCACATGAAGTCATTATGTGGACATAGTGCTCAAAATATGCTTTGAATGACCCAAACTGCGATGTGGTGTCATAGAGGATTATCAGTATCGGGCTGTGTTATGATTATGATCAAAATAGAAACAGGCCGACAAGTTCAACAACGTGAATGATGATGATGATGATGATGGATTCAAGAGACTTTAAATTCTGGGAGTTCATTCGTCTCTTATGGCGGGTTTACATTAGGGAGATCTACAGCTATAGATGGATTTATTCACGTGAAAATAGGTGTAAACGGGTGAGAATAAATATGATACACTTATTCGAGGTACACTGAGAGAAATAATTAGTAAATATAACGAATTTTTTGGTAAATACTACCAATCTATAGTCATTTTCGACCGTACTAATAAACACATATGTCAAGCAGAACCATGATTCGGAAGCCCAATATCGGCTACATTTTCTCGCCGAAAATGCACGTATCAGAATTATATCCTTATTATACCTCCGTATTGCCTTATGGGAACAATGAAAATGGTTAATACGCGCTTTTCTCACCAATTTTCAGATATGACAATATCCAAGCTTACTAATTTTATCGAGTAAAATATACTAATCTCTGGTAGGGATGCGGGTTTGTTGACAATATGTACAAAAAATTTGTACATTCTACTAATTTTGCATTACCAAATGTATTTAGTAGTTTTCGACCGAGGATTTTTCTAAGGGTATATATAACTTGAATAAATTCACCATATGTAAACGCTTGTGAATTTGTCACTGGTGAGAAATCACTAACGTTGGATACAGTTCTACTTCAGGTGAATAAATTCACCGAAAATATGAATATATTCATTATAGAAGTTCACGTTAGTGTGAACGGTTGATGCGATTTCTATAAATCTCATCATATTTCTTCACATGAATATACCACTATTCTAAACCCACCCTTAGACAACTACAAACAACAACGTGAATGATAACAAGTTTACTTCTGTATTGCTTCGTTTGTGTTAGTACTGCGATGCATGAAGGAAGCATGAAAAACATAAACAAATGCGTGCAACAAATTCTGTATGGGTTTCATATCTCGCATACACCGGAACATTTTCATAAATCTATTCAAGGGAAAGCGATACGTCAACTTTGCCATCCGTTATAGGCTTTGACAATGCATTAATGTATTACAAGTTCATTAATTCGATCGACATTGCTTCCAGCTCTCCACGTTAGGCTTGCATAGGATCAACTATCCAACTTGTGGGTTATTTATGGACAGAAATCGGTTACATTTAGTAGAACTGAATAAATGAATTAATTTCAGCAGACTCAATGATTCAGTCTATTCATGATTCATTTTATGCGATGCTGTTTATGCTGATAAATTCACTCATGTTATGGAATTATCTCTTAACGCGATAACAAACGTACAGTGTCGACAACTGGTGGCGACATCCGTGTTTTTGAGCCGAAATACACTATCAGATTAGGCCCGAAGACCGCTTGAAATTGTTTGGAGGTGAATGAAAATTTTCAATTGATTTCGTTGTAATAAAATGTTTTGCCAAACTTGAAACGGAAAAGCAAATTTTCATTAATAACTCTAATTTCAAAAGCTTGTTGATTCCACCAGAATACACATTCTCATTTTTGCTTCACAAATCGGAACACGAAGCTCAATGCCATCAACAGGGATGCCAGGGGTTTTTTCAAATATCTTCACATGGTACAAAAACATGTCTTCAAATGTCTTCACATTCATATTGAAGGAAACTTAAATTCATAACTTCATTTTGAACAATGTTCAATGTTTATTCAAATTGATATTGTTATATAGCGCAGTTCATTAAACTTTCCTCGAAGTTTTAAAGTTTATTTCAATAAAGGTGAACAAAGGATTGCGCAAGAGCGAACTAAATTTTGAGTTTGGAAATGTCAATTGGCTTGTCTAACCCTAAGATAAGATCAGACAATAGGGGGTCTTTTACGGACCAAATTTCTGTCAGATACGGACCAAATTTCTGTCAGTCGTTCTGATTTCTGATTGGTCGATTTCGATAAATTTTGTAAACAAAGTCGATTTTTCCAGTGTTGCCAATAAAAATAAATTACGTTGGGTTTGTATTGAATTTAAAAAAAAAATGAATTTAATTGATATTACGATACTTAGTTTAGAGGAAATGTGAAGGAATTGTATACACGTTTTACCTAATTATTTTGTTACTATATTTTGATTGAATTGAAAAATTTATATATATATATATATATATATATATATATATATATATATATATATATATATATATATATATATATATATATATATATATATATATATATATATATATACATCCATTTCATGTCAAACCGATATAGTGCTCCTCAGATTTCCATGAAAAGTGGTAGTTTCTTTCTTTATTGCAAAATATTAGACCCGTATTTTTTATTTTTTCGTTAGGGTGACCTTTTCTTATTTTAGGGTGGTCCGAAAAATCATTTTTTTCAACTTTTTCCTAAAAGTGCCTTTTTTAAAAATTCATAACTTTTGAATCACTGAACCGATTTAGATGATCGATATATCAAATTGAAGCCAATTAATCTTTTTTGGAAAAATATTAGGCTTGCCAAGAAATCGAATTTTGTTTTCGTAACTATTGATTGTAGTTGTTTTTTGTTATTTTTATGTTTTTTGTTTTTATGTTTTTATATTTTATGTTTTTTCTTGAAAGCTGAGGATTTATTACATAACATATCTCGATATCAGATAGGCTTTTTTGTGTTTTTGAGTGACTTTTCAAAGTTAACCGGTCGTCCGTAAAATCATTTTTCCACTCTTATCCAAAAATAATTTTTTGCAAAAAATTATTACATTTGAACTACTGAACTGATTGAGATGATCGACATATTAAATTGAAGCCAATAAGCCAATCTTTTTTGAAAAAATATCACACTTACCGGAAAGATAGGATTCTAGTCGCATAGGTCTAGTCTAGTCACATAAGAATATTGAACGAAGACTTAAAACATGTTAAATTTACAAAATAATGACTCTAAAACGAAAAAAACACCTCTCTAGAACCCTCTTTCCAAGTTCAATACTTTTTTCAATATTTTTTCTATTAAAAATCTACCTCATTGGCTTCAATTAGATTTATTGATCATCTGAATCGGTTCAGAGGTTCAAAAGTTATGATTTTTTGAAAAAGTCATTTTTGGGAAAAAGTGGAAAAAATGAGTTTTCGGACAACACTAAAATGGAAATGGACATAAGTTTAGTTTAATAATAATCTATTTGGTTTCTGATACTAATATATTTTATTTCTACCATGCCATGCTCCTGCTATCAAATTTTCGTTTCCTTGTTTTTTTGTTTTCTCCGCTTTTTAAACGAAAAGATATAAATTTTTTTATAATGTCATTCCTTGTTTTTTCACAATGGAATAAAGTGGATGGCAAAACATACATTTCTCCTGCCATTTTCTTCGGCAAATCAGCTTCGTTAGGTTCCAAATGCGATTTCATATTTCGGAATAGAATTTCCATTGCTAAGAAGAAATTAAAAGTCTCATCATTCACTATGCAGATGGGAGAGTTAGAAGCTGTAGCTCGCAAATATGAAAAAAGAGACGGTTGATACAATCTAGGTTGTGTTTTGCTGACTACCAATCTCTTGTTACACTGCTGACATGTTCTTTCCCGCTGAATAATTTTTTTGATGATGAAACCAGCTATATAGAACAACGAATTTTGTTCTGTTCTGTCGAGAAAAGTTTTCGCTTCATCGACGGTGTACTCATAGTCGAATTCAATATTCATATCATCCACATTATCACTAGAATTAGATGAAGCTGAAATTCGATATGATGTCGATGCTGCTTCATTGTCCATCAATTTCTGGGCTGAACATTCTTCACGCCGCTTTGATAGCAAATCTATCAATCCAATAAGATGTTGTTGTGTATCGGCTGTATACGAAGCATTCGGTACTACGGTCATGTATTGCGAAAGAGTCACAATTTTCAAGTTATTGCTGAATTGCAATGGAGTTGGGCGTCGTTGCTTTGCACGAATCAATGAGAAAAGACTCTCCAGACAATCTTGGACGAACCGCGATGTAAATATTTGTGGGTGTCCTTCATGCAAAAGCCGATCTGTCAACCTCACAATTGCATTCGTGCAAACGATTACACTTGTTTGCCATGGTTTCCAATGTCCGTGTCCTACTTGGAGATCATACATTAACCGCACCATGGTCTTCAGATGAGCGATATCCTCGTCATATTTCATAGGATCATTCAAACAAAATACTTTTTCTTCTGCCCTATTATTGATAAGCTCGAACCATCGAGCAAAGTCTTCTATGAAGCATGCGGTAGTAAGAAGCTCCGGTAATTCTCGTATTTCCGCATGAAACTTCAATGCTGCAGCCACCGTCCTGTTGCAATATTTTGTTGCGTTGCATACTTTCATTTTATCTATTGAAGATGTTCTGTTGTCAAAGCACACATCCGAGGCCGTTAGTCTGTGACAAAGCCGCAACGTGTTGTTTATTTCGGAGTTCACGATTGTGGTTAAATGGTCTCGATGAACAATATTGGATGTTAGCTTTTTTTCACGAACATACCAATCCGGAACTTTCAGGTAGACATTGTTCAACCAGCCATGTACTGTATTTTTAAATACGTGTACGGGATCGGGTATGATCTCTAGCATTCTGTTCTCAGCGTTTGGATGAGGTATCGCAGCATTTAATGTCTCATTTTTGCGACGAATATCGATCCCCAAATCCTTCCACATGCGCTGGTTTTCGGACCCGGAATCTGTTGTTATAAAATGGACACGCAAACTGATTCCCTCTGCTCTTGAAACTGCAGACAATGCAGCATTCTTCAAAAACTCTTTTTGTATAGAGTTGCCGGTGTACTCGAAAGCAACCACCTGTTTCCAGCGCGCTGCGATTCCAACTAGCATGAATACCAAAGCTTTACAGGCTAAAGTTTGGGACATAGGAAGCGTTGTTGTTCCAACAAACTGCTTCGTATTTTGGCAAAACTCATTTGCCTCGTCTATGCTCATTTCGTCTAGAACCAATCCGCAGTCCTTTTCTTCAACCGACATTGTGGAGACTTTATGTGGTAGCAGCTCGAATATATCTTCAAGAATACCTACAAAATATCATTTCATATATTAACATGCGATGAGACATATGATTATAATTACATACCAGGACTGAAACGAACTCCTTCAATTTGGCGTAGTAGAGTCCTCGTGGATGGGATCGGGAAGCCTTTTTGAATAAGCTTGTCGTATCCACCTTGACATGCAAACCGAATTTGTAAATTTTCCGTAATCGTTTCATTGGACCAACGTTTCACTTTTTTAACCTCTCCTGTTAATAGCTTAATTTGATCTTCTCTGAAAAGCTTCTTCAAGGGTTGTTTTCCACGAATTCTCGAGGTCAGATA
The DNA here is from genome assembly GCF_029784135.1 of Toxorhynchites rutilus septentrionalis. Classification (NCBI taxonomy): domain Eukaryota; kingdom Metazoa; phylum Arthropoda; class Insecta; order Diptera; family Culicidae; genus Toxorhynchites; species Toxorhynchites rutilus. Next base: position 255,911,988 of record NC_073745.1, read on the forward strand.
TCCGCATTTTTTCTTCCATTGTTTTACAATTCTATTAACGGTTACATCAATATAAAATATTAGAAAATAACATATTTTTTGACACACTACCTTTTCAGCTTGGAAATTTGATGTTTCAAACGAAATATTTCTTCCTGTAGTTGTTTATCTCCTTCATATACGTCAACCAAATCATAATTGTTCTCAATACTTTGTATCTCTTCCCATTCCTCATTCGCGGATGCAGCTAAGGTCGGAATTTTCGTAACTCCATTTTCATTGTATTTCCCATCAACAAAATGAGCCTGTATATATACTAGTATTAGGATATGTTTTAGAATTAGTTTTTAATACTTACGCTACATATTCTTGTGCTTGATTTGATTTCAAAGAATGGAACTTCTAATTCACTGTTCACGCAAAATCGAATCCATTCTTTCCGAATATTTTTGTCTTGAGGGAACCGATAAAATTTATACTCAGGATGAGTATCCGTCCTTCGCTCACAATTTAAGGCTTTACACTTCATTTTTATTTTTGAATTACGTTTTGTATGAATAAAATGGCTTCCTAACGTTGTTTTGGTTGTATTCCTGCTCATATAATAAGATAGAATGTTTTGGTTCAGACAATGAGAATCTGCATAACGCTGTAACGGTTGTCAGATTAGATTTATTTGCTAAAAAAAATCCCAAATTTGTTTTGGAAACGATTATATTATAGATATGGGTATTTAAAAGACTTATTTTATCTTTTTAAAGCATATTTTTGAGATTGTCTATTTGAAAATATGCAATAATCATTGAATTCGCACCAACCAAATGTTACGATTCATTAAAATAGAAATTTGAAAAATCCGATATTTTATAATATTTGGCAGCTCTGGCATCTTCATGTCATGGCTTCGTTTTTGGACGACGAAGAAGAGTAAGAAGCCAGTTGTCTGGTCTTGTCTTAGGTCTAACCGATGATTGAATGAATATCGCCCCAATTCTTCAACAAAAACAGAATTATGGTAAGTGTTTAAATAAGGTGGGCTCAAATGCCAAAAAATAATGGATGATTCTCATTTGTCATTTTTATAATTAACTCAATTTGTGCAATTTTCGAGGTTTTGGTTGTAACTCAAACCATATCCATAAAACTAATCATTGAAACAATATGTATCCGGAAAGCCTTAGATTTGTGAAGTGGTCGTAAAAAATCAAGAGAATGACACTGACACAAAAGCCTTAGGCCGAGGACATAGTAAACGCGGTACGGTGCGATGCGATGCGGAACGATTTATTGGAGCTCATCGCGAGCTATGCCATACTAATCGCTTTAGATCGCGCATTTTTTTTTATGTTTCATTCCACTCCATTATACATGTAAACAACCCAGCACAAGGATGCCAGACATGTTACCATGCCTTCATTTTGTAAACGGTTCAATTGTGAGATCGTTTTTTCTGTGAACGTGGTAAGTGGAAAGCCCTTAAAGTAAAATTTTTATTATATGCATTAGAATAAAGTTATATGATTTATCAAACAAAACGAAAATAATAAGTCAACAACTCAATTTTTATTTTCGTTCGATGAGTTCGATTGTGAAAATATTTATGAAAATCGTCTGGTAACCATCACTCGCGATCACGACACGACACAAACAGTTTCAACGCATTGAAATCCGGATCGCATCGCGTTTACTATGTCAGGTCTGGGCGGTTTGCGTTTGATTACCGCTTTTGTGAACAAAAAAGCTCTCCCGCAAACGAGCCCGCGCCCGCATCGCATCGCTTTTACTATGGCCTCGGCCTTACTTCTTCTGACGATATTTTCGAGCAATAGTAGGTATTTCATAAAAATAATATCTCCTAAAAATCAACACACACTATAATACTGAAATGTCTTCCCACACTTCATAATGTTTTCAAAATGTCTTCAAAATGAAGACTCCAAATGAGGTCTTCAAACCTGGTATCTCTGGCCGTCAACGGGAATATTCACGGATGCCAGATGTCTTTAATTTGAAAACATTTGGTTTATGGTGAATACCTAGGGCATGTGGAGTGAATAAAAATTTTTGAAAGTGCATTGCGCTCAAAAAAAATTGCTTTTTCCCCATGCTATCAAATGTTTCTAAACTTTCGAATAATTCAATGAAGGATTGCCATTCAAGGAAATTCTCACTGAGTTGTGAAACATTTAGTGATTTTCGAACACACTTAGCACCTGCGCGATTACCTGACAATTTCTAGACCAGAGCTGAAAAGCTCAATCGTGCAGATACGTGTTTTTCACAAAGCCTGGTCTCTCTTAAATACAGTAACGTCTCGATTATATCACTGGGCGTGTTTATCACGTCTCGTTTATATCACTTACGATTTTCTCATTGAAAATGTTTCGTTTTTATCACGTTTTTCGAAACAAAAGAAATAATATGCAAATTTCAATTCGTCGTTGAGTTATTGAACAAAAAATGGGGATTAAGCGGAAAAAAATATTTTTAAGTATTCATACCGCCTCCAGTGATCAGCCGTAGCTTCCGAAAAGTTTCATCACTGTGAGATTTGTAGCGAGTATTGCGCATTTCTATCGAAAGTCTCTCATACCTTTTTTCATAAGCTTAGAATCAACAACTAAGAATGATTCTGAGCAACTTTCTTTTTGATTGTTTGGAATGAGATGCATGGCCGGTGTCATTACTCAGCTTTGACTCGTGTAAAATTTAGTAATACAGTATTTTATTTCGTCAATTGTTGAAGTTCCATTTGAAAGTAGTCGGTGATGCATTTTTGTGACAGCTTTTGCGAATTGGAGTTTGTATTAATTACTTTGGGACGACGAATAAGCGAGATAAAAATCTTCCGGGACGTAAATCGAATCGGTGGTATGTTTAAATAAATGTAAGCTTTGACTAGTTTATTGACGATATCCAATATGAATGTTATAGGAAGTGATCACTTCCATGTCAAGAATTACGTGATCATACCCAGCAAACATTAAATCCAACTGTATGACACCCGCCATGTTTTTGATGCCAACATCTCAAACGTCAAAAGTATTTGTTTTCTTCTTGTTTCTCGTTTTGTTCGTTTTATTTATTTTGATTGACACAATCCGATCAGCTGTGAAAGTTTCGAACGAAGTTTCAATTGGCGAGTTTTGTGATATTTATATTGTTGCCATAGTTCGTGAATAGTGAATCGAAATGAAATGTTTCATATCTTCCTGTGGTAGTGATTTTCCCAAACATAAAAACGTGGATGGTACAGAAAATGAGTCGCTCTCCCTACACCGATTCCCCAAGGAAGTGGAACGACGTATTGCTTGGTTGCAGTCAATAGCGAATGCTGAGAATACGGCTTATGTTGTCGATGAGATTAATTTAAATGCACATCGGGTGTGCTCGAAACACTTCCTCGATGCGGATTTTTATGTTTTGCATGGAAAAAGGCTGCTAAAAAAAACTGCGATACCGGTTCTTTTTGGAAGTAATCATACTACAGACGGAGATTTTGGAACGTATGTTTCAATGCCTTTTTTATATTCATTTATGCTTTAAAATATTAATTATTCTTTATAGCGAATTTCATGATTCAGGATTTGTTGATGTCAACGCATTAGATTTTTTTCCTGACGTTGTCGAATTCCCCCCCGAAGATACAGACGCACCGTCGTTGAAGCATGGATGGTATGTCGGTTTACTCTTTTATCTTCACTCTAAAAAGATCTCCATTTGCAGAGAACTTCAAAGTTCTGGGGAAATTCGTGTACCGGATGTCAAAATGACTCCTGACGTTGGGGAGTCAACCGGCGAATCAAAATTGAAACGTAGAAGGTATTTTATTCCATATCTAAGGTTTCAATCACAGTATTACCTCGATATAACGCAATGTTTACCTGAAAGTATATTTAAAAAAACTGCCATTACATAACGAAATGTAAATGAAAGTTGTCTAATATCGGGATTTGACTGTAGTAGATGAATAATACTAATCATATTGTATATTTATATATATACATTACTAGGACCTTGAGATATGCCGGTGATATTAAAAATGAAGGAATAACACCCGAAGAAGCTCTTATTATTTTGCCCAAAGTACAATCAAAGCTCTTACAATCTAGAAGAGCAATTAATTATTAATTAAAAATTATTAAGAAACGAAAACAAACGTATGAGAAATAAATTGAACAGCATGCAGGAACATTTAAACAATATCGCATCGAAGAACTTCCCATCCGATGTAAGCAATTTTGCTTCACAGGTAAAAAAACCCTGGTTGGAATACTTGTGCAAAGTTAAACATTCCTATGAATCTTTCAGCAATATTCATCCAATCAGGATGTATTCGAGGAATTGCACTCGCGGCCAAAAAGTCACCCTTGTAGTGAAAACTTGCGTAACTTCGCGACCACACTTCATTTTCATTCCCCCAAGGCCTATTCATACGTTCGTAGCGCATTCAACGACACACTTCCACATCCTCGAACTATAGTTAGATGGTACGAAAGCCTCGACGGGAAGCCAGGAATTACGAAAGAAACATTAGACGTACTTCGGAAGATGGCCGCGGATATGAAGGAAAAAGGAAAACCTCTACTCGGTTGTTTACTGATGGACGAAATGGCCATTAGAAAACAGGTGATCTGGAATGAGCAGACGAAAGAATTGGAAGGCATAGTTCAGCACCATTCGATCCAAGGGACGGACACACAATCGCTGCAACAAACTAATGCGGCAAAAGAGGCCCTAGTTTTTATGGTGTCAGGTATTCAGGATTCCTGGAAAATCCCAGTCGCTTACTTCCTTATCAACGGGCTCTCTGCAGAAGAGAAGAGAGGTATAGTCGACACTGTGCTGATTAGCCTTCATGATGCCGGTGTCACAATCATGGCATTTACATTTGATGGCACAGTTACCAACATCGCGACAGCAAACGCTCTAGGGTGCAACATTCGTGCCAATTCTCGAACCTTGAAAACGTTCTTCCGACATCCTGCATCAGAAAACAATGTGTATGTGTTACTTGATGCAGTGCACATGCTTAAATTAGTGCGGAACACCTTACACTCACATAAGGTTTTGGTGTCACAGAATGGTTATGTGAAGTGGGAATATGTAGAGAAATTGAACGATTATCAAAACACCAGAAAAATTAAATTAGCACCCAAACTCACTGATCATCACATTTTTTTTGAAAATTCAAAAATGAATGTGCGTTTGGCTGTTCAAGTTTTGAGCAGCGGTGTCGCTATGGCACTTGATAAATTACAAAACATAGATCCAGATTTTGTGGATTGTGTAGCAACCGTGGAATTTATATCATTATTCAACGATCTATTCGACATCATGAATAGCATGGATGAAAACGCAAATCATTTTAAAAAACCATTGTCCACAGCGAATTTCGACCTTTATTGCGGCGCCTTCAAATACATCGAAGACTATATAAATAAACTAAAGCTACCGAATGGATCCGATATTTTGCATGCGAAATGCAAAACCGGGTTTCTGGGCTTTCTAGTTAATTTAGAAAGTTTCAAGGCCATTTATCAAATTTATGTGGAGGAAACCAAAGAACTGAATCATATTTTCACATATCGATTCAGCCAAGATCATCTAGAGCACTTCTTCGGAGCAATACGCTCGAAGAATGGATCGAACAATAACCCCAGCGCCGTTCAATTTCGAGCGAGCTATAAACGGTTAATTGTGTACAATGAAATCAACACGATGAATATCCCAACTTTTGGTAATTGCCGAAGTTTTCACAACACCAAATATATGTTCGCAACAAATACCAGAAAAAGTATTCAGCTTTCCAAAGAACACCAGCCGTTGAATCCACCCACTCCAGATCCACAAGTTCATCACACAAATTATATCGATTTCATTGAAGACACCGACCGCAGCGTTTCAATGGATATCCATTCTATAGAAGTGCTTCGAAAATTAATTAAGCAATTGGATTGCCAAACATGTTGTTTGATTGTAAATAATGACAATAAAGAATCCGTCGTTTCCATCTGCAAGGCAACAGAGTATGAATTTACGGTAAGGTTCGTTCTATAAAGACAGATCAATTCTGAAATTTTATTTCCAGATCCTCGTTGGTAATCAACATAATGTTGATATTAACAAATACTATAATTTAATTCTCGCCAACTCACTACTTCGCACACAGAATGATTTCGAGAACCTATTCGAACTCTTCCGCGACCATCCAGAACAAGCAAATGAGCACAAAAAGGCATTGATAAGACGAACCATTGTAATATACTTGGACATAAGACTGAAGTTCTACAGCAAAACATTTATCCCGTTCAAACCAACAATAAGACAAAAATTTACAAAACTAATTTTATTTGAGGGGAACTAATATGTGATCCAGAATGCAACCGGTAAGTTTATATTGTTACAAATAAATAACAATACTAATAATGATTTCACGTCAGCTTACTTAGGGAACGATCATGAGTCAGAACCGGTAAAATTATAATCTTTGTGTTGCTACAGCATAACTACATCATCGCGAGAATCATCTGTAATAGAGGTGCGTGCTATTGAAATTCACCTTCTGACAATTATAAAACACAACTCAACTTTCGATTCTTTATTTGATAATTAAATAACTACTGTTCCCTTCAACTCTCTTTTATAGATCCAATTGAATACATCCACTAAAAGTATACAGCGTCACCCTGTCCAGGAAATCGATAAGATTCTCAGAACCCAAGCGTTGACAAGATAATAATACTTTATCGGTAAATGGTTCGATTAAAAAGATTAGCTAGTAACTAAAAAAAGAAATATGTATAGTCAATATTTTTTTCTACAATGCTATAATGCGGCGTTAGTGAAGATCATCAGCATTCTACATCCGAAAGAGAAATTTTGCTCATTATTTATCTGAAATTATAAAATTTATCTGAAATTATTATATGTGCTTCTCTTAATTGTCATCATAAAACCGAAAACAATCGCTGATATTCCAGAAACAAACACACTTCTCATAGTCTCTCGCAGTCGACAGTAGCAGTAATTACTGATAGATTCCGCCAAGTACATGAGGTCGAACTCTTTGTATCAATTACAACATTTCGTGTACGATCGTAACTAGCTGGACCTCTGCAGATTAGAAGAAAAAATAGTCGTATTTTTCGTTATTCTCGTTTTACTACAAACCCATATAATCCAAACATCGCTTTCCCTGATGTCTTTAGATGTTCACCTTCGGCAATTTTCATCATTCACCAAAAAATATTGATGCCATCTCCACTGTAGCCGATACATCTCCGAGGATAATCCGCACATAATCTACATTCATCGAGATCATAATCCCGTAAGATTCATCTTCCGGCGACAACATCGTCTATCCTACCAGCGCTATATGTTGTTCCACGTATTATTGTCCACCAGTTTAGTCCGGGTCGCCGTCCCAGGTATCTGATAGCTACAGTCGCACCAAGACATGACATGATCATCCGGGCGGTGTTTTAAAAAAAGCCAGTAAGCTTAGCGGAAAACACTTCAAATGTTGGGGATACTGCCAATTGAGAGAATATAGATAATTCAATTATATTATTCAAACATTCGGCAATCGTTTACCCATCATTACAATTGTAGAAAGCGAGTACAATCGATGAACTACTGTACGTGTTTGACGTAACCCAGTAGAATAAGCATCACCACAATAGCAGCACTTTTAGGATTCCGTTTGATATGCTGCCCCTCGTGAGTACTGTGCGGACTGTGCGACTTTTCTGTGGTTCAACTTTCCTGCCTACAATAAAGTACAATTAGTCGCTTTCAAACAAAATTGACGTTGGAAATATTTACCTTGTCATAAAACTGTTCCCTTTTGTCTGTACCTTCCTCCTATTCATAATCGTTTCCATTCATTCTTTAACGGTCACATTTTTCGCCAAAAACACTTTTAACAAGCCAAAGAAGGCTACACCAGCGAGAATGCAAACCACCGGAGTATAAGGCAACATCAACCGAACCATCACCCCAACAAAGTAGACTGCACTTATAGCGTAAAAAATGACAAACACTCGCTCATCGTTAATCTTTTTGATTCATTAGCACGAACTAGCAGACTATTATTATCAGACCATCAGCACTGATTCGAAAGGTTTTGTTTACAAAACACTAAACTATAATGAGAATCAACAGCTGTTTCAGTTGTCAACAATCTGACAGCGATTACCAATTTACCACCATCTGACATATCGTGATGTCGATGATGAACTTTTTCAGCAGAGTGATAGTGAGAAGGACGGTGACGGTAGATAGAGCGAGATAGCGATAATCGTGCCATACGGCTGATTAAATCGTATAATTTTGCACGTGCCAAGTCTTACAAGAAATCCGAATAAATCATAATCGCATATAATATCAATCAAAGTATGTGTCGTGTATATTTGAAATCGCATAAAATGCAAAAACTCGATTTTATATACCATTATCAAATTAAGGCGCAATTCGGTATAACAAACATCAATTTTATGATGTACATTGTCGTAAAATATATTTAATCCGCATCATATGCGTATATTACGCTGATGCAGTTTATGTGTTGTATAAGCGTATAATTTAAATCGATTCAGTACTGTAGTAAATCGTGTTGCATGCTGAAGAAAATCATGAAACAGTGAATCATATTAGATCCTAATAAAGAACATATTACATCATATTGAAAAGTCAATGAAATTCTGGTGCACTCGAAAGTTTCAACCACTGTTGAATTAAATTTCAGATAGCCGCGCGAGATAGCTGGTGGATGATAATCCAGACGACCGGAGTTCGAACGCACATCGGAGCAGTTTCCACCAAACATTAATCTGTGCCATTTTAAACATTCATATTCCACGCCCAACACAAGTCAATCAAACAATTATTATTTCTACAAACATAAATACTCATATATAAAAATGGCGATTCGTGAGGCTATAATAAACATTTCACGAAAATATTTTGCGCCATTTGTTTTTTTTTCTATGTGATAAATCGTATAGGAGTATGGCAAAAGTCGTAATTGGTGCTTTGACAATTCATAAATATATTCATATTTGATCGCAATTCAATTTCAACATAATCGCTATTATAGCCGGTCAAAGTTGCATATTTATCCAAACAAATTCGGTAAGCATTTGCCATATATGTATATGGCCTCCACTTTTGCATGCATATACCAGTTAGGCGCATTATATGCCAACCAAATTTAAGGGCATATGATGTTGTATATACGCTTGTTATGAGATTTAATGTTTGCTGGGAGGTATGATATATATTTGAGGGAAATTATTTTTTTTCAAGTTTTTGTCATGCGAAAATAATGTCAATTTTTAAACATTTCAAATTACATTCGAATGCTCTCACAGCAAATCTTCAAATTGAATATGATGTGAATTTTTCACGAAATTTTGTAGTCCAGTTAACGCAGGTCTAGTTATCGAACGATTATTGTACAGTAATTTACATTTAATGCGACATGTCGAGGCACCACTCAGTGTCGCATTAGAGGAGATTGTGACCTGTAATTGGACATTCACGCTGACAGTGGTCAGTGTCGACGTCTGGTGGCGACTTTCAATTCGGGCTCCGAACTAGATAGTATAATCTCTATTAGATTAGAAGGCACGAATGCAGTTTTAAAATGTTAAAATTTGAATGAAAATTTCTACATTATGTTATTTAATTACTTGAAACAGGTATTTTTTACTCTTATTTAACCGTTTGTCCATACATTTCTGATATTTTGACTGAAACTTTTCATTAAAATTGAAATTGTCTTCAAACACAATTTTCGTATGAGATATTTTCACCACCTGTAAAAAAAAGTGTATTTTATTTAAATAGAATGCTAATTCGATACGGATAGGTTAACTTTTATTCATAATTTTAATTTTGAAAACGTGTTCATTCCGCCTGAAAATTATTTACTATCTTCGACGCTCCCGAAATCGTGGAACAAAGCTCAGTGCCGTCAACGCGAATATCAACAAACACAGCACAAACGAAAAACAGAATGTGAAAAACAAGTTAGAACCAGAAAAGAAAAACAGCAAAATGGACTCAATTTTCGTAGACATTGGTGAAGGATACATGCAAGGAGAATATTTAGATGAACATTTAGAAGATCTACTACCGGCCAACATTCATTCGAGCTGTTCTATTGCTTTAGAACAAATCACCTTCAGCGAAGCTAACAGCAAGCCTGATCAAAATGACCGTCCAGTGGAATACAAGAGACGAAAGTATAATGTCCTCACCATCAAAGATAAGAACATAGTCTGTGAAAGCCTTGCCTACAAAGTCATTGGTTAGTTCTAGCGAAAAAACTGCACCCGGACGCAAGTCGTTGAAGGAGAGACTGACAATTACACCTTGCAGCAATGCAAGTGGTAGCCACAAATTACCATTACAAGTGCTTGGCCGCGCATCAAATCCTAGGTGCTTTAAAACGCAAGGCGTGCCTGATGGGATACACTATTTTTCAAATAAAAAAGCGTGGTAAACTAGTGCGACGTTTACTGATTGGTCCTACTCCGTTTTCGTTCCTGAGATCAAACGGAAGGCAGCTGCACAGAATAGACCGACTAATGCGCTTCTAATTCTAGATAATTGCACCGCACATTGCAGTAAAGATAAGTTTCAAGTGGATGACGCAGAAATTCAGGTGATCTTCCTTCCTCCAAATGTGACAAGCTTTCTTCAGCCTATGGATCAAGGAATCATCAATGCTTTTAAGGGTAATAATGTCATTACATTTTCGAGTCCAAGTTAGTGAATATTATTTTTATTTTTTAGTTATCTATAAATCGAATTTTCTGCGCCGTGTTCTGTTAGAAACTGACAGCGATCGCCCAGTTACAGAAGTTATCAAATCATTTAGCCTTTATGATGCTATTCAACTAGCGACTGATGCGTGGGCCACTGTAACTCCAGAAACGATTGCTAACTGTTGGCGCAATCTCTTAAGTCAAGATCAAAACTATAACTCGTTCAACGATTTCACAATTTCTTCACCAACAAGTGACCCCCGCGTGTTGCTTTCTAAAGTAGTGCAACTCGTTGATCCAAACTACGAACTGACCGAAGAAGAAGTTCAAGAGTGGCTAAGCAACTCAGACAACATAGATGTAGCGCAAATATATACCGACGAGCAATTGGCCAAGTATATTGCCTCTGGTGGTGAATTTTTCGAGGCCGACCATGAAGAGCAAGATTGCGATGCTAACGAAAGTGCTGAGGGTGATCTTAGTACTTCGGTTATATGTACTCTTGGAGCAGTCAATCCGAAAAACGCAATGATTATAAGTAGGCTATCAGCATCATGGATGTACTCAAAAATATTCTTATTGCTGTTGGTGATGACCGTAAATTAGTGGAAGCCGAAAAATGGAAAAACGAATATGAAAATGAAATTATTCGCCTTCTTGACGAATAACAATAGTGAATTTTAATTAAGTATATGGCATGATAACAAAAATACAAAATGATTGATTGTAACACCATAAATTGTTTTGATTGGAAAAATGGTTGAAAATACTCCTAAAAATTTATCGTGTTGTAAAAACTCGCACAATGGTATATTCGTGTTGACGGCATTGATTCTTCACTTTTAGTTTATCGAACTGTTCCTGATAATCGGGCTGCTCTCGGATTAGTATTGCGACTGTGCCTCATTTCACACCCACTGCTGCTCCCAAGTCTTCCGACTCGGCGTATAGCAATATGGGATATTGCGTTTCTCACAAACAGATGGCAAGTGACACATGATTTCCACTTTTCTGCAGCGAAAATGACAATCCTGTAAAAATTGAGATGCGAATTAGAGACTTCCGATTAGATATTTGACTTTATTCAACTTTTTTATAAATTGCAACCTCCATTTCAACACACAATATACACATTGCTTTCCCTGTTTCATTATTCCGCGGACGCACTTGAACATCCTTTAATCCATATCGTAAATAAGATTTGTGTTTTGAGGCTGCAATTAATTAATATAGATAAGAACATGCGGAAATAACGTTAAAATATCCATCTAAACCTTTTTTGATAAGTTTATGAATGTTCTTGGTTAATTTCTTCGGCGCCATGGGCTGAGTGATTGCATTCGTATTTTTAAGTTTCACATCATATTCTTCCTTAACGATAGTTGTGTCGATTTCGGCATCTGGTTTCTCTACCTTTATATTTCCTATTATTATCTCGAAATCAGGGGATAGTTTAGTTGACCAACGCCTTGCAATACCGCAATGCTATTTCTTGCTTCTCGATTCCGTAAACTATCGACCGTGGAAGGCCCGTTTCGTCAGCCACTTGTAGAACACTCTCACCACGATTTATCAAAATGTTATTCTGAGTCCATTTTGATGTTTTTCTTCTCTGGTTCTAACTTGTTTTTCACATTCTGTTTTTCGTTTGTGCTGTGTTTGTTGATATTCGCGTTGACGGCACTGAGCTTCGTTTCATGATTTTGGGAGCGTCCAAGATAGTAATTAATTTTCAGGCCTAATGAACACGTTTTCAAAATTAAAATTATGAATAAAAATTAACTTATTCGTATCAAATTAGTATTCTATTTAAATGAAATACACTTTTTTTACATGGGGTAAAAAAACCTCATACGAAAATCGTGTTTGAGAACAATTTTATATTATATATAATGAAAGGCTTCAGTCAAAATATCAGAAGTGTATAGACAATCGATTAAATAAGAATCAAAAATACGTGTTTCAAGTAATTAATTAACATGGTGTACAAATTTTCATTCAAATTTTATTATTTCAAAACTGGCTTCGTGCCTTCTAATCTGATATAGATTACACTATCGAGTTTTGTCCCAAATTGAAAGTCGCCACCAGACGTCGACACTAACCACTGTCAGTGCGGATTCACCTCTGTCCAATTAGATGTAAACATGTCCAATTAAACGTGTCGCATTACAGGTATGTCCAATTAAAAAAATGTCGCATTAAATGTAAATTACTGTATTATCGAATTGTCTTGCACACAACCAAGATGGTGGAGTTAACAGGTGGCTCGTAATTTACACTATTTAGAAAAGACGTATGAGGAATGGCAAGACGAAAAGTTTGGATTTGTTTATGTTATTACTTACGTTGGTATGGTTACATTTGATTTCGTCGAAGATATTTGAAGCAGTATAATAAATAAACAGTTGTCGTTGAAAATAGTAACCTAGTAACCTTTATGCATATGCTTCCGCCAGCTGGCTCGGCTAATGTGATATGATTTATTCAGGGAATGCTTTGATCGTGATACCACCACTGGCGCATAATTTGGAGCTTTGTTTTTTTGTGCTGATTCATAACGGCAATCAACCGTGCCGGTGAAATTGTAGTCAATGTTTAGTGTTGTTTGGATTTTTTATTTATTTATAATGATACTACATCCCATTGAGAGATTAGATCGTCTTCACAATTTTTCGCCAATAATCCCGATCCATGGCTGCAGTTCTCCAACTCCCGGCTGCACCGATTCTCGCCAAGTCCTGCTCCACCTGGTCCAACCACCTCGCTCGCTGGGCTCCTCTCCTTCTTGTTCCTACCGGATTCGATGCGAACACCATCTTTGCAGGGCTGCTGTCCGGCAATCTTGCAACATGCCCTGCCCATCGCACTCATCCAGCCTTGGCGACCTTCTGAATGCTGGGTTCGCCGTAGAGTTGCGCCAGTTCGTGGTTCATTCTCCTTCTCCATACTCCGCTTTCCTGTACACCACCGTATATTGTTCTGAGCACTCGGCGTTCGAAAACTCCAAGCGCTTGTGAGTCCTCTTCAAGCATCGTCCATGCTTCGTGCCCATAAAGAACAACCGGTCGAATTAGGGATTTGTACATGGTACACTTCGTACGGGGTCGGAGTTTGTTGGACCTCAAGGATTTGCGGAGCCCATAGTAGGCTCGACTTCCATTGACAATGCGTCTTCGAATTTCACGGCTGTTGTTGTTGTCAGTTGTTATCAACGAGCCAAGGTAGACAAATTCCTCTACCACCTCGAGCTCGTCGCCGTCGATCACAACACTACTACCAAGAAGAACTCTGTTGCGATCAGTCCCTCCAGCTAGCATGTATTTAGTCTTAGACGCATTGATCCCAAGCCCAATCAGCCCTGCTTCGTGTTTCAGTCGGGTATACAAGTCGGCTACCGTCGCATGTGTTCTTCCGATTATGTCCACGTCGTCGTCGAAGCAGATAAACTGACTAGACTTGTTGAAAATCGTGCCCCGCATGTTGAAGCCCGCTCTCCGCATAACACCTTCCAGCGCCACGTTGAAGAGCAGACAGGAGATTCCATCGCCTTGTCGAAGTCCCCTGTGAGTCTCAAATGATTCCGACAGCTCACCTGAGATCCGCACACCGTTCATCGTTGCCTGAATCAGTCTTGTCAGCTTTCGGGGAAAGCCGTGTTCGTCCATGATCCTCCATAGCTGTCGTCGGTCGATTGTATCATATGCGGCCTTGAAGTCGACGAAGATGTGGTGTGTAGGGACCTGATACTCGCGGTACTTTTGGAGGATCTGCCGCAGTGTAAAAATCTGGTCCGTCGTCGAGCAACCGGGCATGAATCCGGCCTGATAACTTCCCACAAATCTACTTACTATTGGCGATAGGCGGCGGAAGAGGATCTGAGACAAAATTTTGTAGGCACCATTCAGGATTGTGATGGCACGATAGTTCCCACAATCCAACTTGTCGCCTTTTTTATAGATGGGGCAGATTACCCCGTCCTTCCACTCCTCCGGTAGCTGTTCTGTGTCCCAGATCCTGACTATCAACCGGTGCATTCACTCTACAAGTTTTCTCGGACCTCCCTTGAAGAGCTCCGCTACGAGGCCATCCTTACCAGCTGCTCTGTGGTTCTTGAGCTGATTAATGGCCTCCTTAACTTCACCCATCGTCGGGGATGGTACGTCTGAGAGGCGTTGCCTAGCGGTCTAGGCAACTGGATTTCTTTTCCATTCTAACAAGAGAGACAACGACCGTCCTCTTTCGTGTCTCAAAACTCACTCCCTTTTTATTTTTCTCATTCCTCTTAACGAAACCTAATCTTACGATAAGCTCCCCGCTATCGTAACACCAAAACATAAACAAAAATTCCTATCTTAAAACTAGATGCTATAAATCACACGATCCTCAAACAGGATCGTGCAGGAGAAATGTATTTATTTATGTTCGGGATCGACCCGAGCTTATCGTAAACTAGACCTCACACGGGTCGTGCAATAAAATGTTTCCCTATCTGAAAAACTATGAATCATATGATCGTAAAAGAAACGGATTTATTTATTTATTCTGGATCGTTCCGACCTTATCTTAAAACTGACTCACACGATCCTCACTAAGGATCGTGCGATAAAGATGTTTTTATTTTGCCTCGATCGGGCCCTATCGTAAACTTGGGTAAATAAACCCGTCTGTTATTATGGGGTCGCTGCATATCCCCCTACTCAATGAGTTTTAGGGGAAACTAAAAGAGTTTTCCCTAAAATTGGTTCGAAAGGCTAATATATTCTAATCAATTTGTTTTATTATTTTTTTTTTATAAATTAATCTTTTTTCATATATGTATAAATGTGTATAACAATATCTTGTTTGCTATGTTATCTTTATCCTAATCTACCGTTTTTCTGTATATATTAGATTCATACTATTATTATTATTTTAACATTGAATTTACTTCTTTTTTTTTTAATTGCATTATCTCATGTGCATTTTCTCATAATTATAAATATAATATTTTTGTTATTATTTTTTTTTCCACTCTTGCATAAACTTTTCTTGTTTTTTAAATAAAATCGTTGTTCTTATTGTCCGTCCGCTGACTGGCTGCTCACCTTCCACTGTGACTCGTCAATTGGTTGCTTATGTTCCGCTGTGACTCGTCAATTGGTTGGTCTCTGATACTAGGTGTGGGCTGCCGCTTGCCTCCTCTTCACGTCACGGTATCTGTCTTTCTCTCTGATGCGTGTTCCTGGGTCCTATTCTAGAACAACCTTTTAGAATGGTCCCTAAGTCCACCACGCCTTCCGTTGTTGGATTGAAATTAATTTTGTTTATCAGTTTTTTTGGAATTTCATTTGCATCTTCAATTGTAATGTTTGCAATATAGTTTTTCCATTCATTTAAGGCTTTTCGTTCATCTTTCATCAATACTTTAAACATCATGTGCCTCCTGTTCATTTTTAACAGTATTATCAGTTTCCGGCGATAAATAATCATTTTTTGAGACTGTTGTAATCTTTTACTTCAACGTAAAGTGTACAAAGTCATTACTCCAATTATGGAATCCAGTTCCATCATGAATTCTACTACTTTCACTCCAGTGTCCTTAGGATCAGATGGTGATCACGATTCCCGCTTTACTCGACTCTCGAATTGCTCCATGTTGTTTTGGCTCCATCGTCTCACAACATCCAACACCGTTGACCATCGACCTTCCGCATGACTCGTCGTCCTCTTCTTGCGAGCATCCGGCTGGGATGCCGAATCGTTCCTCTTCCCATCAGCGTTATGCTGAGATCTGTCTTTGCCTGCCTGACCACGTCTCGCTCCTCGTTGAAAATTAATTTTCGTCTTACCAGTTTGACCATTTTACAGTGTACGTAATTACAAATTTTTTTTTTTACATTGTTTCGTTCTTTGTTTTTATTTCATACATTGTTTTGATTTGTTTTTTTTACATTGCCGATCTTTTTTCATATTTCTAGCTTTTGAGCAAATTACCAATAAAATTGATTTAACTTTTTTAAAACGTGTTCGATTATTCTCTTCTCATTCATTAACACATTTTTTTTCTCATAATTTCTCTCTTTTCTTTTTTTTTTGTGTATTTTATCCAGAACTCTATTGAAAATTTATTCCTGTTTTTTTTACCGTTTTTTTTTAAACCTTCTTACCATTCTTCTGTTGATAGATCGCGTCTTTCTCCTCTCTGCTGATGTGTGGCGTCACTCTGTTCCGGTCCTAAAAACAAACTGTGGATGCGGTCTCTCCCCCCTCCTTTTGTAGGTCCTAGGTGGGATCTGTGAAAATACTTGGAACTTTGTTTATGATGGGCAGATACAATTTTAATTTCTACTAGAGGTTATAAGTAATTATGTTGATGAATGGAGATCATAATGATGTATCTCCCTAAATGTTTCTTGAATTCTATCCGTATCGACCATAGCTTTGTTTACAGTTCTTTGTGTACCTTAATTTTTTTTTCTCATAAATTTCTTTGTTTTATGTATTTAGAGGGTAATAATTCCTCTTTTTCCAAATTTTAGTTTCCTTGCATTTAATTTTCGTTAATTCATGAGATAAATTTTTATAATTCCACATCTGTAGTTATTTAAAAATTAAAGTGTGAATGTTTTAGTCCTATATGCCCTTACAGGAGCCCAGCAGCCCTTCGGTACTTTCAAAAGCTATTATTGCGATTGATGGACTCATTCTTGTTATAATTTGGCTGTAGGCAAATAAGATACAGCTCTCGCAATTTTCATAGAATCAAAATTAATTCCTTCAATTCTGTAATTTAGCAATTCTGAATGAAAAAAAAAATAAAATTATCATTTCTCCATAAAATTTCCCAAAACGTCTTATCGACCAACATTGTTGAGCTTTTGCAGCTACATGAAAAATATCTCTTTGTATAATATGTTTATTAACATCCCCTTGTTCACTCTTTTATTTCTTTCTTCATATATTTGAAGGGTTTGTATGACTCTTCCATTATCATTTATTTGAAGGGTGTGTATTCCTCTTCCATTAATTATCTTCGCATTTATAGCGCTATTATGTTTCTTTTTTATGTTTGATAATATAATTTTGACCCACATTTTTAATTACTCATAAACTTAAATGCAAATTTTGCATTTTATAAAAATCCCACTTTCAAAGTGTGTTTGTTTTAAATTCAAAATCACACATTTAAAATTCGATAAGTGCATTTCCCCATATTTCCCTGATCATACTATTGAAGTATGGGAGATAGAAATGTTTTTTCAAACGAAATTAGCATTTTTTTACAGAATTGATGGAATACTGTTAATAATAGTTGTTCCTTCTTTGATTCCACTTTATGTTTCGAGAAGAGAAAAAAAAATTAATAAAGCCACATCAATTAGAAAATTTTCCCACATTGCCCCTTTTTAAAATATCCAAATATTGGGGATATTTAGCTTGATACCTTTTTTGATATTACCATCTTATTTTTATAAATGACTCCTGTCTGCTGTTCAGATTTGATTTCTTTGGTTCATTATTCTTCTTTGTTTCCATATCGTTGTTCTTCCAATCTTCCATTTCTTTCTTTTTAGCAGCAACGATAAGATCCGTTTTTTCTTTTTCCAAAGTGTTCAATTCTACCTGAAACTGTCCAATCAATGTGATCAGACGATGGTTTTCCATTTTGGTTTCATTGTGATTTTTCAATTTCTTTTCCAGTGCCTCAATCGAGTTTTTCAATCCCATTATTTCGTCCGTCGAGCAATTGTTTTTGTCGATCAAACATAGTTTTTCTTGTTCCTTAGTTGTCAATTCGTTCTTTAATGATCGACATCGATTGTCCAAAAGCTCATTTGTATTATTTAACTCGGCGTTATTACTAGCGCACAGTTCCAATTGATTCTCTGTCGTTTTATTTTTTTCTTCGAGTTCATGATTCCTTTTTATCAGTGCTTTTAGCTGCGTTTTTGCTTGATTGTTTTTCCTTTTTTCTTGTTCTAGAGCGAACTTATTTTCTTGCAGCAACGTGCGCAGCTCCTCGACTACTCCAGACGTTTTCCGCTTGTATTCTTCCAATAGCAAGTGTTTCTCCGTTAGCTGTGTATTTTTGTATCTTTCATTTTGAAGCTTCGTTTCGCTTTCTTTGAGCCTGATTTTCCAATTGGCAGTATTTATTTCGTCTGCTTTTTTCGATTCGGAGTGCTGCATCTGCAGGCGCTCAATTTTTTTCTCTAGCGAGATTTTTGTGCTTTGAATAACTGAGTGCGAATTTTTCTCATTTTTGAGTCGTTTCTCTAGCCGACTGATATCTTGAAGCCTTTCTTCAACTATTAATTTTAAGCCAGTTTTTTCGCTAATTTCCCGGTCCAAATTATTCTCCAATTTCTTGTTTGATTGTTCTATTTCATCAAAATTACTCAGTTTGTTTAATAACTGGCATTTTTCATGTTGAAGGTTTTTTATATCCACCTTCATCTGGTGTTTCTCATTTTCTAGTTCTATAATTCTTCGTTCAAATGCGAGGAATTTAGATTCTATCCTATTATTAATTTCGTTGCAAATTTCGATCGTACCTATAAGTTTGTGTAATTTATCACCAGCTTGTACTGTTGGAGCAAATTTGCCTTTCCATTCGGCAACATCTTTAGAAATATTCTTTTTGAAGTAAATAAATCGTTCTTTCACTTCTCGTGTGAACCGATTATACGATGATATGAAATCCATCGCGATCTCATTATTTTTGTATAATAATATTACAATAATTTATCCGACGTTTGCTTTTTCAAACATTCACCCACTTAAACTCACACCCTTTGAAGTTTATTTCAATAAATATAAAGAAAGAATATATTGTGCAACAGCGAACTAAATTTTATGAGTTTAGAAATTATAATTGACTTGAAAAACCATTCATTGAATGACTACCGCCCCAATTCTTCCACAAAAACGGAACTGTTAAAAGTGTTTTGTTAGGGTGTTCTTTACAAAGTTCCAAATGCCGAGAAAAAAAAATAGAATGGATGACTCTCATTTGTGAATCAATTTTTATAAATTACTCAAGATGTTTATTTCAGCTTTGAAGCCTTGAAATAGTATGTAACTAGAAAACCTCTTCTAATTCGAACATTTTAGCGTTCGGTGTCAAAATGGACCATAAACTTATATTCATGTACACACTTATATTCCTCTAGGAATATTTATCTTATATTTCCGCCTGCTGGATTGTTTCACGTTTTCCCTCTTCTTCATTCATTAGCTCAAAACAAAATATTCTTCCCGTTTCTCTTAGCGTACACCCGTCAAACAGCAATACTCTCTCGCTTCAAATTAAAGAAAAAAAAAACAATGATTACGCCGAGACAACAACTAACACTGCTAACAAGAGTGAACGAATGATTCTAAGTTAAAAGCCTTACTTTTTTTTTTTGATGATATTTTCTGCCAATATTAGGAGTTTTATTGGAATAATATCTCCCAAAAAAATCCACATACACTATTATATTGAAATGTCTTCACAAAATCAAATGTTTTCAAAATGAATGTAATGTATATGCATGAATGCGTCAATCCTATATGTTCTATGGCCATGTGGAAATTATTCCCGATTAAGCCGAAGTATTTGTAATTCAAAAATTAAAAAAAAAACTCACCTTATCAATAACATTTGGAACATCCTCATTCTCCACGAGAACATTCCTCGGGTCCTGTTGCTTTTTTTTTATTTTCACTCACTGGAATAAAAATTTATTCGGTTTTCGAAACACAAAGAGTCCACAAAGTTCCTTTTTTTTCCCTGATACCGACACTAAGCGATTCGTTGCCAGATAGAGGAAAAAAATACGTTTTCGATAACTTATAAAATATTGCTGGGAAATTCCCCCCGAACAGTTTCTTTTTCCTTCTTATGCTCGTTTTCACACACTAATGCACCGTTCGCTCACTTATCCAGAGTCAGCCTTGGACTTTTTTTTTCTTTTTCTTGTAACTTTAGGAGTATCAACACTTTTCCCACACTTTTTGAGAAAACTTTGCAAGTGTTTTTCTTTTTTCTGAGTTTACAATTCACCGGAATTTTGTTAAACTATAGCAAACTGTAGATGATGTTCTGCTAGTATCGTATTTTTTTCACCACAAATAACGGAATATGCTCTCTCTATCCAGTCAGAAAATGGCCCTGTACATAGAAGCACTTTTTTCCGCTGTCACCACATGAGAGGCGTTGCCTAGCGGTCTAGGCAACTGGATTTCTTTTCCATTCTAACAAGAGAGACAACGACCGTCCTCTTTCGTGTCTCAAAACTCACTCCCTTTTTATTTTTCTCATTCCTCTTAACGAAACCTAATCTTACGATAAGCTCCCCGCTATCGTAACACCAAAACATAAACAAAAATTCCTATCTTAAAACTAGACGCTATAAATCACACGATCCTCAAACAGGATCGTGCAGGAGAAATGTATTTATTTATGTTCGGGATCGACCCGAGCTTATCGTAAACTAGACCTCACACGGGTCGTGCAATAAAATGTTTCCCTATCTGAAAAACTATGAATCATATGATCGTAAAAGAAACGGATTTATTTATTTATTCTGGATCGTTCCGACCTTATCTTAAAACTGACTCACACGATCCTCACTAAGGATCGTGCGATAAAGATGTTTTTATTTTGCCTCGATCGGGCCCTATCGTAAACTTGGGTAAATAAACCCGTCTGTTATTATGGGGTCGCTGCACGTCGTCGTTGTTCATTGCACCGGTGTAGTCCTTCTCAACGCCGTCTAGGTCTCCTGTCTGCGCGCTGTTCAAGTGTTCATCGTAGTGCTGCCTCCACCTTTCGATCACCTCGCGTTCGTTCGTCAAGATGCCTTCTTCCTTGTTTCTGCACATTTCGGCCCGCGGCACAAAGCCTTTGTGCGAGGCGTTTAGTTTCTTGAAGAACTTTCGCGATTCTCGAGAACGATAAAGCAGCTCCATCTCCTCACACTCTTTCTCTTCCAGGCGGCGCTTTTTTCCCCGAAAGAGATGTGTTTGCTGCCTTCGTTTCAGTCTGTATCGTTCCACGTTTTGTCGAGTCGCTCGTTGCAGCATGGCTGCGTGTGCTGCATCCTTCTCGTTCAGGAGCGCTCAGCACTCGTCGTCAAACCATTCGTTCCGTTGTCCTCGTTGTTCATACCCGATGACGGTCTCAACTGTGCTGCTAATTGCTAATTTTAAGGAGTTCCAGCATTCATCGAGGGGAACAGCATCCAGTTCGTCTACCCCCGGTAACGCAGCTTCAAGACACTGCGAATATGTTGCAGCAACGTTCGGCTCCTGTAGTCGCGTAGGTGGTACCGTGGTGAGCGCTGGTGTCTTATGTTATTGACGACTGACAGTTTAGAACGCAGTTTGACCATCACCAGGTAGTGGTCTGAATCGATGTTAGCGCCACGATAGGTTCTGACGTCGATGATATCCGAGAAGTGCCGACCGTCGATCAAAACGTGGTCAATTTGTGTTTCTGTTTGCTGTGGTGATCTCCAGGTGTAACGGTATTGGAGGCTGTGCTGGAAGAAGGCGCTACGTATGGCTATGTTCTTGGAGGCAGCGAAGTCGATAAGTCTTAGGCCGTTTTCGTTGGTTCGCTGATGGGCGCTGAACCTACCAATTACCGGTCTGAATTCCTCCTCCTGGCCGACCTGAGCGTTCAAATCACCGATGACGATTTTGATGTCGTGTTTTGGGCAGCGATCGTATTCACGCTCTAGCTGCGCGTGGAATTCTTCTTTATCGTCATCGGTGCTAGCTAGATGGGGGCTGTGGACGTTGATAATGCTGATATTGAAGAAGTGGCCTCTCATCCTCAATCTGCACATTCTCTCATTGATCGGCCACCAACCAATCACCCGTTTTTGCATCCCCCCCATCACGATGAAAGCTGTACCCAGCTCGTGTGTGTTGCCGCAGCTCTGATAGATGGTATATCCACCATGGAACGATCGCACCATCGAACCTTTCCAGCACACCTCCTGCAGCGCTACAATGTTGAAATTGCGGGCTCTCAATATTTCCGAAAGAATTCGGGTACTCGCAAGAAAATTGAGAGACTTGCAGTTCCATGTTCCGAGTTTCCAATCTCTAGTCCGTGTTCTTTGCGTGGGTCTAGTCCGATTGTCCTGTCTCGAATTTCTTTGTGAATTTTCCTGTGCGTTTTATTTTTACGGATGGCTTGCAGGGTCTGCACCAACCCCCTGTCTCGCCGGAGGACCGTCGTGCACAGCTCTTTTTAGAGTCCCCGCTGGCACGAAGACAGTGATGAGCCGCCCCTAACATGGGGATCAGACGCTGTTTTGAGCCGCACTTCCATGGTGAACAGACGCTCGGATAGGCCCCCTTCCCTGTCAGCATACGACCAAGATCCCACCGGGGTTGGTTACCCGATCTTCACTATGGTTACTCGTACCCCAGCCGGCACCACGGGGAGGTAGGGATAGGAGTTACTGGACAGTGTTGTTTGGATACCATCTATGAAAATAAATTCAAACTTACGGGATAGGTCCGAACGGCAATTCTGACATTACGTTTTACCTTCCACTTCACTTTCCTTGCACACAACTATTCCATCCAGCCGTATGGCACCCGCCATGTTTTTCGTGCCAACATCTCAAACGTCAGAGGTATTTGTTTTCTTCAAAACAGCGATCCGCGTTGACGGCAGTGAGCTTCGTTTACTAGTTTAGGGGAGCGTCAAAGAATAGCTGATTTTCAGTCGGAGTGAACGTTTTCAAAATTAAAATTATGAATGAAAATTAGCTTTTCCATATCAAATTAGTATTCTGTTTAAATTAAAAACATTTTTGTTTGCAGGTGGGGAAAAAGTCTCATACGAAAATTGTTCATGAAGACAACATTATATTATAATGAAAAAAATCAGCAACAATGTTGGAATTGTATGGCCATATGGTTGAATGAAAGTCAGAAATACGTGTTTTTTTATAATTAAATAACGTAATGTGAAAATTTTCATTCAAATTTTCAAATTTAAAAACCGGCTCCGTGTCTTCTAATCTGGTAGAGATTACACTAACGATTTTGGGACCCAAATTATGGCTCTAACTTGAAGTCGCCACCAGACGTCGACGTCATTGGCGATCTAACGTAAAAATCTACACCTAGGCGGCGCTGCGGTGAAAATGATGATGGTTTTAAATTTTGCCATGTGAGCTTATGGGAGGTTTGTAATTCTTTCCATAAATTACAATGTTATAATCATAAAAGATTATTTGATTGCGATGAGTTTGTAAGAAATTTAATTCTGCGCAATTTTATATATAACATGTTATTTATTTACCTCTTTCAGTAGTGAAAACTGTAAAAATGTTGACAATGGTTGAATTAAAGAAGGAAATTCGAGAGCACAATCAAACACAAATAGAAAAATGTACGATTTCTGCATGTGAGAACTACCTTGGAAAGCCCGGAAGTAAAATATACGTGATTTGTTTTTAAGTTTTATGTTACATTAGCATCATTTTCTTAGTTCAAAAACAAAATCCAGATGTCTCACCGATCGTTTACGTTTTGCGTTATACTTATGACAGACATACAGCTGTACTTGCGTTGTACTTCGAAAATTGTATGTCTGTCACCATGTACAGCGCTAGAACCATGCAAGCAACTCGGTACAATCGCTGTACCTGTACCGACCTATTTTACCGCTGTACATGGCTACAGTTGTACTGTGCGCAGCGCCATAGACGATAAGTGGTGGGTAGCATGAACAAAACGAATCAAAACATTTGGTATACAATCTTTTCATTGACTTTCTCTTGAGTTAATAACTCAGATTGGAAACATATTTGTTGTGTTCGATAGTTTAGACGCTAAATAAAAACCTTTTTCATTGAAATATTGGTTAAAATACAATGCAATAAATTCAAACTTCTGATTGTCAGTCTGACATGCGGTACAATGTACAACCAAAGTATGCGTGTCATGCTATCGTGGTACCTGTACAACGCTGTACACGTACAGCGCTAGTACAGTTGTATGTCTGTCCATGGTATTAGATCGTCAATTGGCGATTTGTAGGTTTGTAGTTCTTTCCATAAATTACAATGTTATAATCATAAAAGATTATTTGATTGCGATGAGTTCGTAAGAAATTTCATTCTGCGCAATTTAATATATAACATGTTATTTATTTACCTCTTTCAGTAGTGAAAACTATAAAAATGTTGACAATGGTTGAATTAAAGAAGGAAATTCGAGAGCATAATCAAACACAAGTAGAAAAATGCACGATTCCTGCATGTGAGAACTACCTTGGAATTACCGGAAGTAAAATATTGGCGATCTAACGCAAAACGTAAACGATCGGCGAGACATCTGGATTTTGTTTTTGAACTAAGAAAATGATGCTAATGTAACCTAAAACTTAAAAACAAATCACGTATATTTTACTTCCGGGCTTTCCAAGGTATTTCTCACATGCAGGAATCTTGCATTTTTCTACTTGTGTTTGATTGTGCTCTCGAATTTCCTTCTTTAATTCAACCATTGTCAACATTTTTATAGTTTTCACTACTAAAAGTGGTAAATAAATAACATGTTATATATTAAATTGCGCAGAATTAAATTTCTTACAAAATAATCGCAATCAAATAATGTTTTATGATTATAACATTGTAATTTGTGGAAAGAACTACAAACCATCCATAAGCTCACATGGCAAAATTTAAAACCATTATCACTTTCACCGCAGCGCCGCCTAGGTGTAGATTTGTACGTTAGATCGCCAATTGGCGCAATCAAATATTCTTTTATGATTATAACATTGTAATTTGTGAAAGAACTACAAACCTTCCATAAGCTCACATGGCAAAATTTAAAACCATCATCACTTTCACCGCAGCGCCGCCTAGGTGTAGATTTGTACGTTAGATCGCCAATACGTGATTTGTTTTTTGAGTTTTAGGTTACATTAGCATCATTTTCTTAGTTCAAAAACTAAATTCAGATGTCTCACCGATCGTTTACGTTTTGCGTTAGATCGCCAATCGCGAATTACCAATTTACCCAGGGGATAGACATCAATTGAATATAGGCTACCCAAAATCAAAATCAATATGGCGTCATTTGTTTATCAACATATCATTTACGAGGATTGAAATCGAAAAATGCGCTGCTTTATTCTAACTGCATGAGCGATTTTCATATTTCGGTTTCACATGTTCATATTTAACATGGAGTTTAAAGTTAGCCACTATTCGACTATATAACCGGACCGAGTTGTAAACAACAGTAATTGATTGAACCAAAATGTCAGTAAACCGTAGCAATATGGGGTACACTGGCAATATGAGGGATTTGACGTTTTAGTCGTACCCCTGAATTTAACACCATCTGACATATCGTGATGTCGATGATGAACTTTTACAGCAGAGAGATAAGTGCGATTCACATACAACATACACGTCACGTTCACGTCCCGTCACGTCACGATACGTCAATGATTCTACCATGCAATTCTCATGAAAACATTCACATACACCAGCAACGTAACGACCCGTCAGCATACGTTCAACGAAAACGACCGGCAGGGTTTGTAGAAAAGAATAATTGACGGAGACGGACGGCTCGTTTGGTTTTTGTCTGGGCTTTGTGTCTCGGCTTTTGTTTTGATTTGGTTGTACAGTAATTTACATCTACATCGACATTAAGCTAATTGAACAGATCTGTGATGCAACACGTTTAATTAGACATTTTTACCTCTAGTTGGACATTTTTGTAAACATTGAGTTCGGGGCCCAAATTATGGCTCCACATTGAAAGTCGCCACCAGTCGCAAATGTCCAATTACTGGTCAAAACCGACTCCAGTGCGACACTGAGTGGTGCCTCAGCATATCGCTTTATAAGTAACTTACTGTACTTTTTATGCCAACATATCTCTTAGCTCCAAATTTCGGAGTGAAAATCATTCGCGACTTGTTGAAAGAATTATTCTATTTATTATTATTGTTGCATAAGGGTCGGACTACGGGGTTTAAGCATTTAAATAATTGAGTTCAATGAATTTTTAAAAATTCAGATCTGATTCTAGGCATGCTGATTTGAAAGAGGGCATTGCAATTTTAAATTGTTGTAGGTGGCGACACCATGAATAAAATTAAATAAATCATTCGTTTGGCATTTGACGTGACGGTGCTGGTAGAAGCATTGACTGCATGTGTGAATTAGTGGAGACGTTGACGGAACGTAGACGTTCTTCTGCGTAACGTGCTATGTGAATCGCACAATAGTGAGATAGGTGGTGACGGTAGGTAGAGTGAGATAGCGGTAATCGTGTCATACACCTGATTCTATCACATTCATATTTAGCGAAAGTTCAAATAAAAGTTCTCTGGCATCCCTGTTATACAGCATTAGGCTGTGAGTTATTCAAAACAAGTCCCAGAGCAAAACAATTGTTTGATCTTTTTAATGATAACGCAAGTAAACTCAGGAGATCAGTAGTACTCCAGAAGTAGAACTTATTGCAGCTTATTCTTATTTCCTAAAATTTCAGCTTACTTCATTCATATCGCTGTTCTGAGTCGTAGTAAAATGGTGCGTGTTTGGTTCATGGACAACAAAACCAGTGATCAACGGCTGGAGCACCAGTTTGATCCGCCTGAATTCCTTAGCGTTGAAGAGCTTTTCAACAACACAGGAGTTGAGTACTTCAAGGTATCTCAACGATGTGACCTTGGCTTAGTTTTTGAAGCTACAATAATGAAAGTATACTGAATAGATAAATGTTCCAACGTGCGACAGTGACGGTGTACTGGCGGAGATTCGAAACAATCGCGGATATAGCTATGAGGATGAAATTACTTGTTCCAAGGAATGTCTTCCCGATTATGCAAACAAACTCAAAAGCTTTTTCACCGAGCATCTACATACCGATGAGGAAATTCGATTTGTTCTAGATGGATCCGGTTACTTCGACGTGCGCAAGTAGGGTCAATTATTTATTGCAACGTGAATATTGCGTTAATTTTAATTACACTACCGCAGCGGCAAAGATGACCGTTGGATTCGCATCGAAGTTGTTGCAGGTGATATGATTATTATACCGAGCGGAATTTATCACCGGTTTACCTTGGATTCCAAGGTGAGTATTACGATGAACAAATTCGCTTTTCATGTAATTTTCTGAATAATTACTTTCAAGGATTTCATCCGTGCCAAGCGCTACTTCGTTGGCGAACCGGTTTGGTTGCCCTACAATCGTCCTGTTGATGACATGCCCTGCCGCAAAGAATACTTGAAGAAGATGAAATCTGGATTTGCTGCATGAGAATGAGGATAATATATCTTATCTTACATACATGAAAACAGACTTCTGAAGTCTCGGTGCTGCATGCATCAGATACAGCAACAGAGTCTGTATAAAAATGCGACGATGAATGGTAATTTGTACGGTCTTTTTTCAGATTTTTTAAAATTTTCACGTAAACGTAAACGTAACAAACGTTTATCATCAAGAAATATATCGAATTATATCACTATTTCATGGTCTGTATAAACCTTATTAAATCTGTCGAAGATCTGAGGATACAAGGAGAGCCAATGCGAAACAAATTTTACTGCGAACTATGTTTTTGAGCAATGCAAAGCTTATCTTTTCAATATTATTATTGAAACAACTTTGCAGTGACTATCCTTACCAGTGCCACAAATTATCAAAAATTATTCACGAATGAAGGAATTAGCTTTTTCGCAGTGTCGGATCAATTCTCTTCTGTTGAAACTCAACACCATATCTGTCATAATGAGTATAACGCAAGAGTCCAGACGCGTGCACTTTGTCTAGTACATTGAACGAAAACAGCATGAGTGAACTTCGAAAAGCCTGCATTCAGACACTTTCCTTACTGTCAATAATTTCAAGTGATTATCACGAATTTTAAGTTGATCTTCGTCGCTTGCAGTGAATTTTTAATGAAAACGTGTTTGATTTTGATCATTTGAAAAAAAAGAAAGGAATCCGGAGAAGGCTACATTAGTTTACGCTGAGCATTGACTGTTGTGTGGTGTTGAGCGACGTTCAGCGTTGAACAGTTGTTCCGTTTATCTGAGACAAATTAATCGTGAGGTTTAAAGTCTCCATAAACAAAGGGAAAGAAGAAGTAGTTCCGTTTTCGGTTTCTATGCTTTTTTACTACCACCATTTCGCTCTAACAAAATCTTAGTTTCTTCGCTTTCTTTGTGAAACTTCATTTCACTTACTCTATTTTCGGTCTTTCAGGGCATTTTTCAATGAATCGGAAGCCCTCATCTTTCCCGAAATGGCATCGGAATACAATATTCAACATCTGCTGTTGAAGCCCTTTCATCCTATACCCATATCGTATGGGTTTTATATCATTGCTGGTGATTTAGAGCCAGTATCATTAAACCGGAAATCAAAACAAGATTATGTTCGTTTTTCGCCCGTCTGTTATTTTCACCCATAGCCCATACAATTTGGAGGTGTGTGCCATTTCCGGTCTATCGGGAGTAGATTCATAAAACATAGTCAAACTCATACTGTACATTCCATAGCCGAAATCGTCATAAACAAGAATGTTGTGTGATGAATGGCCATCCTTTACCATTAATCGATATAACTCTCAATTGGTTGACGTTGAATTTTATGCTTTGATTTTCACTAACACGTAATGATCTTCAATTTAACAATGTAACATTAAAAGACAGAAGTCTTAAGTTACGAAATATAAATGTTTAATAATTAAAAATAATTTCGATGTTTCGAATATCATGCCGAGGATGAAGATGCAAATGAAAAATGAACTTCATGGTAAGATCAAGGCGCCTAGAAGTATATCCTAAGTTGAGGCTGTTTTTCACTAAGTTGGTTAGGAGAGCGGTATATGAAAACAGTACAGAAGAAAGCAGAAGGGGAATTTTTCGCTTGAAGCGTGAAAGAGACAGACTGATCACGAGCGAGCTTGGGCACAAGCGTATTGTGTTTTGTTTACAAACAAAATACAGTAGACTTCCAAGATGGCTGAAGAGTGTTTTTCAAGACGGGTCTATGGTATCAGGTGAGGCCGTTTCGTCACTAAGTTGGCTAGGGGAGCGGTATATGAAAACAGCAAGGCGCGTAGAAGTATATCCTAAGGTGGTGGAGGCGATCTGGCGTAGTGGTAACATCCATGCCTCTCACGCTAAAGGTCACGAGTTCAATTCTCACTCCCGACATTCTTCCAAAAACGGAAGTAAAAGTGACGAACCAGCCAAATGAGTTGAAAGTCACTATAATACAGATAAAAAAAAAAAAAATATATATATCCTAAGGTGGGCCAACTTGCTAAAACCACTCTTCAGCCATCTTGGAAATCTACTGTGTTTTGTTTGTAAACAAAACACAATACGCTAGTGCCGAAGCTCGCTCCTGATCAGTCTGTCTCTTTCACGCTTCAAGGAAATAATTCCCCTTCTGCTTTCTTCCGTACTGTTTTCATATACCGCTCCCCTAACCAACTTAGTGACGAAATGGCCTCACCTAGTACCATAGACCCGTCTTGGAAAACAGTACGGAAGAAAGCAGAAGGGGAATTATTTCCTTGAAGCGTGAAAGAGACAGACTGATCACGAGCGAGCTCCGGCACAAGCGTATTGTGTTTTGTTTACAAACAGTAGATTTCCAAGATGGCTGAAGACTGGTTTTAGCAAGTTGGCCCACCTTAGGATATACTTCTACGCGCTTTGGTGTTCTTAGCAAGTTAGCCCACCTTAGAATATACTTCTAGGCGCCTTGGGTGAGCTGAAGTTGATGTTCATTCCACTGGTTCAATGATAGTGTTGCTTGGTTGTTTTATATTTATCTAAAGGCTGATTTAGACCTAGGCAAGGCGCCTAGAAGTATATACTAAGGTGGGCCAACTTGCTAAAACCACTCTTCAGCCATCTTGGAAGTCTACTGTGTTTTGTTTGTAAACAAAACACAATACGCTATTGCCGAAGCTCGCTCGTGATCAGTCTGTCTCTTTCACGCTACAAGCAAATAATTCCCCTTCTACTTTCTTCCGTGCTGTTTTCATATACCGCTCCCCTAACCAACTTAGTGACGAAACGGCCTCACCTAGTACCATAGACCCGTCTTGGACCTAGGTAGTGCGGACTGAATCAAAACGGCTGTCAAGTAAGATCCAATTGAAATGTCAAAAGAGATCCAACGATCAGGAGTGTTATTTTTCTTATGATAATCAACACTATAAAAGAGGTATTGTTGTCAAGGGCAAAAATAAGTAAAATTATAAAATGAACGAACTACATTTTTCCGTCAATTGTTTAATTAACCATTGCATCTCTAAAAGAGCATCTCAGCCTTTCACTGAGCAACGCATTTTAAATGTCCCCTCTCTTTGTCATAACGTTTTTCCGAACGTAATAAAAACAAACAAAGTCAGAGTCACGTAAATGTTTACTCCTGCGATTTGGAAATATTCGATAAAAAGTGGAAGGAAGAGCTGCCAGATGATTTTTAAAAAAAGTCTGTAAAAACATGTGAATGTCTGTTAAAAATGTGGAAAAGTCTGTAAAAGTGTGCAGATGTATAGAAATGTCTTTTAACGTAAATTTTAATTAATACTTTGTACATCACGATGCACGTAAGATTGTATTCTGTATATATATACAGCCATTCCATGCCAAACTAATATAGTGGTTCTCAGATCTTCGTCAAAAGTGGTAATTTTGTTCTTTATCGCAAAACATTAAACTCGTATTTTTTTAATTTGTCATTAGGGTGCCCATTTCCATTTTAGGGTGATCCCAAAAATCATTTTTTTCCACTTTTTCCCAAAATGACTTTTTTCAAAAATTTATAACTTTCGAACCACTCAACCGATTTAGATGAATTAGATGATTTAGATGATCGACATATCAAATTTAAGCTAATGAGCTTTAATTGAGAAATATTTAACTTGCATATAATATGGATCCTATTTTTAATATGGATTGAAAGCTGAGAATTTTTTACATAAAATATCTCGATATCAGAGATGCTATTTTTTTCGTTTTTGGAATATGATTTTGCAAAACTAATCGATGGTTCGAAAAACAATTTTTCCCCATTTTTCCCACTACAAAAAGTCATAACTTTCGAACTATTGGACCGATTCATATCATCGACATATCAAATTGAAGCTTACGAGTTATTTTTCTTTGAAAAAATATTACTTTTGCGAAAAAATTGAATTTTGTTTTTGTAATTATGGATTGAGTTAGTTTTTCATAGTTTTCTCGGTTAAAGATAGGAGCGCTATATTTTTTTATATTTATTATGGAAAGCTGAGGATTATTTACCTAACATATCTCGATATCAGAGATGCTATAATTATCGTTTTTATGTTAGAATTTTGTAAATTTAACATGTTTTAAGTCTTCGATCAATATTCATATGTGACTAAACTAGACCTATGCTACTAGAATCCAATCTTCCCGCAAGTGTGAATTTTGCTTATTGGCTTCAATTTAATATATCGATCATCTAAATCGGTTCAGTAGTTCAAATGTTATGATTTTTTGCAAAAAGTTATTTTTGGACAAATGGGGAAAAATGATTTTTTTTAAAAATCATATCTAAAAAACGAAAAAATAGCAACCCTGATATCGAGATATGTTGTGTAAAAAATCCTCAGCTTTCAAGAAAAAATATAAAAAAAATATAAAAAACGACTACAATCAATAATTACTAAAATATAATTATGTTTTTCGCAAGTTAAATTTTTTTTTTTATAAAAGGCTAGGACAATTTTATATGTCGATCATCTAAATCGATTCAGTGATTCAAAAGTTATTAATTTTCATTTGTCATTTTTGGGAAAAAGTGGAAAAAAATGATTTTTCGGACCACTTAATAACTTATGTGCTGTAAGTGTGTTTAAATGTTTCAACGATCTACACATACATACACAAACATACGCGTTGTTAATTTTTATAAAAAACAGTATTTCTCCGTTGATATATTGGACATCCACCAAGGCTTGCGGTCTTGTCGTTGATGAAATTTATAAAAAAATACAGGGTATATTTTCCATCCGCCATGCAAGGCTATACAAGTTTTAGATCACTACACGGCCATGAACCATGTCTGTCGTAACAATATCGAACAGTAACCCATATTTCGTCATAAGCAGACCCGAAAGCAAATGTAAGTTGTTGAAAATAGAATGAAAATTTTTATTCGATGTTGTTTAAATACTTAGAAGACATAGTCCTGACCCTAACTTAACTATTTTTCTATAAATCTCCTTGCATTTCAGCAAAACAATCTTATCTAGAACAGAAAATAATTATCAGAGACAATTTTTGTTCAAGATTTTTCCTTACCTGCAGAGAATGCAATTGTTCATTAATTGTGAATAACCGTATCCTCTTTTTCGTCTGCAATGATGTCAAGGCAAAAGTACTTATGTGTATGAGTTCCAAACATCATACACACCAGATGGGCCAACAAGAAGGACTGCCGGGCCGCAGGTTGAGTATCGCTTGTCTAACGTCATGTTAGACAATATTGATATATACTAAATATAATAACTTTTCTGTATTAAAACTATGGAAAAATGTCATATGGTGAGTCAAATATTTTTGATGTGATGAATAGATGTGATGAATGTTTTACAGATATGTCTGTAAATTTACAAACATATTTGTAAATCTGGCATCTCTGGTGGTCTGAGAATTTATTGCAAGAAATCGCTTGAAAACATGCATGAATTTGCTTGAGAATGAAGTGGATTGAGTCCGCACCACTTAGATTTAGACGATGCCAGTCAGCGCTCTAGTTGAAGTATCCAGTGAACAGAGAACAGACACTCTGTCCAAGTTACTTGTACCAGTATCGAACAAGTAATTGGCCTCTAACTTGAACAGAGTGTCTGTTCTCTATTCACTGGATACTTCAACTGGAGCGCTGACTGGCATCGTCTAAATCAGCCTTAAGTGGTGCGGACTCAATCAACTTTATTTTCAAGCAAATTCATGAATTTTTTCATGCGATTTCTTGCAATTCGCGTTGACGGCGGAATGGTGTCGACATTTGGATACGACATTAGTTTGTATTAGGCCAACTTTTCTATATCAGATTAGTCGGCCCAGCGTTATTTACCTACTAGAAGTACGTTGTTCTGACCCTAATTTAAACTATTTTCTATGAATTTTCAGATTTTCTCACTAAAACTTGCCATTATAATATAAAATTATCTTTAGACACAGTTTTTGTATGATATTTTTTCACTGCTTGCAAGCAAAAGTGATCTTCATTTACATAGAGTACTAATTTGATTTGGGAAAAATATTTTTTATTTTAAAAGTGTGTTCATTTATTCTGCAAACCTATATTGGCATGCCTACTCCCCCATTTCGTAATACGAAGCTCAATGCTTTCAACGCGGATAATTTCTCAGACCACCAGAGATGCCAGATTAAGAGATATGTTTGTAAATTTACAGACATATCTGTAAAATAATTTTATTTTTGTTGCAGAATTTGGATATTACAATATTTCACAGGTTTCTGAAAAATGAGGGGCTCTATTCATCACATCAAAAATATTTGACTCACCGTACGACATTTTTCCATAGTTTTAATACATGAAATTTTTCATATTTAATTTATATCAATACACATAACGTTAGACCTATTTTTTGAGAGTCATTAGCACTTTGCCGTGCGGCGTTAGGACAGTGGTTACGTGCGTAAACTAGCGCCTAACTGTCGGTGTTACCACAGTGGTTACGTGCGCAAAATAGGTTGCACCGCAGTGATGTCGTGAGTATAGTATCGCTCAGTGGCCGACGATAGTACTTCAGTATCTTTCGCATTCTGTTGGTGTTTTGTTTGGTAACACTAACATGAACACGTCAACCATTTTTATGATTTCATAAGTACTTTTGCCCTAACATCATTGCAGACGAAAGAGACGATACAATTATTCACGATAAATGAAAAATTGCATTCATTTACTATACATACTATACATTTACACCCAGGTTTTTTACGCGGGTTTTTTTACGCGGTTTTTTAACGAGGTTTTTTTTACGCGGATTTCCCAATTAACGCGGTTTTTTTTACGCAGATTTTCCAATTAACGCGGTTTTTTACGCGGATTTTCCAATTAACGCGGTTTTTTACGCGGATTTTCCAATTAACGCGGTTTTTTACGCGGATTTTCCAATTAACGCGGTTTTTTACGCGGATTTTCCAATTAACGCGGTTTTTTTTACTCAGATTTTCCAATTAACGCGGTTTTTTTACGCAGATTTTCCAATTAACGCGGTTTTTTACGCAGATTTTCCATTTAACGCGGTTTTTTACGCGGATTATCCAATTAACGCGGTTTTTTTACGCGGATTTTCCAATTAACGCGGTTCCGGTACCGGTACCGCGTAAAAAAAGACCAGTGCAATGTCACATCTCCCCTTCAGCTCACATTTTTCTCTCATGTTCCCTCAGGGCTAATAACGGTAATTAGTAACGGAGTTTAGGGCTTAGTGCCGCACCTTATCACGATTCTTACGTGGATTTTAGGTGTTGGGTAACGGGGACTACTACGGGTTTTCGGAAGCGAGCAACACTCAACTTTTTACTTCCGTTCTACGTAAAGATGATCCCATTTGATATCTATCATTAGGTGACATGGTTTTCTTACGCGGATTTTCGAATTAACGCGGTTTTTTTACGCGGATTTTCGTATTAATGCGGTTTTTTTACGCGGATTTTCCAATTAACGCGGTTTTTTTACGAGGTACGTATCCCCCGTGTAAAAAAAACCTGGGTGTACTATACTATACTTGAAATTTCATGACAGTTAGGGAATAGAGTCGAGAACATATGTGAACTATCGATGAGATTAGTAAAACTTCGTCTTCTTCTTGAATGGCGTTAACGTTCCCTGTGGAACTTTTGCCTTCTCAACGTATGCATTAATTAGTGTCATTTATTAATACTTAGTTGAGATTTCTTAAGACAAATAACACGCCTTGAATGTATTCCGAGGGGCAAGCTCTAGAATACGCGTGACCACAGTGCAAGTCGAAGGAAATTTCTTTGACGAAAAAACCCCCGGCCAGAACGGGAATCGAACCTAACCACTCGGCCACTGCACTATTGGTAAAACTTAGCAGATTGTATTTTCCCGATGATGCGACGCTAATTTTGAGTAATCGACAATGAGTTGATTCTCAAAGCCCTAACTGAACGTATTTAAGTAATATTAAGATTGACTACATCAAAGCGATAATCATGAAAGATAACGGAGACCGTTTCATCCCAGTTCTTGAGCATCCCTTCAATCTCACACATATATACAGTTGAACCCCGATTATCTGAGAAATAGTCGGGCAAGCTAGTCGCGAATAACGAAAATCGCGGATAACGCAGAAAGGGACTGAAAATGAGGTGCAAACTCGAAAAAAAGATTTTACGGCATGAAAACTATGTTTTATCAACGCAGTAATCATTAAACTATCCATCTATAAGGTCGTGTGACGAAACGGCCTCACCTTAGGATATACTTCTAGGCGCCTTGGTATATCCTGAGGTGAGGAGGTTTCTCCACTAAGTTGGTTAGGGGAGCGGTATATAAAAACAGTACGGAAGAAAGCAGAAGGGGAATTATTTGCTTGTAGCGTGAAAGATACAGACTGATCACGAGCGAGTTTCAGCACTAGCGTATTGTGTTTTGTTTATAAACAAAACGCAGTAGACTTCCAAAATGGCTGAAGAGTGGTTTTACCAAGTTAGCCCACCTTGAGATATACTTCTAGGCGCCTTGGGATTGTCGGGGTTGATCCATTGTCAATTTGTAAAATTTTGTAAAATAATAATTGTAAATAAAAATCATTGAAATAAAGCTGTTGAGATCCCAGGTATACAATGCTGATGACTCACCCATTTTCGTTGTATTATTAGCCTCACGAAACCTGACACTCTCCAACGACAAAAGTGTGTGCGATTGTAAACTGAACAGAATGCACTATACCTTCACGCCATGCATTAATGTTTGGTTCCAACCGATTAATGTTTATAGGAACTGCGGCCAGAATGTTTGGTTGATTTATTTTGGGAGTGGTTTAACAATGACAATTGAGGGGCTCAGAATGCAAGGGGTGTAAGTGACTTGATCGATTTCTCTTCATCAACTTTTTATTTAGTTAATAACTCAACTGCAAAAACTTTATAATTTAAGTTTGCTATAGAATCCGATAGATGAGGTTCTGACCTATTTTCCACATTGGTAAATACAGCTGGGAATGTATTTGCAGCTAAGTTATGACCCAAAGAGTAAGTCGATGTAGAGAAATCGATCAAATCACTTACACCCCTTTCATTCTAAGCCCCTCAATTGTTCTGGTAGTGAAGAAAATTTCCAGTGAGTGTTCCTTGGAACCAAAAGCGCTTCTGATACCGGATAAACGTACGGTTCACTATACAGGAAACAGCTCTAGAAAAAAAGATAAATCGCAAAATTTGATTTATTATTCTTCCAAATGTGACCTCGGCATGTCAACCAATGGACCTGGCAGTAATCAATGCTCTCTAACAGCTTATGTTTCACTCATGGTTGGAAACAAGGCACTTAAATTAGCGCTCTTCCTGTTTTATGTTAACATTATTGATTTACCTTAAAGAATCCTCGCACTTTTGGCATATAACAAGAGGAGGGCTATTATGCTTCCTGGCCTCAAACGGTTAAATGTAGGTTTTATGGAAAATTTCATGAAGTGTTTTCTGTCCTGCGAAAATAATGCTCATTTTTATAACGTTTCAAATTACATTCGAAGAATTCTCATAGCAAAACATCAAATTGAATACGACCTTGATGCATAGCTGCTTTATATACAACATGAGAAAAAATGTACACGATAAATTCGAATCTGTTACAGCTGAATTGCTAAATGAGCCTAATAATAAAAAATAAAAACAGATGGTGTTACCGCGATCCGCGTCATTTTTCTTCCGTGTCGTCCACTCTGTCATCGCAATCTCATCGCTGCTACGAGGGAATGGTCAGTAGATTCACTCATACGTCGCGAAGCATAGTAGGCGCCGCAACAGATGGGATGAAAAAAAGTATCGATAAAACAATTTCAGATTTATGCTCTTTAAAAAGATGACATTATGCTATCAAGAAACTTTTTGCGCAAACGTTGTTCAAGAATTACAAATTAAAAATAGGTACTTGCTCTTGTATTTTATTTCGATGTTTTTTTCATAATTAATTTATTTTTTGCGCCACGTTCATTTGTTTATGCTTCTGCCTGTTAGAATAAAAAAAAATGAGTACACCCTGACGTATGTTAATCCGCGTTGACGGCATTGAGCTTCGTATTACGAAATGGGGGAGTAGGCATGACAATATGGGTTTGCAGAAGAAATGAACGCGCTTTTAAAATAAAAATTATGAATGAAAATTATTTTTACCCAACCAAATTAGTACTCTGTGTAAATGAAAATCACTTTTGCTTGCAAGTAGTGAAAAAATATCATACACAAACTGTGTCTAAAGGTAATTTTGTATTATAATGGTAAGTTTTGATGAGAATATCTGAAAATTCATAAAAAATAGTTTAAATTAGGGTCAGAACAACGTACTTCTAGTAGGTAAATAACGCCAAGAAAAAAATTTCATACAAATTTTAGCAATATAAAACTGCCTTAGGGTCGACTAATCTGATGGAGAATAGTTGGCCTCATACAAATTGATATCGTATCCAGATGTCGACACCATTCCGGCGTCAACGCCAATAGTGCATTCGCGATGAAAATGTACAGTGTCTACGTCTGGTGGCGACATTCGAGTTTGGACCACAATTTATTCTTCACCAGATGAGGCGGCCCGGATGTAGTTTTAAAATGTTAAAATTTGAATGAAAATTGTTACATGATGTTATTTAATTACTTAAAACACATAGTTCTGACTGTTACTAAACAATTTGGCTATACATTTTCTTATATTTTTACAAAAACTTTCCATTATAATATAAAATCACAATTAGACACAGTTTTCATTCAATATATCTTCGCAATTTGCGATAAAACAGGTTACTACGTCTAATAGAATACATATTTAATACGTAAAAGTAAATTTTCATTCATAATTTTAATTGCAAAATTGTGTTTATTTCATACTCAAAATCCATTATCATTTTCGATTCCCAAAATGACGCAACATGAAGTCAGAGCCGTCAACGCGAATGGGGGAAGAGCATATTTTCACGAAATGTCTCTGCGAACGTCGTCGTCGCGAGAGTAGCGAAAACAAGCATCTATATTGTGTTAGATTGATTTTGGCATAAACGACTATTAAAAAGTATTTTTAAGATTCAAAAACAACTGAAAAGTGCGTACGAAAGATTATTCTGTGACAATTTCCACTAATTTGCGGCTTCAAGTGATGATTGTGTCGAAGTTTTAAAAGAAAATTGATCCCACTATCAACGCTCATATATAAAGTCTAGGTAGACTTCCTAGGGTGATGAGCATTTCTTCCTATGCCACACTTCATTATTCTTCCTTCGTTTTCCTGCTGGTGGCGGAGTTCTCCTCTGCTACGGATGGTTAGGTAGAGAACCCGGAAAGCTGGCTGCAAGAGTGGAGAAAGGTGTGCACAGCGTTTGACCTCACACACATATCTACTCGCGATACAGTTTCGCGGAATAGCAGAGCAGCAGTTTAGCATACTACACACTATACGCAGTGCAATTTTGGAAGTTGCGCTATTTGTGAGCGCCGCGATAGTAACTCGATATGCAAAATTCTTGAGTGTATATCCGGGATTTTCGGCTTTTTGTGCGATTGTGCGTACCTGAGGAAAAAAAAAGTTTGTGTTTTCGCTAGATAGGCATTTCAACCATGTTTGCGTATTGTGAGAAGCGCCGATAAGGAGATAAAAATTGATATTTCTGCATCGGTAAACTTTATGCGTATTTTGAGAAGGTGTATGGAATGCAATTCGCACTTTTAAGTTTTGTGTTATCGATGGTCCTTCAGTGTTGATGATTATTTGTGATTGTTCAAAAGATTTAGATTTAGTTTTAGAAATGTCAATCGTTGTTATTTTATATTAATTTCTGTCACCAAAATAAGGAAGAGAATCATCGGTCATGTTTTTTTGTTCTATACGGTTTTTGTTGCAATCGATACCAATTCTATATAAACTTTTTTTTAATTCTAGGAACTAAAAATGGATAGAATGGATGTTGATGATTCTGTCGTTGATCTGAGTATTACCTCGGGTCGGGATTCACTTACAATAACACCCGCAACGGCTCGTGATTTGCGTGTTTTAACGCAAAACTCTGGATTAACTATTACACCGGCACTTCCACCGTCAGTGGCCTCGCCGTCCGCATGTGGGAGTACCTCTCCGATTCCTGGAAGACGAGTGTTGCGTCCCCGTACTGAACCCAAATCATACGCTGAAACGCCAGATATAGTGTTGCTACCAGCTAAAGTTAACGGTCGTTCGTACAACGGCGCAGCTGCTGCTACTACTAATACTGCTGCTACTGCAGCCACAGGACTGTCCGAATCTGAGGATGACGACATGCCACCAGTATATCCTATCAAAGAATTGACAGCCGCGGAAATTTGGGAACGGGAGCGAGGCTTGAGGAAGCTTCGGGAAGAACTCCGCAACGAAGAAACCAAGTTGGTGCTATTGAAAAAGTTGAAGCAGTCTCAGCAAGTGATGATGAAAGAAAATTTAATCGTGGCTCCAAGTAACCCAAACATGAACAACCCACTAGCATCGATACCGGCCGCCCTAACCAAAGGGTCACTCAGTGTAACACCAACGAATGCGGTCCCATTGCCAGCGCATTCGAAAAACATGAAGCCCGTTAATACAAATCCTATCAAGTAAGACTTTATTTTTTGATTCCATGTTCATCATTCAACCTATGTTTTTTCAGCCGTGGATCGCCCATCAATATTACACCAGTTACGAAACCACCTCAACGTCAACCTTCACTTCCGGGAGGTGCCACTCTCACACCCAGTACACCAGGACACAGATTACCCATTGGAGTAACCCGAACAGGGTCCAACTTAACCATCACACCGTCAGTGACGATCACTCCCACGAGCGCACCATCGAATAGTGTAAAACGTAATGTGAGTTTGAGACTGTAAAGTTTCTACCGATAATCTAAATTTGATAACACACTCTTTGAGTCACTATAATATTAACACTACCATACATTTCTTATTGTCCTTGTTCACTGGTGCTTTGGAATGCTTGTCAACTAACAATAATGACATCGTTAAGATTTCTACTAATAATACAATTGGAGGAAATAATATTATGGATACTAATTTAAAGGTACAGTCGGGGCAGATTAGCAATTCGGTATCTATCACACCAGCACCGCCAATACCAGCACAAATTAGCTGTACCACAGTGGAGCCGGTTTCACTTAAGGTAAACATATCCTGCCTATTATTTCTGACCGAACTCATGATGGTTTCTTACAGCGTGACCGTGATTCCACTAGGGAAGACACTCAGACTCAGGCTCAACGACAAGCTGCGGCCAAACTGGCACTCAGAAAACAGCTGGAGAAAACCTTGCTACAGGTATGGGTATCGATTGCACCTGACGTTACAGGGCTAATAAAAGAAATTTTGTCCACAGATCCCACCACCCAAACCTCCGCCACCGGAAATGCACTTCATTCCGAACCCAAGCAATACAGAGTTTGTGTATTTGCTTGGTCTCGAACATGTTGTGGATTATCTAACTAAGGACAAGAAACCTAGCCCACCGCAGCAACCATACCGCTGCGCCCAATGCAAGATCGATTTCACCCCGGTGTGGAAATGGGAAAAACAGGGTAAAAGAGGAAATCCCACTTTTCAGAACAATCCAGGTTTTGTGTTGTTTCATTTTTTATGTTTTGTGTTTATCCGACTGGATGGGAAATGAAACGATCACTTATGCGCACTTTTATCTGATTACCGTTTCCAGCTGGCAAAGATACGAAGGTTATATGTGAGCAATGTGTCACGAGCAACGTTAAAAAAGCACTCAAGGCTGAGCATACCAACCGCTTGAAAACGGCCTTTGTGAAGGCCCTACAACAGGAGCAGGAAATAGAGGCACGACTGGCCAATCAAAGTAGCCCTTCGCCGGATATACGTCCAACACCGTCATCCACACCAAATTTACGAGAACAACGAGAATTACAACTTGAGCAGCAGCAGCTCGAACGACAGCAAGCGCAAGAGCGTCAACAACAGCAGGCACAGGAACGCCAGCAGCAACAGGAGCGCCAAGCAGCGGCGGCGGCGCAGGTAAGAGTATAATTTTCTGTTATTTTCTATGGTAATATATCACGCCAATATTCACGTAGCGCCAAAAAGAACAAGAGCAACAACTCCGCCAGCAACAACTGCAACAATTGCAACAACAGCAGCTCCAGCAACAGCAAATTCAGCAGCAGCAGCAACAGCTCCAACAACAACTGCAACAGCAGCAGCTTCAACAATTGCAGCAGCAACAAGAGCAACAACAACGTCACCATCAACTCCAACAACAGCATGCACATCTTCAATCCCAACCGTCGAAATCGAAAACACCAACTCCGACGCCCCGGCCAACGCCCACTCCACCGAGCCAACAAACTCCACCGCCAGCGTCAAGCTCGAGATCTAATCGTCACAGCGCTACGGCCAATGCGGCAGCGGAAGCCGCAGCTGCTCAATTGACAGCCCTCGCGGGTCTTGGTGGTCTTGGCCAACTTGGTGCTCTCGGTAATCTTGGAAGCTTGGGGAATCTCAATTCGACGGCTGCAGCGGCAGCAATGCAGGCCTTCCAGCAGCAACTGTTCAGAGGTAGTAGTAACCTGGCGCAAATGTATCGTTCTGCTTCAGCAAATATATTGGAAATATTTTTGCAGGTCTTCAGCAAGGTTTGTCCAGTGGCAATCTCAACAATTTGCAAGCCCATATGATGCAATTTTCGCCATTGCTTTACTCATATCAACTTGCGATGGCACAAGCCGCAGGTTAGTACTTTCTTTTTCTATTGATCGATTCGAACATACATGAGGGGCTTAGAATGCAAGGGGTGTAAGTGACTTGATCGATTTCTCTTCGTGAACTTTTTCTTTGATTAACCCTTTCATTACGGCAGTGTGCTCCGCCAAAGTGCTACCCCTGTACGGAGCACTACACCGAAAAGTATGCACATCGCGCTGGTGTACACACAGCTCGTCGCGCGGATGTCGTCTATAGACGACGCTCGTAACGAAAGGGTTAATAACTCAACTACAAAAACGTTCCAATTTTTAGTTTGCTATAGAATATGATAGATGAGGTTTTGACCTACCTTCCACATCATCAAATACAGCTGGGAATGAATTTGCAGCTAAGTTATGACCAAAAGAGAGAGTCGATGTAGAGGAATCGATCAAATCACACCCCTTTCAAGCCCCTCACATAGGTTTTATGAGGGTGACGGCTGAAAATCTCTGAACCTGAGTATCTTGCGATTTTGGTAATTACTTTTGTGCATCTACTCATCATAACTAAACAAAATACGGTAATAGCTTCATTGCGCCTCGAGTGAAATATTTTTTTGACGTAGGATTACGTCTTTCGGGAACATATTAGGGGTACAAATTGAAAAACGAAAATCAATCGCATCGTGAAAAATGTTCAATTTCAAACGCTTATTGCTCAGTCATTTCATGGTGGATTGATGAGATTTTTGCATCAAACGATTTCGGCACTCCATAACAATT
This sequence comes from Toxorhynchites rutilus septentrionalis, assembly GCF_029784135.1. Lineage (NCBI taxonomy): Eukaryota > Metazoa > Arthropoda > Insecta > Diptera > Culicidae > Toxorhynchites > Toxorhynchites rutilus. The sequence continues at coordinate 255,955,488 of NC_073745.1, forward strand.
TTTTACATTGAATAAAATAATATATATCATGTAACTAACTATCGAACAATTGAAAAATCTTAACCTCTATCCAAGCGCTAATGCCTAGTTCTGATTAGTCGAATTTGACGAGACTAGTGGACGGCTCATGTACTTATAATTATTGCTCAGTCATTTCTTGATGGATTCATAAGATTTTCGCCTTTAACCCTTTAACGGGTCGTGAGAACTAGGCATGTAATCAACGCAAACTCCAATACAACGACATGTTTACATGCTAAAATACACAAAACAGTTTTTTTCAATACGCAAAATAATCGAAAGCATTGAAAAGAAATTGATGGCAATACAGTTGCCACTGCCCGGCTAGCGTAAAATGTTGGTGGCAATATAATTGCCAAACTCCAATACTACGACATGTTCACATGCTAAAATACACAAAACAACCAAAAACATTGGAAAAATTGGTGGCAATATAGTTGCCACTGCCCGGTTAGCGTAAAATGTTGATGGCAATATAGATGCCATCTGCCCGAATAGCGGGAAACACTTCTCGCGTAACTTTTGAAAAGGTCCAATGTAACATTTTCGCCAACTCGAGAAAAACGTAGTTGAAGACCCGAACATTATTTCGCGAATTGTCTTAAAAGCTATCAATCTTTATCACTAGCTGTCAAGAATAACTTCGTAAAACCAATCATAACTATTGTTCCGTGATTTGAGATTAAGGTTGAAGCCTCGGAGCGAGAAATGTTACATTGGACGTTTTGACTGCCCGCTTTTGCACATTGGACATATTACGTTGCACTATAAAAATTTGAAACTAACTAATAAACAACAATTCAAATATCAGCATTTCGTTCTAAAGACTGATTATTATTGTTATCACTCGTTGAATTGCACTGAAATCGATAACAACACCTGTAAGAAACAAATTCCAAAACGACCGAAGTACGACTGCGAGTTGTTTTGACTGCTTTGTTACTTCGGACGTTTCGGCCGTCGGAGGAAAGTGGCGTCCGAAGTAACAGCCGGGTGCTTAAAATTCGAATCTGTACATTGGATATTTTTTGTATCGGCGACAAAAAGATGAAGAACATAGATACGTGAACGATTGTTTTTGTAATACATTCAATGATTGAAAACTAATAGCGTGCATCCATTAACTCGATTTGTTTACATTTGTTACATAGGACCTTTTCAAAAGTTACGCGAGACTTGATGGTAAAAATGAATTTTTTGTATTTGAATTTTTGATGTTAGTTTCAACCAAGGCGCCTCTATATATACCAGGTGAAACAATCATATGAAATGCACTTTCAGCCAAGGCGCCTAGAAGTATATCCTAAGGTGGGCCAACTTGCTAAAACGACTCTTCAGCCATCTTGGAAGTCTACTGTGTTTTGTTTGTAAACAATACACAATACGCTAGTGGCGAAGCTCGCTCGTGATCAGTCTGTCTCTTTCACTCTACAAGCAAATAATTCCCCTTCTGCTTTCTTCCGTACTGTTTTCATATACCGCTCCCCTAATCAACTTAGTGACGAAACGGCCTCACCTAGTACCATAGACCCGTCTTGCTTTCAGCCATATTGGAATTGCTGTCGGTATTGTTTACAAACAGCTGCCGGCGGCTCTCTACAAACTGCCACGGCGCTTATTCGAACGATGCTTACTATGTTCGGCTTTCGCGAATTTATGTGGAAAAGAAGGGATGATTTTGTAGAATTTCATTCTCCTCCACTACTCTCGCATGTGAAAATGTGAAAATGTGAAAATGGCGTATCCTAGCAATAACAAAACAAACAACCCCCGCTCCACAAACCGTAATCCCCTTCTTATTGAAGTGATGATGTTACGCTATTTTTGCCTTTTTACATGCGAGAGTGTGGAAATGAGAATGAAATACTACAAAATCATCCCTTCTATTTCACATAAATTCGCAAAAGCCGAACATAGTAGGCATCGTTCGAATAAGCGTCGTAGCAGTTTGTAGAGAGCCGCCGGCAGCGTTATGATGCTGTTTATAAACAATACCGACAGCAATTCCAATATGGCTGAAAGTACATTTCATACAAGGCGGTATAATAAGGTGGAACGTTATGTCAGAACTGCTGTTCAGCCATTACTTGAGTTCGAATTGACAGCGACCAAACGAACGGCTAGAGTTTTCCGAGAAAGAGGATAACAAATGGCATGCAATGATGAGTGCATACCGTTATGTGTTTGCTGCGCATAAACGTTGGTTTTGTTTACGCAGTTGGCATAATTGTTGTGTTTCTGTGACTGCTGCAAGTTGTTGTCTGCATTGCTGTTTTACGGAACGTGAGGGTTGTTGCTGTTGCTGCTGGGATTGGCAATTCAGCGCTTGTGGGAGCTTTGCTAGTGGGTATATGAAAGGGTCACTACCGGCGGGCTTGTGCCGTACTGCTCTAAGTTCCATTCGCTTTGGTGGAATTAGTCGTTGGCGACCCATTAGGATTGAGTGATAGCGATACGCTGTGGATATCCATGCATATCGTTTCCCGGCGACTGCTGCTTTAGCTGGAGACTCACCTGATCATACGGGTTGTGAGACACAACAGCTAGTTCGATTGAAACCGGCCCAGCGTATGTATATGTTGGTGTGGACCGCTATGTAGCATACAAATTAGACCTGCTTTGTTTATAAACAAAAATAGTCGCTGTCACTTTTTATCCCCTCTCGCATCTTCCATGCCTTATCATCATACTGTCGAAAACGAACCACCTGTCAATTCCAGCTCCTTGATTTCATATGATTGTTGCACCTGGTACATATAGAGGCGCCTTGGTTTCAACCAAAACGATTAGAAGTATATCCTAAGGTGGGCCAATTTGCTAAAACCACTCTTCAGCCATCTTGGAAGTCTACTGTGTTTTGTTTGTAAACAAAACACAATACGCTTGTGCCCAAGCTCGCTCGAGATCAGTCTGTCTCTTTCACGCTCCAAGGAAATAATTCCCCTTCCGCTTTCTTCCGTACTGTTTTCATATACCGCACCCCTAACCAACTTAGTGACGAAACGGCCTCACCTAGTACCATATACCCGTCTTGGTTTCAACAAAAACAACTAATAAAACTCATGATCAACCTCAGCAGTCCCTAAACAGTTCATATGTGTTAAAAACTTCAAGAAAATGACTGTTTTTCAATGACTTTACGATAAATTTACTCTTGCTGCTCTAAATTGGGAGTTGTTAACACGAAAATGGTTTCAAAATGAATAGTTTTCGATTTTTATCACGCTCAAAAAAATCAGGCATGTTGCTAGATATCAGAACAAGATACCACATAAGGTTAGAAGTGATAATTTATTTGTTGAAGAGAGAAATCGTTGGTGGCAATATAGTTGCCAGTATCCGTTGAAGGGTTAATCGTTTTGGGAACTCCATAACAATTCATTACAATGAATAAAATAATATATTATGCGAAAGTAACTATCAAACAATATAGAAATTTGAAGCCATGGAAATCACGCATTCTGATTGATCGATTTACAAAAGCAATCTTTGTTCTAACATCCAGTGCATTTGCGCTTTGTAGAAATTAGAATACGGGACTATATAATGAAAATTGGAATATGATTTTCTGTTTATGTGCGTCGCATATGTCACGTGTTTCGGAAAACCGAAAATTCAGATTCAGTTGTAGTCGCCCCTTTCGACCGCTCCGGAATAACGAGAGCATGTCAGACTGACTGACTTGTTGAATTATAGAGGAGAGCATTTGATGCACATTCTGTCTTTCGTTAACCGACAAGCCAAATATGTGCATCGCGAGCGAGTGGGAGGCGCGTATTTCGCACATACCAACTGATATAAAAGGAGGTGGCATTCGTGGATTTCTTTTCAGAGGCGAATGCACTGTAAAGTTTTAAACCTCTTAAAAACAACGAATCGAATCGAATGGATTTCTCACGCTCGTTGGACGCTCAGACCGGCAAGTATCTGTGTTCTTCTAGTGTGCAAAGAAGGAGCGAAACACATCGCTAGGCACTGCATGACAACATTCAGAGCAAAGAATCCAGACACTGCATGACAACATCCAGAGCAGTGAAGCAACCAAATTTTTCAAGCTAACGAGGTGAGGCGAAGCGATAGCAAATCCTGAAAGAAACTGATCTCAAATGAGTAAGATAGCCTTCCGATAGGCAGATCTTGGCAAATTTCACACCCGGGGCGGACCCCCTCCCCCTCCCTACACTAAGCCGTTGTCCGCGTGTTTCAAGTCTCCAATGCATCACATCTTCCTCGACTTCAAAGCTGTATACGATACCATTGATCGACGACAGCTATGGATGAATACGGCTTTACCCGGAAGCTGACAAGACTTATACAGGCTACAATGAATTGTATGTGATGTAGTGTGTGGATCTCAGGCGATCTGTCGGAATCACGTCCCCTGTGAGTCTCGAGCGATTCCGACAAGGAGATGGACTCTCCAGTCTGCTCTTTAACATGGGCATCAACGTGCAGGACACGAGTTTCAACAAGTCCAGCTAGTTTATCTGCTTCGCCAATGACGTGGACATGATTGGAAGAACGCATGCGACGATAGCGGTCATGGATACCCGATTGAAACAATCAGCAGAGCTGATTGGGCTTAGGAGCAATGCTTATAAGACTAAATGCATGCTAGTAGGAAGAACTGGTAGTAACAGAATTCATTTTGCTAGTAGTGTTGTGATCGACGGCGTGGAGCTCGAGGACGCCGACGAATTTGTCTACCTTGGTTCGTTGATAAAAAACGAAAGCCGTAAAATTCGAAGATGCCAAAGTCAACGGAAGTCGTACTATGGGCTCCACAAATTTGTGAGGTCCAACAAATTCCGACCCTATACGAAGTGTGCCATGTACCATTGACTTAGTATTGGACTTAGAAACAAAGTTATTCGTCGTTTCGGTTTCCGTTATTAGCAATAACCGTTTCAATACGCTTCCGGAACGATCAACAAGTTCTGATAAAATTCTCCGAATTTCTTTCCCTCGAGGACCCTGGACCCTGCTCGAGAGTAGTCGTGTTCGAGTGGCGCTTAGCACAGGCCTTAGCCTTCACGAAGCGCCATATGAAATAATCTAATGGATTGAGATCTGGATTGGATAGCCATATGTCTTTTGACCCAAACGACAAATGTTCCTCCAATCATCTCTGTGAACGAATTGAGGTGTGGCATGGAGCCCCGTTCTGCGTAAAATCACATTTGGCTTAGATCCTTATTCCGTTGTGACCCATTATAGTACAAATTTCGTAAATTTATTTCGAAACTAGATGACCCGGCAAACTTTGTTCCGCCTAAAAAGGATTTTTTTTTGTTATCAATAACATCAAACATTCACGTCCTTGCTAAGCGAACGTTCATGGGTCCAATCGTAGAACTGGAAAGTATGAAAATGGAAAATCGATAATATATTTTTCAACAATGTTCCACAATACTGTATTTCAATGTTGTGTTGCAACCAGAACTTCTGATAGCATTGGTTGAGCTTCTGCTTCAGCTCCTCATCTGTGCAAAAGGTAATGAACTCTTCTTACATCGTTGACATTAGTTTCTCCCATGATTGTAATTTATTGTAGGGATTTATTATTCATTGAGGAATTTGTAAATTTAGGATATCATCAATCCTCTTAGGAAAATCTATGTGTAATACGTCGCGAAAAAAGAAAACAATATTCTCTTGACACTACGTGCGTAGGTAACTAACCATTTTGTAAATTCTTTTTCAATCACTTTGCTTTAGTTCACTTTATTTAGCTATGTAATCTCTTGAATTAAATTAATAGATGAGTGTATTATCATTCAAGCTCCAATGCAGCTTTACAAAGCGTTCTCAAAATATGCACAAAGAAAACTGTACAGTACTAAGCTTGCTTTCGCATGGATTTTGGTTTAGGATTACGTCTTTCATTTCTTTACCGGTGTGTAAGTTAAAAGTTAAAAAGCTAAAACAAGAGGTTACGTCGGAGGTGCAAGGTTTTGAGCGTGAATGACTCTTTGCCGGTTGAACGAAGTGGTATGATATTACTTCATTCGAAAGATAAAATGTCTACGAGTGATGTTTTTTTCAGAACTTGGGGCCTAAGTGCAAGCTTGTAATACAGTAAAATAACAGGAGCATGTTTGGACTTGAATTTGATCATGACTGCCTTCTATTTAATCGAGTATATGTGTCAAATATAGCACAAGTCAAAATGTGCCCGAAGGACTTGTACACTCGAACACATTATTTCGCACGAACTTGATCACGCTTTTTTACTTGCCGATTTTCTGATCATTTATGCAATAATAAACTTATGTCGATGAGCCTTGTTGAGGTTCTGAAAAGTACAATAATAATATATGGTTGGGAAAAAGGAAATCCATTACCTCCTCGGTAGCTAGATTTAGTGATCAATATCTCGCGTATCAGTTTGCTATTCGATACGATTATTCGCCCCAAATAATCGATTAATCGATTAATCGTCACACTGAGAGAAATAATTAGTTAGCCTTACATTTCTCATTTGCTAGAATGCCATCTGGAATCAAAAACGTGTTCATTCCGCCTGAAAATCAATTATCATCTTCTACGCTACCCCAAACTCGCAAAAGAAGCTCAATTCGTGTTGACTGCATTGAGCTTCGTTTATGAGTCTAGGGGAGCGCCAAAGATAATGATTGAATTTCAGGATAAACCTGCGTTTTTTCTCTGGGTTTCGATCGATTAATCGACGTAAATTATTCGTTCGCTTCGATTATTGCCCACAATCCGTTTTGCCTGCCAAGATCGGGTCGATGAAATGTCAACAATCGACCTCAAATGCTGCCACCTTGCAATCGATTTATCGACCTTTCATATGCATTCATCGAACAACTTGACGCCACTTTTTTGCCAACATGTGCAAGGCGTCGACCTGCATGTAACGCTGCTTCCAACACTGATCGTCTCTTGTTTGTATTGGTTTGTTATGAAACATGACAAGGAAAAACATTGATCGATTTTAATCATTTTATTAAAAAAAACACAAAATGCATATAAAATATAAACAAGATATATAATGCAATCGGTGCATTCGGGTTGTCTGGATTGACGATTCGAATCCAGCTCCTTTTTCTCCTTGACACACATATGTGGCTGAGGAGGTTTCTTCAATGTGCGCGAAGCACGAGATCTCCGATATGGAAAGTTGCTCGAGACACTATCGATGGTCAGGTCCAGATGCTGCTGCTATTAATGTTGTCCCCTGGAACAGCACCATGGCTTGGAGGATACTGCTACGGGAAAGCCGATGCTGTTGACTGCTGTAATAGAAGTGGAAATAAGCACTGTGGTGATGGGGGAATTCATTTTTCTCATTCACCAGTTGATGGAAGCAAAAAAGCCACATCATCCGAACGGGTATTCGTAGTTATTCGTAGTATTCATAGCTGAAATAAAATAAAATAATTAGTATTTTGAAATGTCTGCTATCTAATAGTATACCTGGTAAGAAACCACTTTGGGAGAATCTGATAATGTCACATCTTGCGTTTGTGATTAATTTCCACCTGTGGCGAATCTACACCGTCAGTCTCCCCACACTGTTGATCTGGCTTAGCATCATTCAATTCAATACCGTTCGTGTCCTTACTTCGTTGGTAGAAATGTCTCAGAACGGAATAAACTTTCACTGATATGCATCTGCTCAGTTGTTCCGTATCGAAATTCATTGCTTGTTGTGCCTGCTTCTGGGCAACGTTGTCCGGATGCATATGAACTAGTTTAGCTTCCGTGTTGGACCCAATTGGGTTCAGGAATGCCGCCGGTAGCAATCTTCCAGATTGATAAAGTAAAAACCTATCTATTCCACAAACTCCACTAGAGGAAAATCTGTTGAGATGGGTCTGAAAAAAATATAAAATGAAAAACAGAAAAAGATTCCATACTCACCAGTTATATGATCCGGTTGTTTTGGTGTGAGATGACAGTTCGTCGTTGAAGAAAAAGTGATGCCGATTCGTTTTGTTAATCATTCTGTATTTTCGACCAACGAATTTTCGATGTTACGTATTTGGGGAATAGGCATGACAGTATGGATTTTCAAAAGGAATAAACACACTTTTAAAATAAAAATTATGAATGAACATTATTTTTCTCAAATGAAATTAGTACTCAATGTAAATGAAAATCACTATTGCATGCAAGTGATGAAAAAACGTCATACAAAAATTATGCCTAAAGATAATTTTATATTATAAAGGTAAGTTTTTGTGAGAATATCTGAAAATTTATAGAAAATAATTTAAACTAAGGTTAGGAAAACGTACTTCAAGTAGATAAATAAAGCCAAGAAACAATTTTCATACAAATTCTACCAATTTAAAACTGCCTTCGGGTCGACTAATCTGATAGAGAATAAGTTCCCTCATACAAAGTAATGGCGTATCCAGATGTCAACATCGTACCGAATAGGCACCAGCGTTACGGTCGGTGTTAGGTCGATGATTTTTTCGTCGATTGGATTGTGGGTGGTTGGGCTGTATTCGTTCGATGAATAATCGATTTCTTTAGGAAGTATTCGATTAATCGATTAATCGAACGATTATCGGAGATCACTAGGTGACATTTCACACTAAAAAAATCTTTTGCTGTTTTCTGTTTGTTCCATTCAGTTGTAAGTTGCATTGTGTTAACAATGAAGTCAACAAACGGTACATTTTTATAGTTTTTTATAGGGGAAAATGCAAGCCAAGCCGCTGATATCGTAAATGGTGTTTACGGTGCCGATACTGTAACAGCTAATTACGTGCTATTTTGATTTTGTCGATAACGTTCAGGAATTTTTGATGTTAAAGATGCACCTCGCACAAACAGACCCGTTGTCGAAAATGACGATAAAATCGAAGTTGACCGGCATGATAATAGTCGTAGCATCACCCGGGAGCTAAAGATCGACCATACAACAGTTTTAAACCGTTTGCTCAAACGGTGCCCAAACCAAGACCAACGATCAGAAAGGTTTTACTTTGTATTCGGCGAGAATTTCATTTTTTATAAGTTACTTCAATATGGCCAACTACATTTAGATGTCTACTATCAACAACTGGACTGTTTGAAGCTAGCGATTGGCCAGAAACTGCCAAAATTGGCCAACAGAAGATGTGTTGTTTTCCATCAGGACAACGCAAGACCACACATGTCTATAGTTACTCGTCAGAAACTCAGGGGGGTTGGATGGGTAGTAACAAAGCATCCAGTCCAAACCTGGCAATAAGTGATTTTTCTCGCATTGCAAAATTCCTGAGTGATAAGAAATTGTGATCGAGAGAATATTGTGAAAATCGATCACTATAGTTTTTCGCCAATAAGAACTAAATCTTCTATGAAGAGTCTCGTTTGTGCAGTCGTCGAATGCAGACGTCTTCTTTCAGTCGCTCTGCATTCAGTTTATTATTATTTTTTCTCTCGTAGTGTTTGTAATTTGTGAGGGAGAGCGTTTCTTAAGCAGTCCGAAAGATCTAATCTAGCTGGCTGTGTGTGTAGTGCAATGCAATACATCGAGTGTTGAGATACAACACAGAACAAGCACGCGCGTTACCCTGGAGGAACGAATACGAAAAGCTAATAGCGAATTCGTTTTTAAAACTGAGTCAGTGCCAAACTGACTCTGTAATAAAAAAACCTTTTCAGTTTAACGAATGCGGTGGTTTGTTGTACAGTGTCGACGTCTGGTGGCGATTTTATTGTTTGGGATGTGAATTATTCTCTATCAGATCAGAAGGGCCAAGTGCAGTGTAAAAATATAAAAGTTTGAATGAAAATTTTTACTTCATATTGTTTGATTACCTAACACATGCAGTTCTGACACTCACTTAACCATTTGTCGATGCATTTTCTGTTTGTTCCACAAATAATTACTATTATAATATAAAAGTATCATTAAACACAGTTTCCGTTCAATATGTTTCTGCGATATCGGAAAAAAACGCTTATTTCATCACATTAAATAAATATTCGGTATGTTAAAGTAAATTTTCATTCATAATTTGGATTTTGAAAGCAGGTTTATTCCACCTGGATATCCATAATTATTTTCGTCTCCCAATGAAAGCACACGTAGCTTAATACCGTCTACTCGAATATACTCTTCAAAATCAGAATTCGAATTGGATTACGATTCCAATAATACAAAAGCAAAAGCAGCAGGTTTTCCATTTTCATAGTCTTTATTTTTAGATTCTCCATAACAATACTCGGAACTTGACAGTTCAGTATAGTTGTATTGGTGAACCCGAGTGCCAACCCGTGAAACATCTCAGTGCGAAACTAATAGCGAATTCCTTTTTATTCAGTTTCAACCCCAGTACCGCACTAACTGCTGTCAAAACGTTTTTTTATTCACTCAGTTTCGCACTCAGTGTCGCACTAGTTCGGAAGCTGTTAGTTTCGCACTTAGATGTTTCACGGGTTGGCACTCGGGTTCACCAATACAACTATACTAACTGTCAAGTTCCGAGTATTGATTTGAAAAATCTAAAAATAAATGGAAATATAAATGGAAAACTTGCTGCTTTTGCTTTTGTATTACTGGAATCGTGATCCAATTCAGATTCTGATTTTGAAGAGTATATTCGAGTAGACGGCATTAAGCTACGTGTGCTTTCATTGGGAGGCAAAAATAATGATGGATATTCAGGTGGAATAAACCTGCTTTCAAAATCAAAATTATGAATGAAAATTTGTTTTAACGTATCGAATATTTATTTTATGTGATGAAATCAGCGGTTTTCTTCCGATATCGCCGAAACATATTGAACGAAAACTGTGTCTAATGATGATTTTATATTATAATAGTAATTGTTGCGTACACCCTGTAAGTGACGCCGCACACAACCACACGGCACGTTGATTTCCGACCTACCAAGGCGAAGGTGGCTGCCAATGGATGTGACAGATGAGAAACAAAAAAAATTAGTGGGTTATATCTATGATATAACCGCAAGGTTCACGTGGAACTACCTTAGCTTAGCAATCATTCGTTTGTATTGATTAAATTCTTGATTGAATGAAACAGTTTCCAAATTCAATTGAGTTCAATATATTTGCTCTGTGAGTGAAAAAAATGAACAAATGCCGTGTAAAGTCAATTCATTTATTGTGATTGATTGTTCTTCGTTACAAGTAAATTTAATGACGGACCTTTTACGTTTGGTATGATGACTAGAACAAAATATATGTACGGAAGAATTATCAAACGTTTGATGAACCAGCCTAAGGCTGAAAATCTTTCCAATAAAGACAAAAAAAAATTATCAAACGATTATTTTATTTTACATTTCCCTCTGAAGTTTACATCCCAAAAGTGTACATACTTCTCGAATCTCGAATTTGCTTGAAACTGGGAAGTTCATTCGCTTCTAGTGGCTGCACGATTTTCCCAGGTTCCTAAGTTTAGAAGATCATGTTAGGACAGACATATTCCACTCTGCACAAAGGCAAGCGAGGACAAAAGTACTCGCAGTTTGCATTTATTTGCAGAGCCGATTTCCCCAGAAACCTCGGTTTTGAAGTCTGTGTTAGGGAAACACATTTCAATCGGAACAAAAATACTCCCGATTTGTATGAATTCGCAATGCCGATTTCCCCACGCTTCATGGATTTGAAGTCTGTGTTAGGGAAACACATTCCAGTCGGAACAAAAATACCCCCGACTTGCATGAATTTGAAATACCGATTTCTCCAGGCACCTTGGTTTAGAAATCTCTATTAGGGAACACATTTCGTTGGGAACAAAAGCTCCCCCTACTTTCGTGTGTCCTTTTTCTTCTTTTTGGCTTTAAGAGGGTTTAAACTTTTCAGTTCACTCGCCTCTAGACTCTTTCGTGTGTTTGCTTGCGATTTCGCTGCTTGGTTTTAAAGTCTGTGTTAGGGAACATTTTTCGATGAGAACAAAAGTCCCCCTACTTTCATGTATTTGCAATGCCGATTTCCCCAAGGCTGCTTGGTTTTGATGGCTGTGTTAGGGAAACCGTAAATCGGGCCAATCAAAACGATGCAGTTAGGGCGTTTAGATAACGCCTAATATTTTACAGTTATTCAATTGTGTATCTAATGAAAAACAACATTTTGTTAGTTGCGATAGATGCGTAGAAATATTCCCTATCAAGTGATGCAAACATCTCTCCTATCCAGTACGAAATGTTCGAGCTATAAGCATTCGAAATCTTTCATTTTTTCCTGCATGTTCTGTGTTTAGGTTTTCATTTTACCCTCCATATATTCCGGTTAGACGTAGTCCCACGTCAAAAAAAACAACATTCCATCACCAGAAAGTAAAACGTGGATTGGTAAAAAAGGCTAGCTGATTAATTCGTTAAAATTCTACCTAAAATCTATTTTATTGTTATTAAAAAAAATAGTTTGATTTAAAACTTAATCCTATTGTGCTAAAACCGAATGCTAAAAAGGGTAAGAAAAAGCGTTAAAACCTTAAATTTAGCTAAAACAAATTGTAAAAATTATAGGTTAGCGCTACAGGAACCTATCAAACATAATAAATCGCACGACAGATAGGAAACGTACAAACTTAAGTTTCAAATAAACTTGTAAAACCATTATCCAAAACTGTTATTATTGTAGGAAAATTTTAATCTCTCTCTCTCGCTGTGAAATAAAGAGGATTGAATTTCGGAAAAAGTGTTTCCATCGTTGCATTTTCAACAAGTAATTATTTATGGAACAAACAGAAAATGCATCGACAAATGGTTAAGTGAGTGTCAGAACTACATGTGTGAGGTAATCAAACAATATGAAGTAAAAATTTTTATTCAAACTTTTATATTTTTACACTGCACTTGGCCCTTCTGATCTGATAGAGAATAATTTACCTCCCAAGCACTAATTTCGCCACCAGACGTCGACACTGTACATTTGCCGTCGCAAATATAATCAAAACAGAACATATAACGCACACCAACAAACCACCGCACTCGTGAAACTGAAAACGTTTTTTTTATTACAGAGTCAGTTTGGCACTGACCCAGTTTTAAAAACGAATTCGCTATAACAGCTTTCGGGGCGAACTAGTGCGAAAATGAGTGAATAAAAAAACGTTTGACAGCAGTTAGTGCGGCACTGGGGTTGGAACTGAACAAAAACAAATTCGCTATAAGTCATTCTCATTTTGTCTCTTTCTTTTTATTTTCGCTATATATTGAATCTTCGGACGATTAAGGTTTCCTGCCATGTGCAATAAAGGTGGCCGTACACTGTTTGTCCGGAGGTCAGGTCTTTGACACTTTTTGGTAGATAAAGTTTGGTTTGAAAATTGCACAAACATTATTTTATTTGCCACTCCCCAATTATTAACAGTAGCAAACAATGTCAAACATCTGCGTTACATGCATTTTGCTCATTAATGACAAATCGTTTTATTTTCCTTACAAGCGTTCTCGTTATATTCATCCATTCCGCCCAACGCAAATCAGTTCAGCTGCACTCGTTCGTTCGCAAACAATTTGCCCGCAAACACTTCGTTCTCAAACAGTTCGTTCCAAAACAGTTCACTCTCAGAGGCGAATGAACTGAAAAGTTTAAAACCTCTATAATCCATCACGTTCGTTCGTTCGTTCACTCTCAATCAGTTCTTTCCCATACAGTTCACTCGCAAACAGTTCGTTCACAAACAGCTCACTCGCAAACTGTTCTTACGGAATCAGTTCGTTCACAAACCGTTTGCTCGCAATCAGTTCGTGGGGAAAACTATCGTTTTTTTGAAAAAGAACGATCGCTCGTTCACTCTTTTCGGCGAACTAGTGCTTTCGTACCGTTCGTGAACGGTTTGCCCATCTCTAGTTCCCACTGTAGTTACTTTTCTGCTTTCTTCTTTTTTTTTATCCCATTTATTTATTTAAGGCTCATTAGCATTTTAGCTGTAACAGAGCCGAATTTTAATCGTGTACATGTCACATGGTTATCATATCTATAATTATCACATTACACAGTTGCCATTCGCCAATATTCCTTCTATACCATTACATATGGTACATTCACACAGTAGCCATTTAGGCGTAAGGGTATTCTTTCTGTTCTTCCATTATCCAGTTGGACCACCGGACAGCGGAGACAGTTGATTGATCATTGTTGAGTTATTTATAGAACAGTAGCCCGATGTGTCTGGCAGAGCAGAGCAGTTGTATGGATGAATCGATCTTATTTCGACCGTGGATCGATCTCCATCGCTGATGATTGTTGCGTGGACGTAGTTATTCTGTAACAACACAAAGATGGTCAATGAGGGCCCTGAGTTTTGAACTCACGATCGATCGCTTACTAAGCGAACGCGCAACCAATGTGGCTACGGAGACCCTCTAGCTTTCTTCTAAAGGCAATCATTTCTTATCATTTCCATTAATTGCGTGTCAAAACGAAATATTGTTACACGCAATTTGACATAAAATATATCTTCGGCCGCTCTTTGATATTCTCCATTATTCGAATCTAGGAATATCGTTCCGTCGAGTAGAATCACATCACTTACTGCTGTTCTATTTTCCATTTTTGGTGTGTGTAGTTATATTAGTTTGTATGTATTTTTGTATCAGATGTAGTCGGTTTGTTGTTGTTTCATCCCCGCCTGAGTTTTCAACACGTTAAGCCCGCCGTCGGTCCCTGGGATTGACACTGAATTTTCGACTTTTTTGCGCCGATTTCACCTTGCCGACAGTAGATTTTACGTTCGGAGAGTGTTGGCATTAGGGGTTTTGGTCATGATTTTCACGTTACCTGACGACTGGTGTTCATTACCTTACAGATCGATAGTCCAATAATTTCAGTTTTGTTATAACATAGTTTTATTGCTGAAATATTCCTTTTTTTTGTTTGCGCCTGGTTTTTAGTACTTATTGCGTTATTCACGATTTTCGTTCCGCGGATAGTCGGAGTTCTACTGAAGTTAAAATTTATATTGCTTGTGTATTTAATGTTTCTACGTTCGTTACTAGATGTATTCGATAAAAAGTGCGTAAAATTTTAGAGTATTTTTTCTCACTTATCTTCTCAGGTTTTTTCAAAAATAAAACTACGCATTCGTGATATGATTTCGATAAAAAATGACAGCGATAAATAATAGAACATATAGATTTATCTTGGATACCTTCTCAGGTTTCCCAAAGATAAATCTTTACCTTCGTGATTGGATTAGGATAGAAAGTACATTAGATAGATAATAGAATATAAAGTCGGTCCAATTCATTCTACAGGTTTTCCTCCTCAGTATACCTAAAGATAATTTCTGCCACGTGTTATAACACGAGATCTCAGAGTTTTCGTTTCGTCGAGTGGTTAACAGTTCGCGTTTACATAATCACATCACTTACCTCAGTGAATCCTGATTATTACCTCCCCCTACTAACAAGAATCCCTTCCATGATATTTGCTAGGGAACCACGCTATAGAGGCGACCCTTCTGGCCTTCGGGCGGTGAATATCATACTAACATTCCTTCCCTTCCCCTGGTGACTGTAAGGACCTGGCCGGCGTCGTTATTGACCTTTTAAGGCCCAAATTCCCGAGAATTGCACAACGAGAATGATTTGCTAGTCCCAAGCGTCATTCTGTGGATTCTTAGTGCAATTTGGTTGGTTCAGGTCAATCACGGAGAGAAACTACGAATTGTACAGTTTACCCAAGCTCAATAAGAACCAAATCTTCTATGAATGTCTCTCTCATAGAGCTCTCTCTCCATAGAGGTCCAATAGGTTCTTCGTTAACTTTACCTTTAAAATAGCAACAAAATATAAAACAAAACGGTGTATATTTGACCCATATCGGACAATCTGTAATATCTCAAATAAAGTTTAAAGTAAAGTAATATCTCAAATAAATAGTAATTTTACCCTAACCTAATATATTCTACCTAAATATATGTCATTCTTATAACAAGTTGATTCACGTAATATAACTTAGACAGTATCTTGAAAGTTTCAAATGAGAACTTTTGTTTCGATTTTGAGACCTCGTCGACCCCCAAAATCAGTTTTCGGTTGTTTCGACCCCTGGGAAACCGAGATCGATATTGACCACTTTGAGAAACCCTGATTTAAACAAATTTGGGCAAGAAAACACGCGTGAACAATGAACCATGAACAATCTGGAAATTATATGCCATATCGCTGTGTGTGGTTCGAGATTTTCCATCCCATTTACTATGTGCAGAATCTTTAATCATACCTGTTTTCCATGATTCTTTAAAGCGTCCCTTTCGGCGGCCGGGAAGGGTGGCAACAGTGCAGGTGGCGGAGGAGGCGGAGGAGGTGGAAGTAATGCCAGCGCGGCTGCCGCTGCGGCTTCCCTCGCAGAAATGCAGCGTGCAATGGAGTTGCAACGTCAGTACCTGGAGATGCTTCCCCAGACCGGACCCGGACCAAGCAACAACCGCCAGACCAACTGGAAGTCCTAAATCGTCGGCTGTTACTCCGAATGCTTCGATGCTGAATAACCCATTGCTCACGCGTTTGGTTTCTTGTTTTAGCTTTGTTCGAAACTGTGGTGCGTCGTACATTGTTTTATTGTTTACATGACTTAGTGTTTATTTTAAAATAATGCCTAACTATAGCGCATGTTGTTTAGTTGATTGATGAACGCGTTTCATCATAGCGAACGTAATCGTAATACGGAATTATCGAAATGGAATGATCAATATGAACGTGTACCCATGTAAATGAAATGTAATGTGTAGCCACAATTTTGTTGAAATCTTGCCAAATTCGTGGATAAATGAAGGCTTGCAAGAATATTTCAATTCACGTGTTGCGTTATTTTTTTACCCTTTTATGTTATACTGTTATTTGTGAACAGTTTTGAATCTGAAGACACTGGAGTAGGTTTACGCGTGTGATCAATTGAATCTTTCTATACGACGATCAGTGATGGATTGGAGTAGTGGTGGGTGCGAAACAATTTTTGTTTTAGAAAATGTTTTGATTTAACATATGAAAAAATCCTATATATCACGTCATTCGGCAATCGATTGTATGATCGTGACAAATTCAAAGAAACAACTTGTTGTAAAGTGCTTCTGTATGTTCTTGCTGATTCTCAAAAAGACGCTACCAGGACATTGTGTATATAGTTCAGGATGTAAATCTATACGTGTTAACTAGCTGTTGAATTTATCATCCTTCATTATCCGAAGTTCAAACAGCTTTCGGCTCTCACTGCCATGGTTGATTTACTAACAAACTTGCTCACATGAATCGTTCTGAAAGACACGGCGATTATGCTCCACCGAAAACAGTGGGTCAAATTCTTTAAGAATATGAATTTTGATGTTCAAAAAGGAAAATTGTTTTGTACACTAGATAAATTTGAAGACGAATAACTTGCAGAATCAAGTTGACATTGATATAGTCAGAATTGGTTTTTTTTCGCGGGGTAAATATTATTCCCATGGCAGAAAGATGAGTCGCAATCGTATTGATTGGCTTTGAAGAATTGATATCCAACAGAATTGTAGAATTCTAGCATTCACGATTAAAAGCATGGTTGTTAAAGGCTTCTGGACCACTGTAAACAAGATAAACTAAAGGGTGTGTCACATCAAATTGCATCACGGAAAAAACGCTGTAGAAATTCGCCCAGTAGACCGATCCTTTTGAAAATTTTAGACAGTAAAAGAAAAACTATTAAACAACTTTTGGCATTTTCTTTTTATTCATACTTCGAGCCCAAGCCCGTATGCTCGCACCTTCCTCTTTACCCCGTCCATAAGGTTCTGTACAACGTCAGGTTGTAGTTTTTTTTGAACAGAAATCCATTTTCTCTTGAAGTCCGCCTCCGATTTGACAACTTTTGGGTTCTTCCGGAGGGCCTGCTTCATAATCGCCCAATATTTCTCTATTGGGCGAAGCTCCGGCGCGTTGGGCGGGTTAATTTCCTTTGGCACGAAGGTGACCCCGTTGGCTTCGTACCACTCCAACACGTCCTTTGAATAGTGGCACGAAGCGAGATCCGGCCAGAAGATGGTCGGGCCCTCGTGCTGCTTCAATAGTGGTAGTAAGCGCTTCTATAGGCACTCCTTAAGGTAAACCTGCCCGTTTACCGTGCCGGTCATCACGAAGGGGGCACTCCACTTTCCGCAAGAGCAGATCGCTTGCCACACCATGTACTTTTTGGCAAACTTGGATAGTTTCTGCTTGCGAATCTCCTCCGGAACGCTGAATTTGTCCTCTGCGGAGAAGAACAACAGGCCCGGCAGCTGACGAAAGTCCGCTTTGACGTAGGTTTCGTCGTCCATTACCAGGCAATGCGGCTTCGTCAGCATTTCGGTGTACAGCTTCCGGGCTCGCGTCTTCCCCACCATGTTTTGCCTTTCGTCGCGGTTAGGAGCCTTCTGAACCTTGTATGTACGCAGGCCCTCCCGCTGCTTGGTCCGCTGGACGAATGAACTTGACAAATTCAGCTTATTGGCGACATCCCGGACCGAACTTCTCGGATCACGTCTAAACTGCTTAACTACGCGCTTGTGATCTTTTTCACTGACGGAGCATCCATTTTTGCCGTTCTTCACCTTCCGGTCGATGGTTAGGTTCTCGAAGTATCGTTTTAGTACTCTGCTGACCGTGGATTGGACGATTCCCAGCATCTTACCGATGTCCCGATGTGACAACTCCGGATTCTCGAAATGAGTGCACAGGATTAATTCACGACGCTCTTTTTCGTTCGACGACATTTTTCCAAATTTACGAAAAATTGACAGTGAAGCATGACCAACGTGATCTATACACTCTTATCTGATTATAAGCGAGAGCTGAAGATATAATTCCTAAAAATTAAGTTTCTACAGCGTTTTTTCCGTGATGCAATTTGATGTGACACACCCTTTATGATGAGTGAGATTTAGAAATTTGAAAATGCACAAACGCTCGGTCGCATGTTGCACAGTCGATGAAAATAAACCTGGAAATATTCGAGAGGGAAGTTCTATCCCATATGCAGGATTCAAAAGACATGTTGTTTCTCAAGCATGGAATGCTACCAGAATATGGGAAAGATAAAGGATAGTGACAGATAATAGATCCGATGACATATTTTCCACGACTGTTTGAGATATAACTTGAACTAAAACAATAAACAGCGTGAACATATGCCAGGAGACCTGATACTACGAGTGAAATATCTCATTTATTTCTAGTTGATCTATATAAAGCATATTTTTGAGCCTAATAATCCGTATAATCCATCACTGATTGTTTCTTCGAAAATTAAGAAAACAAAAAATCTTATTCCTCTATTGCATAAAAACTGATATAAATTGCTCAAGTCAAGCGTACATTAAAGACCATAAACAATAAATCCAGTATCTTTTAAACTATGCCAAATGCACTAAGAAATTGAAGGTTAGTAAAATAAATTTACGGAATACACATGTTGTGTGTTTGATAAAGTCGATAGCGACACGACGATACTATTGCAACTAAAATACGTATCTAGCGTATACAGCTAATACAAATCTTCGTTCATTCGTAACGTTCAAAGCGGAAATGTGTGTGGTAAGCATAGAAACTTTTCGGAAAGTGCGAAATGATTGAAATGACAAAAAAGGATTTTTCTTCGCTTTCCTGGTTTGTAAACATAACAAAAATAAAGTTTGCGGAAACAAGTCAGAATTGTATTTTGAAGCGATTTTTTTCTAAGAGAACCAGATTTTAGACAAAAATAATAAATTTTAAATTAAGACATATGCGAAGAAATTTAAATTTAAGGCCAAAATCGACATTTAGACAAATTCAATGGAACGAAAGTTGTGAAAAAGTTATTTATGTTGAGTTGATTGGAATCTCATTTCTTATGGATCGGTTCTGACTAGCTGTCCAACATATAGTTATTAGCGCATATATTGAATAAACTTTCAACAAATCTTCTGGATGATTATGATGTCATAGTGCGGAAAATTTATTGGAATGTCATTTCCGGATCGACACATTTTATTTGCGGTTGCAGAAAACGTTTTAGTAATTTTCTTGACTAACAAAAACATTTCGGGAGATTTTGTATTCAGTCATTTGTGAATAAAGCTACATTTCGAGGAAATCATACAAGTATGCTTACAAACAAAAATTGATGCAATGTTCCTTTCCAACATATCCGAAGTATCCTTATAGAGCCCGGGCTTGATGGACAGTACCATATAGCCAAACCAATTTAGGAAAGAGAATATATAAACATTAAAAAATCGCTTTTTGAATTTAGAGGTTATAGGCTAGATTCGTCATTCGCAGAGATCCGTCATTCGCAGGTGTTCAGTTCACTGCTGGAACGAGACTCTTGAACTGCATAACTTGCATGCCCCTGATTGTTTCCGAGCCAGAAGAAGATTCCAGAGAGCATTGACCGTAGCAGAAAGAGAGGAGTCACTCGGCAAGAGCTGCCTTGAAACGGGAAATATGCAAGAGCAAATCAAACTGCCATAAGAAGCTGTACCGAGATTTTGAGCAAATCGAATCGTGAAAATCCGGGGTTCAACGACACCCATAAAATTCATGTATTATGAAAAACTAGAGGTCATCGTGGAAGAACTCTTTCCGCAATACAACTCATCGACGTGACCACCTTAAACCATAGGGCTGTAGCGTAGTCCGCCTCCTCGTGGTGCAGCCTGGGTAACGCTAAATGGACTATTCGGGCCCCTAATTCTACGGTGTGCAGTAACCGTGTCAATGGATGAATGGCGGAGGGGGCGATACAAATACGAAGTCGTAAACGGTACCTGTGGGGTACCAGGGCACCACCCACAGTAATTTTGCCCCTACTGTGTTACTGCAGGGCTCTGGCACAGCGGACCGGTGTTTCCCTAGCGACTCGTGGGTATCATATGTATACTTTTAAATCAAAACCTAAACTTAATAAAAAGAAGAAGACTATCCCCAGAGGGTAGATAGTAGTAGCGCGGCAAATAGTTCGGTGTGCGGTACCATCTTTCTGGTCCTAGAGACCAAGAATGGAGAAGGGCTTCCTCGGAACCCCTTCATAATTAGCAAATCACTGACCCACTTCAGCGAGTATATCGTTGGAGCTAGGACCAGTGATAGAGGTCGAAAATATATCGTAGAAGTTTCCAACAGGAGCCAAGCTGAAAAGCTGGCGAAAGTTGGGGAACTTATCGATGACACAGAGGTGAAATGTACGTTCCTCCCCACCCTTAATACGTCCAGGGGGGGGGGGGGGGAAGTTTCTGTCGTGATGCGACAGATATGTCGGAGAGAGACTTGGAGAGGGAATTAAAACCTCAACAAGTCATAAAAGTAAAGCGCGAACCAAGAAAGTAGAGGGAGTTGTCGTGAACACTCCTCTACTTAGCCTGACGTATTAAACGTCATACTGCCGGAAAGTGTTCGGTTGGGTTTTCTGATCATTAATACCAGAAAATACATCTCCAAACCAATACAGTGTTTCACTTGTTACCAGTTTGGTCATATTTCCGTCAAGTGCTGGAAAAAAGAGGTAGTGTGCTGGAAGTGCTCGCAAGAGCACCCAGACATCGAAAAGTGTGTCAACGACTTGTTCTGCAGGAATTGCAGGAGCAACGGCCACTGCTTAAACAGCAGAAATTGCGCTGTTTTTCTTAAAGAGCAAAATATAATTAGGACAAAATTGAACGCTAACGTTTCCTTTGCGGAAGCAAGGAAACTCGAGACGGCCAAAACGGCGGCAACGTCGTATGCGGCTGTCTTAAAGTTCTCGAGGATTGTCGACCCCGCGCCAAGTGCTACTCCTAAGAGAGTTAGCACCAATAGCGCACCAACGTGTTTGTCTCCCGATAAGGCTCTAAAGAAGAGAATCTCAGAGCTGGAGAAGGTCGTAAACGAGCTAACCAGAAAATTGTCTGAGGCTAGTAGCACACCCAAAGGTGGAACTACTAGTTTGAGCAAGAGGCCCGGTGCAGGTCTCAACTCAAGTTCTCGCAAGCCCACTCCTCCCAAGGTACCTTCTGCAAAGAAGGGGGCTACCATGAGATCGGCAGCTGGGAAACCCACATCGACCGCAGCACCCGCCGCTAAGGTTGGAGGTCCCAGCGCCGTCTCTAAGTCTGGGTCTGGCTCCTTATCCATCACGGGTAAGTCCAAACCCAGCACCTCATCCTACTCTGGGGAGGGTAGGCCCAGCGTGGCACCTAAGCCTAGCTCTGGTGCTATTGCTGTACCGTTACCCGCGAGGGTTAACCCCCCTAGAGAGGATGCTCAGTGCGCGGCTTCGAGTGCTCGTACAGCTCCCGACTCCATGCCTGATACTGGGTTAGCTGTACCATCACTCTCTCCCGAGATAATGCATCTCGTAAAGAGAGTGGCCGGTGTGAAGCGTAAGCAGAGGCAGAAGGACACTGTGTCTGGTAAGCCCTGCCGCCCAGAGGGGTTATCTCCGCCACTCAAAAAGAGTGGAAAAACGGAGCATCCCACTTCGAGCGCTAACTCGTCGCTTAGTATTGATCCCAATATTATTGATATTAGCTAACTCGACCCTGTGTTTTTATTTTTCATTTCAATATTCCGGAGAATTTAATTATTCAATGGAACATAAGAGGGTTACGACAAAATGTGGGAGATTTACAGCTTCTTAGCCGGAAGCTCTTCCCGGCAATAATCCTACTTCATGAGACACTTGTTCCGAATGCTATTTTCCCTAGGAAGAGCATCGTAGAATATAGTTGGATCTATAAAGAGGGACATCCTACCCCCGGTAGAGATGGTATTGCCATTGGTATCCGCAAGGATATCACTTTTAAAGAATGCTCAATAACATCGAGCCTGCCGATCTTAGGTGTTGAAATCATGTACCCCGTACATGTCATCGCCATCAGCCTGTACATACCCCCTAGATTTCACAATCACAGGGCGGTGGTGCAAGAGATCGTGCAAATTCTTTTAAACTTTAACGCTCCCCTCCTATTAGGAGGAGATTTGAACGCGCGCGATCCTCTCAGGGGATCAAGCAAATCAAACCGTAGAGGTTTGGCGGTGATCGAGCTGGCCAATAATCTTGGCCTTACCTTCTTAAATGATGGAGCTCACATCAGAATAGACCATATGTCAGGGCAAACCACTGCGATTGACTTGACTATGGTCTTCCCCACATTAACCAATAAGCTTCAATGGTCTACTTCTGATGACACTTTCAGCAGTGACCATTTTCCTATTATTATCACCCTTGATAGGAACAAACCATCGATCAGATACCGTAAAAGGTGGAAGTTTGATGGAGCTGACTGGGTGGGGTATCGGGACGATATAGATCGCTCAGTGCGTGATTCCGCGCATCTTGATCTTGATCAATTGACTGAGCTTATGTTGAATGCTGCTGCAAGGCACATTCCTCGCACTAGCGGGCTGCCCGGTAGAAAGAGGGTCCCTTGGTGGAACGGGGAAGTTAAAGAGGTAATACGTCTTAGACGGAAAACTCTTAGAGCACTTAGGAGGTTGAGTGACGACGATCCTAGAAAGAGGGAAGCTTTAACTTCCTTCCTTACAGCTCAGCGAGTTGCTAGAAAGTGTGTATGGAAATCTAAGAAGGATAGCTGGGTAAAGTTCATTAGTGAAATAAATTCTGAACTTCCAGCTAAAAAATTATGGCAGAGAATTAATTCACTTAGTGGAAGGACTCTCCAAGAGTCCATCAGGCTGGTAAACGGTAGTACCACTACCGATGACCCCGCTTGCACTAGTGAAATTCTAGCCGATTACTTTGCGGAAATGTCGACTTCGAACGTTTTTTCTACGCATATCAAAGAGCTAAAGCAGGAATGTGAAAGGCTTGCTCTCGACTTCCCAACACACAACTCCGACAAGTATAACGAAGTTTATAACCTATCCGAACTTGATTGGACACTCAATAGAGTGAAAGGGCAGGCATGCGGTGTGGACGATATTGGCTACCTCATGTTAAAGCACCTCCCAATCGCGGCGAAATGCTTGCTGCTGCAAGTGTATAAGGACATATGGATGGGTGGCACCATCCGTAGTGTGTGGAAGACTGGGATCGTAATACCCTTACCCAAATCCAAAGAGAAAACATCTAGTGTCAGTGGCTATAGACCCATAACGTTACTCAGCTGAGTGGGGAAAGTGATGAAAAAGATGGATTACAGAAGACTAACCGAGGCGCTGGAAAAAGAGAAGCTCTTGGACGAACGGCAGTTTGGATTCCGCTCTGGTAGGGGAGTCGAAAGCTACCTAGTAGAACTTGAAGTATGCCTCTATAAGCATTTCAAGCCCTCACATGTTAGCACCTGTGCCCTCTTAGACATCACTAAGGCTTACGATCAGGTGTGGCGGCGCCATATTCTGGCAACGCTTGCGAACTGAGGTTTTGCGGAAGAATGATGGCATACCTTGCTAGCTTCCAGAACTTTCAAAGTAGCAGTTGGGGATTGCTTCTCCAGCGAGAAAACTGCCGAAAACGGAGTTCCCCAAGGTGCAATCCTATCGGTCACTCTTTTCCTGGTAGCAATGAATTCGATTTTCGATTTCATCCCTGATAGAGTGAAGGTTATCCTCTATGCGGATGACATACTTCTAATATCATCAGGCTTAGTGCAAAAATCCAGGAATCGATTGCAGAGCGCAGTCAAGAGTGTATCGATGTGGACAGACGAAGTTGGGTTCACGATTTCTAGTGTGAAATCAAGTATTTTGTCAATAAGTGAGAAATCAAGTATTTTGTCAATAAGACGACTGGCCAGGGGTGCACAAAGAGTTCCCATTTTTATGAATGGCAAAGCTATCCCGGAGGGATTCAACTCTACACTCCTCGGAATCACGATTGATACACCCAAAGTCAATTTTTAGCACATTTTCTGGCATCCCGATGTATTACATTAAATGAGCTGAAAGATAACATAAAATGTTCTACTCCCCAATACATGTATATCATTTGTATAATATATATGCTAGAGCCAATATGAGGGAGCGAAACAGGAGACACATTTAAATGAAAGCTTTTCGTATAGTTTGCCAAATACACGGCCCAGACAGAGAAAGATATATTCTCGTTCATGTTCTTCTTTATCGTCTTAGAAAACACCTCCCAACTTCATTTTATGATGAGGTGTAATATTATCACGCTTCTTTATAATAGCGCTGGCAGCTATATGGATAGCGTGGTCGTGTACAGTAACTTCGCATTCCAGCCGGCCTTGGTTCGATCCCCATTGACGTCGTATGGACTTTTTTTTGCACAATCCCAAATGAAAAGAGAAAAGAAAACAGAAAGAGATGTCTGCTCGCATATATACGAACCATTTTTAAGCTTCAAAATAACTCATTATTTGCGCATTTGACTCTCATGACCAGGAAATGGCATCTTTTCCGCCAAAGATGGCATGTTTTCTGCCAACGCTAGTTTGGGTGTAGAAACATGAATTTCAAGCTCAATGCACAACTGGTCAAGAAAAAGATCGCGGATCGCCTGAACGTTCTGAAAGCGATTAAAGGAAGGCTGAAAGACCGCCCACGGGACTCCCTTTTGAATATTTTCAAAAGCTGGATAATCCCACGGCTGGTGTACGGTATCATCCTCGCTAATAAAGAGACTTAATATTTTAAAATGCTGGAATCAACCTATAACAGCGGAATTCGCATAATCACAGGTGCGTTTTACAGTAGTCCTATTAATAGTCTACTAACTGAGATAGGGGAACCACCTTTCGAGATGGTATGTGTGCAGAGGGTGATCCATGCGCTAGCCAGGTGGGAGGAGTGCCCAAACAACCTATCGCTTAATACCCCATACGGGGTTAGGACCAGGTAAAAATATCAAACCCCAACGGGGGAGATACTGCCTTGCCCCATGCGGTTAAGTCGATGCTCTCCTAGAGCCTGGGATGCCATTCCTCCCACCATCAGCTGGAGGATAAAACGGTTCGTTAGGACTGGGGATAACCCTCAGAAGGTGCAAGCGGTGGTGAACGAGGCCCTACGTACTGACTTTGCTAATAAACGCATTGTCTATATAGACGGGTCCGTCACCGATGACGTATCAGCCATTGGGATACTCGACTGTAATGCTAAGACTAGCATGAGAGTTCCCAATGAGTTCAGCATCTTCTCGTGTGAAGCTCTCGCCATTAAGTTGGCATTAGAGAGTGTCACCGATGCTAATAGCGTCGTTGTTTGTTCGGATTCGGCGAGCGTCCTCAAAGCTGTAGAGGGTGGTAATATCAAACACCCCATCATTCGAGAAATTGAAGAGCAGCTGAGAGGAAGTAATGCGACCCTATGTTGGATTCCGGGTCACACCGGGATCCTGGGGAACGAGGAAGCCGATCGGCTTGCTAACGAAGGGCGGAGAGGTAGCCAGTATGGGTATACCTGGTAAGGACCTCATTAGAAGGGCGAACAATTCCATTCTCCTTACTTGGGAGGCCGAATGGAATCGTGGAAGGGACCTGCAGTTTCGTAGAATCAAAGCATTAACCGGCAAATGGAAGGACCGAGCCAACACGTACGAACAAACAAAAATTCCACAATTTTCTTTTCGTGAACTGCAGTTTCAATAGTCATTTAATTCAGGCTGCTCAAAATATAATTATTGATTCTCGGTTTGTGATATTGGTGCTGTTTCTCATTACCGATAAGTGGAAAAAATGCATCTAAGGTCTGAAACGAAAATTTCTGCATTACTCGGGAATTAATCAAGCAAATGAAACCAAATTTGGCATGTGGAGGATTTAGGGTGCAATAAGTTATTTTATGGTGGTGAGGCACTCCACCCCCTCTCTAGGGGGGGGCTGCCATACAAATGAAACACAAATTTCTGCATAACTCGAAAACTAATCAAGCAAATGGAGCCAAATTTGGAATGCGGAGGTTTTAGGGACACGGAAACGTTTCTATGGTGAATAGACATTCCTCCCCGCTCACTGAGGGTGGGTGGGGGATGGTGTACTGCCATACAAATGAAGCATACATTTCTGCATAATTCAAGAACTAATAAAGCAAACGGAACCGAATTTAGCATGTGGAGGTTTTTGGATACGAGAAATGTTTCTATGATGCTTCATTCTCCTGTGAAATGGAAAGGGGGTCCCGTAAAAATATTACACATATTTCAACCAAACATGATAATTGAAAAACTCTGAAGGAAAATGGGAAAATTCAGAGAATTCAATTCGTATATGTTCTGCAATTACATAGTGACAAGCGTTGTTTGTCCATTTGATGTTTGCGCTAACGAAATTGATCTTCGTTCGAAAATGGAAATGGATTTGAATGTGATAAAATGCACTTCTATATCGTCTTCTATCTATATAATTAAAAATGGATCACCGGATGTGTTGATAAGAGCAAAACTCGAGAAAGTAATTGTCCGATTTAGGGCTGTCTTTATTCTATCATTCATTTCCTGTATCAAACATTTATTCCATGTAACGGAGATGTTATTTGCAAATGGTTGAAAATTCTAAATTCTAAAATTCTAATAATCTGATATTATAATGACGAGTTTAGGTAGAAGTACTAGAAATTTTGTAGTAAAAGATAATTTTAAAGGGTAGATTAAAAGATCAATCAATGAACAGTTCTGCGATTGGATCCATGAACGTGCACTTAGTAAGAAAACGTGAATGTGATAACGATAAATACATTTTGGGCGGGACGAAGTTTGCCGGATCAGCTAGTTGAATATACAATTCCAATTCAACTTAATGTTTCAGAAACACTCCAATTTCGATGTGTAAAAGTATAGATTTATTTTGTTCTATTAAAAGGCAAATTAGGTTAAAAAGACTAGAGGTGCAAGATCGCATAACTGGGCAAAAAATTGAAATAAAAGTATTTGCGAAACAACTAAATTACATAGAAATTGATTTTATTTTAATTTTGCAATGGAAATAACGATGCAATGGAACCTATAATGGCTCATTGGCCAGGTTGTGACATCCTTCCCCTTATATTGTGTCCACCTGATGATATTCAATCGATGTCTGAACGTATCGCACAGTATGGCCGCAAGTGTGTCGTTTGTTTCGAAATTCGGATCAAATTCCTCCAGCAGATCGTATTCGCTAGATAATTCCGTGTGTTGCAATCGGAAATGGTGGATGAAATTGCCAAACGTCCAGCTTTGGGTGACGAAGTTTGCATTCGCTAATCAGATCGATTTTGCAGAATGCTTCCTCGCCGTCCAAGCCTATGTAATCTTTAGCAATTTCTGTGAATGTGCGAGCTGATATTGCTCTTTCGTTAGCATTTCCGCTTGACTCATTTGCGTTGCCATTTTGGAGTAACTTCAGAAACAACTGACTTCAGAACAAGCGAAACACTCTCTCAATGAGAAAATTACACACTTCTCAGGATATTGAAAATGAACAGCCACAACATTCTTGACAATTCAATGGCAATAAATAAATGTGGATGAATTCTCATGATTCGAACTTTGGAGAAAGCTCAGATAGAACAGAATGAATATGAATGAATACAGCAGTAAATTTTGTTGACGTCGAATGATAGCAGTATCGCCAAGCAAAATAAACGCGTTACACTGATGAAAATGTATTTTCAGTATTACTTAATAAGCTCGATATTTACAAGCTCTGCATAGGACACACTATCGTCTCGAAGCTTGTAGTAAAATATCTTGTAGTCATGATCGACGACAGGATAAATCTAGTAAAACTGAATATTGCGATAGCAAACGAACAGACAGAAAAGACGATTGAACATGACAATGATCGGAAGGCCGGAATGCATCTATATCATTCTACAATGTAATATCATAGAATTTCATTGACCAATTCTTTCAGCAGATATCACTTGCATTAAGTATTAGCAATAGTAATAGTAATAGTAATAGTAATAGTAATAGTAATAGTAATAGTAATAACAAGCTTTGCCAGTAACACTGGCTGAGTGTATCCTATGGCTTACCTTCCCTACTAACATATTCCTAACTTCCCGAGACATTTATGAGAGGTTGTAGAGTTCTCTGCATCTCTCTTAAGTAAATGTCGAACTAACATTCCTTCCCTTTCCTTAGCAGTTGCAAGGACGTGGCCAGGACAATTCTTAACTGTTGGACAAAACATACTTTCACCTAAGAGATATTACTAATCATTAGCAACGGGTGGAGGCTTGTTTTTTAACATAACAGTTTTGAATTCGTACCACCTACGATATTGTGCAACTTGCTCAATGCTAATGCTAATGCTAATGCTAGCAAACGAACAGACAGAAAAGACGATTTCCGATTTTATAACTCGTGTATTTTTAGTTTGATATTTTGATTTGGATACTGTAAATTTGCCCGTACTAGTTGCAATCCTCGTACTTCCTTCGTACTACCAATTACTCCTTTATGTTTTTAATTAAGGATAATGTAGTTTAAGGCTCGTATTTTTAAGCTAGATCTAAGTAGAATAACAATTTCAAATTTATAAGATAAGGACAATTCTTCAAACTTTTCCTTACTATCTGAACTATTCAATCAATCTTTTTGTTTATATATCCTGCTTTTCATCACTCACAACAAATCTGTTGACAAATAACGAGCCAGGGTCGCATCCGGGCGCTGCTAAAATTGTGTTGCGTATCATGAGGTGCGTTGTAGATTGTAGCGTAGTCCGCCTCCTCGTGGTGCAGCCTGGGTAATGCTTAATGGATTACACCGCAGTTTTCTTCGAGCGTCTGTTCCCCAGGTTAGGGGCGGCTCAAACAGCGTCTGTCTCCAGCTATAGCCAAGACGGCAGACCCGTCTGCGAGACTAGGTGTCGCATTCCTAGTAAGGCGGCATACTGAATGAACATTACTACGAACAATCCAGTTTATAATACGGACCGGAAAAATCGGTATAGACCCAGGCAAACGCACAAGGACAATGATTATTGGAAACTCGGTACTTGGAGGAGGTTGGAGGTTGCTGCCATACAGGAAGTGAGATGGCCGAACACGGGAGAACGTGAATTTCGGGCAGTAGATCTTATTGCGTGCATTTCAATCAAGTACACACATCTACTACAGTGGCGTTGCAAAAGCAGAACGAGGAGTCGGTTTTGTACTGATTGGGAAACGGATGAAGCGTGTCATTAGATGGAGGCCGATCAGTGACCGTATATGCGTGTTGGGAATTGAGGGGGAAATTCTTCAACTACAGCCTAATCAATGTGTACGCACCGACGAATGATAAACCCGACGACTTTAAAGAGCAGTTCTACGAACTCCTTGAAAAAACATATGGAGAGTGTCCAGGACACGACATCGTCATCGGAGATGCAAATGCGCAGGTCGGACAGGAAGATTTTGACGTAGGACTACGTCTTTCATTTCTATACCGGGGTGTAAAATCAAAGTTTCGAAAACGAAAGCGTTACGCCGGAGACCGAGATTTTGAGTGTTAATAGCTCTTAAACAACTGAACGAAATGGTATGATAAACACTTCATTCGAAAGATAAAATGTCTACGCGTTCTATACTTGTTACTTTCTGATCCAAAAACTTGTTTCAATAGTCTTAAATTTGCTTTCAAAACAGGCTATTGAAATCACCAATCGGTATATAAGCGAGCGCCGCTTGGAAATCCACTCAGTTCTAATTGAACAGCGATTGGAGCATGTTGTCGCTGTTGTGGTGACGCTCTTCATTTATCATGAAAGCGCGGATGAACGGTGTCACCAAGAGCCTGTTTGTGCATCTTAGGCCAGAAGGGAATCCATCAGGAGGAGAGTGATGCCACAAACGGTTCCCCGGGAAGATCTCGAAGCAGCCGCTACACACACACACACACATAAACGCGCGGAATTCTTTCCGTTTGGATGCCATTCAGCATCGAGAAAGATCCGGAAAATAATCTGCCAGTTCCTCTGGGAATTTAAAAATACATTCATGTGAAAGAGTTTATTTGAATGTTTTCTATCCATGTAACACTGTGACCAAATACATTTGGTTTTGTGATTTTTCAATCAATCGCAATTAACAGGATAACTTCTGAAGATTATTCTTCTCCATCAGTAGGATATTTCCGTATCCAATATTGTATGCGCCCGCAATCGATTATTGCTCAGTCGCCGAAAGTTCCGAGCTCAGAGAGTTCATTCCCCTCTAGTTTGCCTTCCAAATTGCCATCGTAAACCACGCCTTCTCTCGATTCAATCACGCACAAAAAGTGCGATATTCTGGTGGTGAGACGCATTCATTTCTCGTGAGGACATCGACAAGACAACATCGTTGCTGAGGGTGCTGGACGGCGAAGGATCGAGATCTGCCCTGAAACGCAAGCAGTTTGTTTGAAACTGTGAGGAGCACAGAGAAGCCGATCCTTCAGGAGAAGAGAAGGTGACCATCGAAGCAGCCGCTACACACACACATATACGCACGGAATTCTTTCCGTTTGGATGCCATTCAGCATCGAGAAAGATCCGGAAAATAATCTGCCAGTTCCTCTAGGAATTTAAAATTACATTCATGTGAAAGAGTTTATTTGAATGTTTTCCATCCATGTAACACTGTGACCAAATATGTTTCAATCAAGTGCTATTAACAGATGGTTATCGAGTTAGCATTAACCACTGGTGGGCTTCCAGTATCGAGGAAAATGTGGAAATATCTAATCGTTACTGAAAATAATCTGCCAGTTCCTCTGGGAATTTAAAATTACATTCATGTGGAAGAGTTTATTTTAATGTTTTCTATCCATGTAACACTATGGCCAAATACATTTGGTTTTGTGATTTTTCAATCAATCGCAATTAACAGGATAGCTTCTGAAGATTATTCTTCCCCATCAGTAGGATATTTCCGTATCCAATATTGGATGCATAAAACCTTGTGCCTCCAACGTAACGCTCTCGTTTTCGAAGTTCTCCTAATATTCATTCATTCAGAATGAATTCAGATTCAACTTCAAACAAATGATCTCTAAATCAACGATAGTCCTACGTCACCCTTGCGGTTATACCATAGATATAACCCACTTCCTGTTTTTTTCGATTTTTTTAGAGAAAGCATCCATTCTACCACAAACGACAATGGCCTGAGGCTCATAAATTTCGTCGCAGCTAGAGGCATGACACACATACTTTGCACGTTTGAACATTCGAAAGCACACTTAGAGATACCCAAACGGAGAGGTTTGCAGCCAAATCGACCATGTTCTGATTGACGGTCGGTACTTTTTCAGGCGTCACAGACGTGGGGTTCTTCCGGGGACCAAACGTTGACTCGGATCACTAACTCGTGGTATGCAAGATTCGCACCAGGCTGCCCAACGTATTTAAATCAAGATCAACGAGGAAGATACGGTTGAACATCCAGCGGCTATCAACCGAAAGAGTAGCAGCAGAATACTCACAGAATGTTGAAGAGCGGATCGATGAGCAATTTAGAGGAGAAATGAATGAACAGTGGAGGCATATCCACGGTACGATCAGCAGCACAGCGCGAGAAATGTTGGGCACAACAGTGGCAACCACGCCCAATGAGTGGTTTGACGCGGAGTGCCAGCGAGCGACAGATGAGAAGAACCGAGCCAAAGTTCACATGCTAATTACAACTGTGACACGTCAGAGCAGAGGAAGATATCGTGATGCAAGAGCTGCTGAAAAGAGACTCCATCGCCGTAAGAAACGTCAGCATTGGAAACGAATTCTTGCGGGGGCGGAGGATTGCTTCTCCAGGCACGACGCGAGGAGCTTTTATAAAACGATAAACGGTAACAGGACCCGGACCGTGCCAACCCCTGTAATGATCAACGACAGGGAAGAGAACGTGATTACCGATAAATCGGAGGTGGCCAGGCGTTGGCAGCAGCATTTCAATGGGTAGTTGAATGGCGAAGATGGAGTCGTCGAAAGGAATAGGATTGAAATTGAGGATGCTGGACAAGCTGTGGATCCACCAACCATAGGTGAAGTGAGGGAAAACAGTGAAAGAGCTGACGAACGGCACATCAGCTGAGAAGGACGGCATACCTGCTGAACTTTTCAAAGTCGGGGGCGAATAGCTACTTTGTTGTATGCATCGTGTTGTCGAACCCACCGTGCAACAGACGGCAGCTCTGACGGGTGAATTGGTGAGTCCCGGGAGCCCTGCCTGGCAGCTGTCATCCAGCGAGAGTGAGACGGGATAGTAATATGGCATAATAACAAACAAACAAAACAAACGAAAAAGTAAGGATTGTAAAGTGAATAATAGAGCTGTAAAGGATTGATAGCGGATAATAAGGATATTTGAAGGATTAGAATGATTAGAAGGATATTGGTATAGACGTGAGGAAAGCGATAAACAGTATGTATAATAGTATGAAGTATGAAATGGATTCTATTATTGAATAATCGCAGATAGAAATTTGAATTCGAGGATTAGATTGGAGGTTGGAGAAAATATTTCTACAGGAAAGCGCAAGCTAAAATGTACGAAAAATGTACAATGTAAACGGAAGTCAAATTATAACGCTCTAAATATATTTCAGCTTTAAAGCTGCCAAAACAGTAACGGCTGCTAAAAGACGTGTTTGAATTTCCTAACCGGTATGATTCTCACCAACTCATCGGGTTATCGAGCGGATATGGAACTACCTACGGACTGGTTGGAAGTACACATTTGTCCGATTTACAAAAAGGGTCACCGCCTCGACTGTAGTAATAATCAAGGAATAACTCTCCTCAACTCAGCGTATAAAATTCTCTTTCGAGATGGACGATCCACAATGGACCAAAAGTTCACGCTGCGTCAGATCCTCGATAAATATCGGGAGTACAACCTGCGAACTCACCATCTGTTTGTAGACTTCAGGGCTGCGTACGATTAAGTTAAACGAAACGAGTTATGGCAGATAATGCTGGAACATGGTTTCCCAACAAAACTAATCAAGCTGATTCGTGCCACCCTTGATGGGTCAGCATCAAGCGTCAGGATAGCGGGTGAAACATCCGACTCGTTCGTGACGTTGGACGGTCTGAAGCAGGATGACGGGCTTTTGAATTTACTATTCAACATCGCGTTGGAAGTTGCTGTACGATGGGCTGGTGTGCAAAGGAGTGGCACCAGGGAAGCTACGAGGATTGGGCTCATCATAAACTCTGCCAAAACGAAGTACATGGTGGCTGGTAGAAAACGTTGTAGCCCGTCTGGTGTTGGTGCTGCGGTTGTGATGGGTTGTGCGAAGTGACTTGCATGACACATTGTGTTTCATTCGATATTGATCGAAATCCAAACACTGATAATTTTCCTGTTACAGGGTCTTTCAATAGTTTACTGCTTACAAAAAACCTGCTAAATTGAAACGCTTAAAGCTTCTGGTTGTCTTGCACGAAGGACTCGAGTTCTTTGATTTTCGTCATAATTGTATTCAGGATGGTATCTCCAGTCAGTCGTTCTTCCAGGGTTAAACGTCTGCTGGACTTTAGCAAGAACAGATAGTCGATACCCCGACTGTACCGAGTCTCAGATATTTCTCCAAAATTGCTTGCAAAATTGCAAAATTGCACCGCTTTGAAGATCAGAGTCTACAGATGAAGATTGAACTTGATGACCTGATGAACTTGAACTGATTGGGTATGATACATTTCAACTTGAAGCCTTCACACCGATGACATAGTTCTTTTCGGTTTACTTCGAGAGTTGGGAAGATTTAAGCCGTGGATCCGAAACTAATTACAAAGTAAATATTGAAAAATCAACATGATCTGATATATATTGATTGATTAAAAAGTGACACTAAATCCAATATCTGCTAACAGAAGCGAAATTAAAAAATGTTACTTCCACACAAATAATATTCGCTGCTCTTGTTTAATCAATATATTCAGAACGCGAACCGCATCTGCTTCGCTCGCGGATAATCGACACATTAATATAACATATTTGTTGATAGTTTTTACACCATCGCCTTATCAGTTTCAGAGAGTGCTATCAGTGCCATTCAAGTTGCTCTCTAAAAAGCGAGGATCGATGAATCAGTCAACGGTTGATTGTACGCATAACTATTGTAGGGAGATAATCTGTTCAGAAATGTTCAAATTATTACTCATTGCCTGCCTCGTGTTTTTGTCCTTATATTCTTGTTGGTGCAGTCCTCTCTCGAACGAGGTAAGTATCCCGTAATCCCAAAGTGAAATGTGATAAACTCTCTATGCTTTTTTATCACAAAGAACTTTTTAAAATCTAACATCGCACGAGTCAAACGTCAATTTTCCATGAACTTGGGAGCCACTTATCAAGAGGATGAAGGAACCGATCTCACATTAGATGCAATAGCTCGTCTCTGGCGGAGTAAAAGTGGACAAACGGAAGTGCAAGGATCAGCAAGTTACAATCAGCATTTCGGTGGCTACACAGGCGATGGTAAAGCGAAAATCAGCACAATGCTTACGCTTACGCATAATTACTGAGAGACGGAAATCATTGGTTTTGAATGGATCGCAAGCGCACCTCCTCTCGTGTGTTTATGTATAATGACGTAGTTTATCAATAATAACGCCAGACAAACAAGAATAACACTAACTTGTTTTCTTCGCAGAGACCAAGATCAGTTAATAGCGTTTCTGACATTTCAACGTTTGATAATCCAGACTTAGCGACAATTACACCTCACATTACATCAAACTATTGATATGAATTATTTTGGTACCTACAACCTATTGATGTGCTATCATTGTCTTTTTCAGGTCACGACTATAAAATAAAGTTGAAAATCAATTTCTCTTAATACACAAGGCTTTCTTTCCACATGAATTAGAACTGATCAAACGAAAGGCATCATAAAGCTAATAACAATTGACTATAATATGAAGATTTTATAGTCCCAGCACAACATAATCAAACAGTGCAAAATACAGCTTACTTGAGTTCATGGATCTGAGCCGGTGGCCATGCCCATTGAGTGGCAGGTGCTTGCTTCACCAATGACTCCCAAGGCTTCCAGCCAAGCATTTTCCGGGCCAAATTCAGTTCATTCTCGGCTTGAATTATAAGCTCCTCTACTTGTCCACAGTTAATTTTACCCTCTATTTCGGCAACGGTTGGAGACTAAAGATGATAGGAATCCATGAATATACTGAAAATTTGGTTCAAACCTGAACATACCGAGGCAACGATTTTGACCCTTTCTGTCACAATCTGTTCAGTGTAGCGCCGATATGCTGCTTCCTGGGGCATTTTAGCAACCGCACGTAGAATCTTGTTGTACAATGCCGTCAAGGTATGGTGTGGATTTTTGGCCACAGCCAAACCGGTCAACTGAGTAGCCTGAGAAATTGAACAAATACATTATTGAATACGATGACATAACCATAGATTCGCGAATTTTTGTTTTATAAATCAAATTATTACCTTTTTGATAGTTCCAGACATTTTTCAAACAACAGGTAATATTTGTGTTTATGTAGATCCTTCGCAGATGGTTTCCGGAATAGCTTAATGCGGATTTATTTTTCCGTCCAGACTATTATAGAGGCAGAATTTGTGAGGCGATTTTGTGAAAATTGTACAACTTTATTTTGGTTGTAACTGTCATTCTGATGCCCTTGTGGTGAACTTGTGATGAATCAAATAGCAGAGAAGAGAAGTGGAACATGAGAGAAAAAAGTGGCAACGATTTGTGGCAAGGAAATGTAAACAGTGAAAAAATTGACAGATGGTTTACGCTCTAAAAATTGAACATAATGTTAAGATGTTTCTAAAACGATGGGAGACGTCATATATAAGGTGGGAGGTATATATATATATATATATATATATATATAAAAAAAATATTATTAAATTAATGATTATGATATATATAAATATATATATATATATATATATATATATATATATATATATATATATATATATATATATGTATGTATATATATAGACATATATATATATATATATATATATATATATATATATATATATATATATATATATATATATATATATATATATATATATATATATATATATATATATTTATATATATCATAATCATAAATTTAATAATATTTTTTATATATATATATATATATATACCTCCCACCTTATAGTATTTAGTATAGTATAGTATTTTTTTTAACAGACTAGCTAACTGGCCAATTTGATATGTCGATCATCTGAATCGGTTTAGTAGTTCAAAAGATGAGTTTTTGAAGAATGTTATTTTTGAAAAAAGGGGAAAAACTAGATTTTTCGAACCACCCTAAAATGGAATGGGATCTAATATTTTGCGATAAGGAACAAAACTACTAATTTACACGAAAATCTGAGAATGGAATATATATAATACTAAAAAAATATAGTTTATATATATAATATAGTTATATATATATATATATATATATATATATATATATATATATATATATGTATGTATATATATATATAGACGCTGAGAGTTCTGTGGACAAATATTATAATGATTTTTTATCGGTTTATGTATAATGTCGTTAATATTTGCATTATCAAAATAAACCCATATGTATTGTAATCATAACTTGCTGTGCTATTCGACCTTTATGGTCGTATTCCACCAATAATGACAAATGTGTAATTTACGAATGAAGCTTCGCCATAGACACTGGACAAATTAAAATGTGGCAAGAGCATCAGTTGAAATATTTTAAAGCATTCTCATCGAAATAAATTGAATGATACAATAATTATACGACTAGGTAACGTATATACGCTTAAAAAACAACATAAAAATATGATTTCTGAATAATTTTTTTTTTCAATACCCTCTGTTGTTATTGTATCTTGAATTTACAAGATAATGAAAAGTTAACATCAATTAATTTCTAATAACCAGCTTTTTAGTTGCTGGGGAAATTAACACCAAACTATATTTTTTTTAGTATTATATATATTCCATTCTCAGATTTTCGTGTAAATTAGTAGTTTTGTTCCTTATCGCAAAAT
The DNA here is from genome assembly GCF_029784135.1 of Toxorhynchites rutilus septentrionalis. NCBI lineage: Eukaryota > Metazoa > Arthropoda > Insecta > Diptera > Culicidae > Toxorhynchites > Toxorhynchites rutilus. The sequence continues at coordinate 255,993,326 of NC_073745.1, forward strand.
ATTAGATCCCATTCCATTTTAGGGTGGTTCGAAAAATCTAGTTTTTCCCCTTTTTTCAAAAATAACATTCTTCAAAAACTCATCTTTTGAACTACTAAACCGATTCAGATGATCGACATATCAAATTGGCCAGTTAGCTAGTCTGTTAAAAAAAATACTATACTTGCAAGAAAAAATAATTTTGTTTCCTTAATTATTGATCGTATTTGTTTTTTATAGTTTTCATTGTCCAAGGGCGCAATATTTTTTTTTTCTCGAAAGCTGAGAATTTTTTATCTAACATCCAAAATGTGTTCTTCTTCGTTTTTAAATTATGATTTTTCAAATTTAACCGAAATAAATCATTTTTCTCCTTTTTTCCAAAAATTACGTTTTTCAAAAATTCATGACTTCTGATCTACTGAAACGATTCAGATAATCGACATAGTTAAATGAAGTCAATAATTTCACACTTGCAAAAAGGGGAATTCTATACGCATATAAATAGTCTTATCGCATAGGATGATCGAACGAAGCTTAAAAACATGTTAACTTTGAAAAATCATAACTCAAAAACGAAAAAAAACACACCTCTGATTTTTTACTGTGTTAAGTGAAGGTTTCACGAAAAAAATATAAAAATATAGCGCCCTTGGTCCCGAAACCATGTAAACTATAAAAAAACAGATACAATTATTAATCACGAAAACTAAATTATTTTTTTTCGCAAGTGATTATTTTTCCTAAAAATTCTAGCTCATTGGCTTTAATTTGATAAATCGATCATCTCGGTTAAAATTATAACTCAAAAAAAAGAACACATCTGATTCTGAGTAAAAAATGTAAATGTGTAAAAAATCCTTAGTTTTCAAAAAAAAATATAGAAAATTATAGCGCCGTTGGTGCCGAAACCATGTGAACTATAAAAAATGGATACAATTAATAATTACGAAAACAAAATTCAAATTTCTTGCAAGTTTGACAAAAGACTAGCTAATTAACTTCAATTTGATGTGTCGATCATCTGAATCGGCTTAGTGATTCGAAAGTTATGACTTTTTGATAAAAAAAAATGACTGGGAAAAGTGAAAAAATCGAAATTTCGTATTTTCACGAAAATACGAAAACCACTATATCAGTTTGGCATGGAATGGCTGAAGTAATACTGCAATAGCTCACAAATTTCAAAGTTTGCGTTTTTCTTGTTGTTTTTCATGTCTTTTAGTGCGGCCATAATAATAATTAGGATTACTGCATTTGGATTAATGCTAGAAAATAAAAGTATCATCAACTTTCTTGAATAGTGGATGTGATATAATTCACTTTATATTTGTATATATATTTCTATATATTTTTGAACTAAAATATTTGTCAAACAAACTGCAAACCAAAAAACTTCTATACTGTGCCTTCATTTTTTGAGTTTAACATTCAAAGACTAGCAGACTTTGTGTACAGCACATGCCACTGGGGCCTATTGATGATTAAGTAAGTAAGATTTCTTCCAAAACGTCATAACTTTTCAACCATTGAGTCGATTCCAAAAATCGACATATCAAATGAAATCTTATTCTTCTATGGATCAACTTCAGTCGGTCATTCGAACAAACTCAGAAATTAAATACTACAGAAAAACTTTAATAAAGTTTAGAAAATATGCCACTTAATTTTCCACAATTCGCTCTTTCACACCAGATTTATATCTTGTCACAATTTTAAACCTCAAAAACATCTTTCAAAATGATAGGTCAAAGCACGAAAAGCAGGAAAAAATAACAAATACTGGGGGGTGGGGTGGGTTAAATAATAAATAATTTTAATAACCATCTCAGAAAAATATTGAAAAAAACATTCCTTTTTTAATTTCTCTATCAAATTTTGATAAAAATGCACTGAATAATTAAAGAAGGGCAATATTAATATTTGAATAAACTTATTTAATTATAAACATGTTTATATCAACCTTCCCATCTTATCATTCTTCATCAAAGACCTAGCGTTAAGACAGCTAGAAATCCATACACACTCAAATCAAGTGTGCCTGAAAAAATTATATTCTTCACGTAAACAAGCGATGAAAATGTGGACACTTTTTAGTTAGTGAATTGTATGGAGTTCCACTGCTGTGCAAATAGGCTCATTTTTGATCAAGGAGCTGGGATTGACAGGTGGTTCGTTTTCGACAGTATGAGGATAAGGCATGGATGATGCGAGAGGGGATGAAAAATGACAGCGGTTTTTTTGTTTATAAACAAAGTAGATCAAATCTTTATGCTACATAGCGGTCCCCACCAACATATACCTACGCTGGGCTGGTTTCAATCGAACTAGCTGTTGTGTCTCACAACCCGAACGATCAGGCGAGTCTTCAGCTAAAGCAGTACGGCACAAGCCCACCGGTTATTAAGAGCCACCTCTTTTATATACCCACTAGCAAAGCTCCCACAATCGCTGAGTTTGCAATCCCAGCAGCAACGGCAACAACCCTCACGTCCCGTAGAACAGCAATGCAGACAATAACTTGCAGCAGTCACCGAAACACTACAATGATGCCAACAGCGTAAACAAAACCAACATTTATGCGCAGCAAACACATAGCGGCATGCACTCCTCATTGCATGCCATTTGTTATCCTCTTTCTCGGAGAACTCTAGCCGTTCGTTTGGCCGCTGTCAATTCGAACTCAAGTAATGGCTGAACAGCAGTTCTGACATAACGTTCCACCTTATTATACCGCCTTGTTTTTGATAGTCTCAGCAAACCCAGGGGCTAGACATCAATTGAATATAAGCTACCCAAAATCAAAATCAATATGGCGTCATTTGTTTACCAACATATCGTGGATTGATATCGTTTAAATCAACATAATGTTTAGTAGAACGAATAGTTGCTTTCTGAGGTATTTGGACTGAATTACATTAGAGATCATGAATGTAATCGATACCTGAGAGTTTTGACGTAGAACTACGTCTTTCATTAAGGGTGTCAAATCAGAAAACAGGTTACGTTTTTATGAAATAAAGTTAACGTTAATAACTATTTTTTACATTTGAAGAAATATTTTTATTGGAATTCTTTATCCCTTTGAGAGATTAGATCTTCATTTCAATGTTTTGCCAATACACCCAGTCCATGGCTGCAGTTTTCTACCCCGGGTCGCTTGGTCCTACCATCCCATCTCGATCACTCTTCTCTTTGTCTCCACTGAATTCGTGGCGCGATGTTGTACGGAGATGTTGTCCGACGTTCTAGAAATATTCCTCGATGGCTTCCTGGATGTTGGATCCGCCATAAATTATCAATACCTTATACACAGTTCTGAGAACTCGACGTTCGAAAACACCAAGTGCTTTTGTTCATCGTCCATGTTTCGTACCAGTGGTGGACTACCGGTTTTATAGTGGAATTGTCAGAGTTTGTTGGACCTGGGAGATTTGCGGAGTCCTTAGATTTTGCCTACAATACATATCCGAATCTCGCGGACAAACCAAGGTAGACAAACTCGACCTCTAGCTCTTCACCGTTGATAACAATGTTACTATCAAGTTATGTTACTTCTTACGCATTCTCCGCACTCGTGGTCTAGTTTCAGCCTAATCGTGTTTAATCGGATATAAAAGTACGCAACCGTCGACTGGGGGGTGCAGGGTGTGCAAATCGATTCTTCCGCCCCGAGTACGACGCAGACACTGGGTGCAAATATTTCTACTTTTCTGGTTGGAGGGGGTGCAAATCACCTCTTCCGTCCCGAGTGCAAAAGCTTCGATCGCGCCACTGGGTATTGGAGCAGAAAAAAAGCATAACAATATATTGGATAATCCTTGGGTCTTCTCGAAAGACTCGACAGTTTTTTCAAACAACGTTTTCCGGACACTGTCCGATAGGCAGGAGAAGATAGTAGACAGCGATGGGCGATGTGTTTGAAAATGCTGGTCTGTTAATTATGAAGGTTTATTACCATGTTATACGATGTTGGCTTGATGATAAAATTGACTTCCTAGACCATTGGATTTGCACGACTCAGTAAACGAATATTTTTAACGCTATGTAAGCTACAATGTGAGCATACATGTTTTCATGCTCTTTACCAATCAGATCAAGCGATTCCTTCTTGCATTTTTTTTTCGAAATCTGGAGGTTACCGAGTATTATCGAGACGTGTTATTTGGCATCGAAATCTCAACTAATTACTAAGAAAAATGACGCTAGAAATATTGCGTTAAGAAGATGACGTCCCATTACGAATATTGGCGCTATTTAAGAATAACATTCGTATATAATCAAATTGGTTGTCAAATATATTCCAATAGAAATATCAAGAAAGGTCCAATAATCAGGAGGAGACAAAATGTTAGTTTTTTTTATAAGAATCCACTACATAGAAAAGTGCTGTTATTAAAGGTAAAAATAATCATCAATCGATTGAAGGCACTACATTTTTTCATCAATTAATTCTAGCTTTCAAAATCATAAGGGCCCAACTGACATTGGCAGTAACTGAAATTATTATTGAGATGTTTTAAATTTAATTACAATTCAATTTTACTTCTCGCCAAATAATACAAAAAACACGAATTACACAAAATACAAGTTATTTAATAGACTTAACGGTGATGGGACGTTGTATGTGTAGCGCACTTTAGCAATTTTGACATAACGTTCTACCTTACAAGATTGACTTGATTCATTCTTTGTAACTTCTATTTATCAGTTTCTACTTCGGCAACCACTGTCAGTTTACGTCTGTTTTGTCGTGAAAGGCTTGACTAATTTTCGAGTTATTGAGAATTGTTGCGTTTTTGGAGATTAAGTTCCTCTCGAGATTTTTTGCCTCAAAAACGTACAATTAATCTTATCAATTTATAAGTTCTGTTGAGTTGTATTGAAATAAGAACCAATCATGGCGAAAATGGCGTTTCAGCACCAGGCGGGCACCGCTATGGAATGCTTGAGTGTAAGTATGAAACCAAAGAATATGAAATGCCTCGGTGTATTAAATTATTGTGGATAATTCGATAAAAACAATCACATTGTATGAGTTATTAGTTGTCGTTTTTCTGAAATGTGGGGATGAATACAATTTGTACGTCAAATAAATATGGTAAACCTAGGAAGCAAAGATCCATGCTTATCTCTTAATAATTTAGTATTTGTTCGAATTATATTTGCTTAATGTCAAGGCTATCCTACTTCATTGGTAGTCTCATACAGTTATTCTTCATATCAACACTAAGCGCAGCTCATTAACAATACTGATAACCGTTGAACTTGTTTTGTATGAAATAATTTATTAAGAACTTTTCATCCCCATTAGGTACTAGTTCAATCCTTGAAGTATTACTTAGCTTAGTGTTCGGAGTGGTTCCGGTTGCCCGATGGTCGATCTCTTGCTTTAAGCTAAGCCCAAAAGATAAGCTAGATACATACATACTCATCTATTTGCAGATTCCAATAACTCTACATAAAGAGAAAGACTTGGATGAAGAAGGTCGAGAGGTATTGAAATGTGGCTTCAAGATAGGAGGTGGCATCGATCAGGATTTTAAAAAAAGTCCACAGGGATATACAGATTATGTAACATAAATCCAGTAAACCACTACGAAATATGAATATGCCTAAATTTGTTTTCGTTTCAGGGCATTTATGTTACCGAAGTACACGAGGGCAGCCCAGCGGCGAAATCCGGTTTGCGAATGCATGATAAAATACTCCAATGTAACGGATACGATTTTACAATGGTTACGCACAAAAAGGCAGTAAGTTATATTAGAAAAAATCCCGTTCTGAACCTTCTTGTGGCACGGAAGGGAGTAACTTCCACCTAAGCTAAACACACCATATGGAGAAACATCAGTTATTGTTATCATAGGTATTTAATCATATTCTTTTGTATAACAGAAGTTTTTTTACGCGAGGTATTTACAAACAAGATCATAACAAGCCACTAAGTTTAAGTGAAGTAAGCACGCCACGAAAAGCATTTGCGGTGACAGGAATTCATAGAATGCTGCCACAAACCATCCGTTTTTTACGTTTAGATTTAAAACAAATGATGCAAACACCATTCGGATAAACAATTTTACAGTCTGCTTTTAGTGTTTATATCGCGTTACTTGTTGAAATGGAATATACTTTTGCATTTTCAAAATAGTTATTGCGTTAGGTGAAAGAGCGTATCGAAAACGTGGTTAATGGTCTTTTTGACATTTTTCCTATCATCTGATGAAATAGATTCCTAGGGACTGAAAATATATAATAGCATTCCAAATAGGTAAAAACAGTGAAACATTGAAGATGTACCATTCCATACGGGCAAAAAACATAATATTTTCTCTATAAAACGTATTTTGAGATTTTGTTCAGCAAAAATCGAGATTTGTACTTTATAAAGCACAGTTTCTAGTCATTTGCAATTTTGTAATTTATTGATAGTTTCCACGAAGCACGCATCGATTCTAAATTGTCCTAATAATGTTGAACTAATGCCATATGAATATATTTTCAACCCCTTGTGAGCTATTTTATCGAAACATGATACGAAAAAAAAGCGAGAACAATATTATTACTACCAAATTGGAGAATAGGATGATATGGCTGCTTCTTGGCGTATTCCTTCCCTCGTCGTGTGTGTGACACATTTAAAGTAGTTAAGACATCTATATTTGATACTTTATTTAGTTTTATAGCGAATCGCAAATAAATGCATGCCAAAGTACAAATTTTCTTACTTATATTTATCTCTGTGGAGCCGTGATGACCTTTCGTGTATTGGAAGCTATATGTTTATGTTTTAAAGACAAAGCAACAGAGCCGCCCTGAGATTTAGACAAAAACAGCCAAAGCCAACGTTGAATAGCGAAATCTCGACAAAAAGGTTGCTGGAGCTCATGGTATCCCGCGATCAAGTGGGCACAAGATCACATTAATTTATTTTTCAACGTTTGTGTAAGTAGGTCACGGTTTGAGGCTAGATGGCAAATTCATCCACGGAATAATGACAAAAAAGATTTATCTGGACGTATTGGAGCAAAACTGTCCATCAGGTTAAATAAAACTGAAGCTTGGGCGTCGGTACACATTCCAGCAAGAAGGAGATCCGATGAAAACCTTGAACCTTGGTATCAAATGTCATTGGGGTACAATGTTACCTGTTGACCAAATAAACAAATAAACAAATTGGTTTACGGAAAGAAAAGTCAAAGTTATGAACTGTGCTCTGGACTTGTAGTAATATATTTGGAAAAAAGTGGGGACTAAAATCGAAAATAATTCGCTGGATTTACTCGGCAATAGGGAGACCCAGACTAATATATGCTTCGCTAGTGTGATGGCCTGAAACTATACAAATATCAGCTCAAAAAAAGCTCGGCAAACTTGAACGTCTGGCATGCTTGTCAAAAACTGACTCAACGCACCCTAGATGCTCTTTTATACCTTCTAGCCTTGCACCTATATGTGCAACTTGAAGCGGAAAGGTGTGCTCTTATGCTGAAACGTGTAAAACATGATTTTCAACAAAACACTATAGCAATGGAGACTGGATGGAAACAAATACTAACTTCTGTGTTCTGTGTAATTGAATTTAATCGCAGCAAGAAGATGTTCATAAAACTCTTCCAGGATTACTCGTGTCTTATACCGATGGGTCTAAAGTTGGTAAATCTACAGGAGTTGGGATTACTGGACCAGGAATCTACATGTCAATGAGACAGGGACCTACAGTTTTCCAAGCATAAATACAAGCTATTCTAACATGTACGAATATTTGCTTGGCTAGAAAATACAGGTATGTCAATATCTGTATTTTCTCAGACAGCCATGCAGCTCTTACAGATGTCAGTCACAGCTAGTTCGGGGATATATTCAATGCTTGAAGCAACTAGCTGCTACTAACGAAGTTAATCTATACTGGGTGCCTGGTGACTATCGTATAGAAGGTAATGAAAAAGCCGATCTCCTTACAAGATTCGGATCTTCAAATAAATTCGTCGGGCCTGAGGATTATCTACATCATGAATGAAATCAGAGCTCAAAACCTGAGAAACATCGACGATTGAAGCCAACTGGACATCAAGACAATCGAAATTATTCATTACACCTTGTGTAGAGGCGAGCTGGCGTAGTGGTTAAATCCATACCTCTCACGCAGAGATCACGAGTTCAATTCTCATTCCCGACTTTTTTCCTAAAATGGAAGTAAAAGTGACAAACCAGCCGAAATGTGTTGAAAGTCACTATAATAGAGAAAAATAAATAAATTACACCTTGTAACAAGCTCAGCTTAAATGAGGCAGATTTGAGTACATTAACCGGTCCATCGGCCAGACACTGTCCGAGCAGGTATCACTTTAAAAAATCGAAAAACTTATTGTCGTTTCTGTTACTTCGAAGCTGAAACTTCGGAACATTTACTGTGTCTTGGAAAAGGGTATTCTTATACCTAACGAGATTTGGTCTGCTGAACCAAAAAAGGTAAGGAACTCATACCTTCGTGGGGGGATATGTAAAGTCCTAGCGCGACTATGAAGTTAGGAGGTCATCAATCAAATAAGGAACCACAAGGCAGCTGGTAAGGATGACCTCGCGGCGGAGCTGTTCTCAAGGAGGTCCGAGAAAACTTGTAGAGTGTATGCACCTGTTGATGGTCAGAAACTGGAACACAGAACAGCTTTTGATTGTGGGAACTACCGTGCAATCACGATCCTGAATAGCATCTAGTTTCAGATCCTCTTTCGCTGTCTATCGCCAATAGTGGAAGACTCGACGACGGACCACATTTTTTACACTGCGGCAGATCTTTCAAAAATGTAGCGAGTATCAGGTTCCTACGCACCACATCTTCGTCGAATTCAAGGCCGCATATGACACATTCGACCGACGACAGCTTTGGAGAATTATGGACGAACACGGATTTCCTCGAAAGCTGACAAGACTAATTCAGGCAATGATAAACAGTGTGCGAATCTCAGGCGATCTGTCAGAATTGCTTGAGACTCACAAGCGACTTCGACAAGGTGATGGACTCTCCTGCCTGCTTTTTAACGTGGCGATGGAAGGTGTTATGCGGAGAGCGGTCTTCAACATGCGGGTACGATATTCAATAAGTGAACGGTGAACGGAAGTCGCGCCTACTATGGGCTCCACAAACCCTCAAGGTCCAACAATTTCCGACTGGTTGTTGTCTATGGGCATGAAGCATGAACGATGCTCGAAGAGGACTCACAAGCACTTGGTGTTTTCGAACGCCGAGTGCTCAGAACAATATACGGTGGTGTACAAGAAAACAGAGCATTGAGAAGGAAAATGAATCACGAACTGGCGCAACTCTACGGCGAACCCAGCATCCAGAAATTCGTGGATGAGTGCGATGGGCAGGGCATGGACTGTCGGACACGACCTTGCAAAGATGGTGTTCGCATCGAATCCGGTAATATCAAGAAGGAGAGGAGCACCACGAGCGTGATGGTTGGACCAGGTGGAGCAGGACTTGGCAGGTGGAGCAGAATCGGCGATGCCAGGAATTGGAGAACTTGCAAGAATTGCAAGAATCGGCGATGCCAGGAATTGGAGAACTGCAGCTATGAACCGAGTGCATTGGTGGAACAATGTGTCCTAGTGACAACACTAGTATTAGTTCTTGTCGTGGTGGGGCTGACTACCCGTTCAAGTCGAAGTATTTTTTCATCGAAGAAAAATCTCTAGACCTGATCTGCTGCAACTGCGCGTAGCTTTGGTTTTGCTAATGTGAACACAATTAGGCATCAAAACCGAGTCCGTTGCCTCATTACCCGAACATTCGAGCAGTGAGATAGGATCCATACAAAGATAATTTTGAATATTTTTCTGACTAGAACACTCAGTAGCGCCAAACTTCTTTGATTGAATAGCTGTTTTTGGTTAGAGGGCGTTCGAGACGATGAAATAATGGGTCTGATCATGAATGTCACTTCACGGTGAAAACGATGTGAAACGCATACAATTCATTTCGTTCTCATCGTGACGTCACTTCACGATGAGAACGAAATGAATTGTATGCGTGATCAGGCCCAATGATCGATCGGAATGGTATCTAGCGTTAAGTTCTGCGACATAAACGGATCAAGGAACTCTGAGTTGGGAGAGGTTCTGATTTTTTAACTGAGATTGCCGAGACCTGTTAATCCATTTATGAATGGTCCGTTAGTGAAGAACATTCTATTGGAATTAGCTTCTTATTTTATCGAAAAGATCAAGGGAATAAATAGTTATTGAGCTATTGACTTTCAATTTATTATTAGTTTCAATTTATAGGGTCCTTCCTTCGGTTGATAATACCATCATACACTAGCATATTTTCCCTCAATAAGACATTTTATTGATTTTTTTAGAGTTTGAGATTGCATGAACTGTGCAGATGATTGATCCCAAAACACAAATATTTCAATAGGGATTTGCGCGATGGCCCGTCTTAAGTTTAAGTTTTGTTTTTCTTTTCACATTGCTATCATATTCCGCCACATGTTGATCCGTCTCGACATCTCCACAACGCCACATAGTGATGAGTCCACCCTCTCCAGTGGTAATCAGAAAATTCTCCTGATGGGTAATAAATGTTAGCGTTCGTTTGGAGGTTTAGAAACCAAATCAGAATTATACGACTCCCTACCTTCTCGTTGTAGATGCTGTCCCGTATAATTTGACGATTATTAAGAAAGTTTTGGTGGGGTTGGAAGCTCTTATTGTCGTATTTGAGCGAACGCAGGCATTCACTATGAAGAAAATTGAACAGGTTTAATGAAATTCATTGAATCTAAAAACAGTACTCACCCTCTGTTGTAGTTCGATCCCGCTAATAAAATGAAACTGGATCCTGAATTGTGAATATTTACCACATTGCAGTCGATTGACGATTTTCTCTTGATGAATTCTGTTATTTTGATTCTGTCGAATTCAACTTCCAGTTCTTGATCCTCTACGTCATACAGATGGAAATTGTTAGTGGTCGTTATACAGGAAACCGAGTCCTTATTGTTTGAATTTTTGTGCCAATTTAACCTTTCGATCGAATCTTCAACATTGAAACAATATTTCATCGCATCGTCTTCGTTCGGATGCGATATATCAAAAACATTTATCAGACCATCGACACTGCCACTGGCTAGCAGATCAGGATTAGTAGGGTGGAATCGCACGTTCGTAATGTCTTCGCTGTGGCATTCCCAATACGAACCAAGGTACTTCCGCTCACGGATATCGAAAAACAGAAGAAAACTATCACCATTCTTCTGCACATCCGTTGAGGCACACAGAACGCGATCATTCTGATTGATGTCAAACGCGGTAAGAGTTTTCTGGATTCCCTCTGAGCTGTCTTCAAATGTGTAAATGGTTTTGTTTGATCTCAAGTCGTAGAATATCACTTCTCCTTTTTCCGTACAAATCATTAAGGAATTTGGATCGCTGTGGAAAAACTTTACACCTCGTATTGAACTTTTATATGTAGCAAAATCGGCTTGATCTAGCACCAGACTGCCATCGGTCCCAATTTGGTAGAGCTGAACTGTTTTCTGCGAAAGTCCGACGGATAGCTTTCGTGCATCATTTGATAGCGACAGGTGCAGACCACAAGTCCGCTTTAGTGAGGCAGCAATCTCGGAACTAGCTTTGAGCTCAGAAACGAACACGCGCCTCAGCTCCTTCAGGTCACAGCAATCGCCGTCTTGGACGGGACTTTCTTCGTCCGAACTTTGGGGTTCTGTATACACGAATGTTACTCCTGATTATGTTCAAACTAATGGTATTGTATTTTTGCTTACCTTCAAACATTGCAAAATTTATACTTTTTTGAACTTTTTGAATTAAAAACAAGTTAGCAATACATAATGCGACAATGCTACTGTGCTCTGATGACAACTGCATTTAGTATGGTAAATAAAAATAACCAAAATAACACGTGTTCCCTCGATTCTGAAGGGCGGTCGAAGCCAGTGAAACACGGATAGTTTGATGCACGATTTGGCGCCTGCATAAATTATTTACCTACTCTCGTACTGACAGTTAGGTGCCTATAATTTATCAACAGTCCTTTGAAATTACGAACAATGGACGGACAGGGCGATAGTATACAAACATTTAGCGATTTGCGGCTAGCACATGACCGACTGAATCAGATTCCGATGACAAAAATCTCGCAGTTGTCCCTGGATAGTCTCCGTCGACAGGACAGTGATGTGGAAGTTTATGAATATATGTTTACGGAAGTACTTCACTTCTTCGATCCGGATGAGTTTGAAAAGACGGTTTCCGAGGTATTACTTCCCGAGCTGCTCAAACATTTGAAAAAGGTACATTGTGAATTTCTGAATTATTATTTTTTACTTTACAATTTTCATTATTTCAGATCGCAACTGAGTTAAAAGACAACGCTCTCTCGTGCTTTCTAACAGACAACCTTAGGTCATTGCTGACCTTCGCCAGATTGCTTTCGAAGTTTGCCGAGTATGTTGTGGGATCTTCTAAAACATACCAGCTTTATAAAACAGTTACAGTGTTCTTGGAGTTCCTCGTGCACAGTTATGAAGTTATTCGGGACAAAATCACCGTTATTCAGCAAAAAACTCCAGAGTACGACATTTTGAAGCACATATACACAATATGTCAGAGTATTCAGCTTTCGATGACGAACTTGTTGGCGTCCTCTGAGGAGCCAGCGCGTTACTTCCAGCACACAGATGTTGAAGACGAATACAGTTGTTTGAAGGATGGTGAGATTCGATGAAGTATTCGTCACTTATTGATTATCAATATACTTTTCTGATTCTCAGTGATTTCGATGTTTTGTAAAATCGGTCTCGTGACGACTACCGTTGACTTAAAACTGTCTACCGAAGCCTGGAAGGCGGTTGTTAAACTCATTTCAAGGCATGCAAAACAAATTGAAAACAAAGGCACAGTTTGGTTGCACAACCATATTTCAGCAATCAACATGGAAATAGATACCTTTTCTCATTTGCTACTACAACATAAAAGCTTTACTAAGAACGACATGGTGAAATTGAAACTCAAAAGTCTTCTGCTTAAAGTGTTGTTGAGGCTAATGCCATTGATTGATGTAGATGAATTCGATGGTCACGGTGAAATATTGAATGCGGTGGTAGCTATCGAGTGTACATTATCGTTAAAAGAATTAGATGAAAATTCAAAGCTATCAATTCGTCAATATCTTAAAGCAGGCTACATGAGTTTGATTGGATTATTGTTCAATTCATCAAAGTTTGCAAAGGTGGAATATTTAATTGTATCCTGAATACTGCATTATATTATTCTTTATTATCATTTCAGGCTTTCGTGTCTCTACAATATCAATCAATTGAAGAAATGGCCGGTTTCTTCGAAATAGTCATGCATGTGATCTCGAAATTGATAACCGATGACAGAGATTCTCATATAATCGAAAAGTACACGAATCTCCTGCAAACATGTATCCACAATATATCGAGAAGTCATCATCTGTTTATTGAACGACACGATATTTATCGTCGATTGCTAGTGCACCTTTCAGCATTCGTTATAATATGCAGAAAATGTCCTTCGCAGAAACGGCAAAAACAGCTCGAGGAGAATCTCGTGGGGATGATCCTTACGGACTCATATTGGGTCGGCATAATGGGGCTAGATATTTGGAGCGTGTATCTGCGATACCATTCGGTTGATCTACTGTGGGAATATTTCAAATTTTGGAAACTTATAAACGACAAATTTTCAGCGTTCCCATCTAGGCTAAGAGCAGTGTTTGTGAGGCGGTTACTTCGGAATATATACATTTTTGCACCTAGGAATATCCAGCGGAAGGCATGGACCGAATATTCTGTGTTGAAGAAGGAAAATTATAGGCTATGGGCAGCGGTGAAACTGAAAACAGTCGACAATGAGATCGCTGATATAGCAAACGAAGAGCTGAAGGAACGCGTTCAGAAAAATCTCCCAAATATTGGTAGTATGGAATCGTTTTTCAACCTCCTTCACGAAATATTACTCATCAATAGTCGTGAATGTAGAAGTCATCCACAAAAGTTTGAATCAGCTTTATTGGGGCTATGGAAATCATTTGCGATGCTAAATGTAGATGCAGTGAACAGCAGCTCGATAGTATGTACGCTTATTGACATATCGGCGTGTCCAATACAAAATTCGTCGTCACAACATTCAGAATTTAGCAAAATACTTACCGATACATTATCTGATAGGATTCATAGCTTAAGCCTGGTATCGAAACACCATTTGCTCAATCTTATTGATGGAGTATTACCGAGCGACGAGGGCAAAAAACTGCTGCAATTATTGACCGACGAAAATGACATGGTTCTCAGAGGAATAGCAACATACATGCTCAAAAAATCAAAGGGTTTGAAAAAACAAACGAATCTCTCATCATCCGTCGTGCGACCTGCTTCTTGGGATCGAACCAAATGTCAATCAATCGTGCATCACTGTTATTCTACGAAAGTGAAAATCGCAGTGGATCAACATATAAACGATAAAATCGACGAGCTTTTCCCTGATGATCATTTCTTATTGAAGGGGAGCTTGGGGGATGACGAAGACATGTATGCTGCAAAGAGACCAAAATTAGATCATGGCAATGAAAGCAATTATAGTAAAATGTCCGAATCGATTGAAATAATAAACCAACAGGTTAAAGTTCTGCAAGAAATTTCTCGCGAAAATTCAATGCACATAAATCAACTAGATAAGATAAGAAGTATATGCGCGATGCTAAACGCTTTTACTCATCCCGTTGATCTGTAAACCATAATTTTACTTTAGTAGTAGAACCATTTGGATAAGATTTGTCATGGTCATGGTAATTTATCTACACTATTGTGAAATCCCATTGTAAAATAAGATTTAATTAACAATACAATCAGTCCTTAGTTGGTGCTCTTCAATCTAGTATCTTCTTTACAAGTACTTTTTATCCCCTTCGTTCATATTGGGTAACTAGCATTTTCAGCTGTAGCAGAGCCTGATCTTTCTGGGTACATGTTTATCTCATCGATTTTTATTTATTCACTCAAAATAGATTTTTTGTTATCGATACCTTCAAACATTCACGTTTTTTTACTAGGTGAACGTTCATGGGTCCAATCGCAGTACTGTTCATTGATTGATCTTCTAATAGACCTTTTACAATTTCGTTTTACTATACATTTTCTAGAACTTGTACCAAAACTTGTCGTTATAATATCAAATTATTTTCAGACACATTTCGCTCAAGATTTTTCAATCACTTGCCAAACCCTAACATTCTAAATATGGCTCCCTTTGCTCGATTTGTTCTCGAGTTATGCAGAAGTTTGTGTTTCATTTGTATGGCACTCTGTCCTGTTCGACGGTCGACACTTTTCGGATGTAATGGATGTGAGGTTGTTTTGTTGGCCAAATATCGACTTTGACCACTATCTCGTCGTTTGGAAGATATTTACGCGGTTGTCGAACGTGCTGAAAGCTCGCACAGAGAGAGCAATGCGTTTCAACATTCAGCGGTTGAAAGCGGACAGCGTGGCAGCAGACTACACCAGAGAGTTGTGTCAACGAATTGAAGAACAGAGAGAACAAGTAGGAGATATGAATTGGCTGGGGAAATATATCCATAATGCCTCCTAAAACTTTAACATGGCAAATTGGATTCCATTTGCTTAGACAGAGGGGAGGGGTGTCGAACCACCATAAAAAGCATTTCTCGCTCCCTGGATTCTGCCAAATTTGGTCCCATTTGCTTGATTAGTTCTCGAATTATGCTCAAATTTGCGTTTCGTTTGTTTGGCAGTTCCCAATATTGTATTTTCGGCTTTCTATTCCATTGTTCGATTAGGCAGTACAGCAAAACAGATGATCTGAATCTTCTATTGGTGTGTTATTAATAGCACAAATAGTCCGATATTTCTTCTTGCAAGCAGCAGATCATGTGTGAATGGAGGGAGGCTTGATCTTCTCCACTTAATGTATGTTGCGTGGACGTAGTTATTCTATAATAATTCTATAATAACGATGACGCTTTAATCATCACCGTGTCGTGCCTAAGGTTCAGAAGTAGACGGCATTCGTTCAAAATCTGTTTTTACGTGATGGCATTCCGCTTCTCGATTTTGGTCTGCAACCTGGTTCTGACTTCCGAATTACATTTGAGTTCACAGCTAAAAACGAAACATTTGAACTTCAACGTCATCAGACAGGTGACAGGTTTTGTAGTCCTTGGTTACTTACTTTGTCGCATAGAAGTAACGGTTTGTTGATCATTGATTCTTAGAAGACGAATGAACCGTTCTGTTGAACTTCACCTCGTTGTGGCTCTTCGGTAGGATATAGCTAGCGTACCTTTCACGCTTTGATGGACCCAGTTTCCGCCGCAGCGATCTCACTTTGGGTTCATCTTCGAGTCGAATGGCGTTTTTGCCGAACAAAATGCGATATACATACAACGTCCAACACCGTGAAGTCTAAGGCGGCTCGCACACCGCAGCAATAAGCAACTAGCAAACTGCAGTACACAATATGCAACAGGAAACATATTTTGTTGTTCTTCGCATACCAGAGCAATAAAAACCCCTGACATTATGCAAACAATCGCCTTAATGTACGAAACTTGTCAAAATATGAGCGATAAGTTGCTATTCAACCGACACGCCGTGTTGCTAGCGACATGTGTTGCTCTGTAAAGGCGACAGCGATATCGTATTGCGTCGGTGTGCGAGATCAACAAAGATTAAATGGAAAAATCCATTGGTGATAATATTGCTTATTGCATGTTGACAGTTGCTAGTTGCTCATTGCTCCGGTGTGCGAGCCGCCTAAGTAACGAAATGAAACATCATACATTTTCCCAATGAAATCGTATGGTCGCATTCGCATACACCATCATGTCAAGGACGAGTTCTACGAGAAGCTCGAACGAACCTATGGCGAGTTCCCAAACACACTGTAAAATCATCGGTGATGCAAACTCACAAGTACACCTGGAAACATCCAAACGGTGAAACCTGCTCTCAAATCGATCACGCCCTGAACGACGGTCGACACTCTTTGGATGTTATGGATGTGAGCAGGGCTCTGCATAGTCATAGTCAACTGGGGATAGTCAGGAGACTCTCTGACTGACTATATCCGTATTCAGTTAGTAATGACTTTTGGTTTCTTCACTCAGTTTCTCCGCAAAAACGACTAAACAGTCAGTCGGGCGTTTAGTCGCTATTTCCCTCTACCGACTCGACTATATCATTTCATTCTTCCCATTGCATTTTGAAGTAACTTCCCCAAAAACGAATTCGTTCCTCTCTTTCTCTCTCCCATGTACGTATGCATGCATCGATGTTTGAGTTCAACGTGGTTTGACATAAGCTACAGGTGAGCTAGTTTTTTTTGTATCGTACATGAAAATTACTCACACGTATATAAAGCATGCAGTATGTGTGCGCTATTTTGCACCCTATTTACTAATACTAACGCGAGGACCTTTATAGCATACTTGATAAATATCTTAGTTCGTTGGTTTAAGTTCACGATGGGTAGACAATAAACTGTCCACTGATGGGGTAACTTCTTTTTTGCATCAGAAATCATGTCTTCGTTCCTCGTTATATGGACGTGAAAATAAGATTGCGTACGCGGGTATAAATTTCGCTGATCCGCACTCTGCCACACTGAGTAGTACACTGAAGAGTGCAATCTCATTCGGCTCATAATTCATATGCATGTTTCACCTGGTTCACTTTTTTCAGCGAACCACAGCGCTAAGTTAATTGAAAGCTACTTCTGCTCCTTCAGAGCGCACAGGTAGAAGCTTACCAGAGTGTACTCTCTAGTGAATTTATTAGCTGCACTGTAGAAAGTTTGTGCGTTCTTTTTCCACACTCTAGCGCGATCCTTCATCTTGCGCTCGCACATATCTAAAACTTCGGTGATTATAGACCAAAGAGGAGCGCTCTCGTTGAGGATGACGGAGTGGGTGGGTGAATTCAAGTTTCTCTTCGCTACACAGAGGATATGGACATCACTGTTCTGACCACTATCTCGTCGTTTGTAAGATCCTTGCACGGTTGTCGAACGTGCTGAAATCTCGCACCAAGAGAGCAATGCGTTTCAGTGGTTGAAAGCGGACGGCGTGGCAACAAACTACGCCAGAGAGTTAGATAGACGGATTGAAGAACAGAGAGAACAAGTAGGAGATATGAATAGTCTGAGAAAATATATCCATGGTGCCATCGAAACGATTGCAAGAGAGGTGGAAGACACGACACGAGGAAGACAGCGTTACAGCTGGTTCGAAGCCCAGCGCCACGACGAGAAGAACCATGCCAGGAGACGTATGCTTATTGTGGCTACGCGTCAGAACAGAGAGAGGTACGGGAATGCAAGAGCTGTCGAAAAAAGAGTCCATCGTCGGACGAATGCGCTCGCCAGCGCAGAGAGCAGCTATGCGAGAAACGACGCGTGATAAAACAGTCAACACCATCAGGAGCAAACATTTTCCTATGCCGACCATGTGTAACGACAATTATGGCAACCTGCTTAGTGGCAAGCGGACGGTTGTAGCCAGGTGGAAAGACCATTTTCAGGTATTGTTGAATGGAGAGGAAGAAGAAGATCAAATCAGGAACAGGGTAAGGATTGTGAGCGACGGACAAGCTGCGGAACTCCCAACACAGGACGAGGTTAAAAAGGCGACCAATGAGCTGAAAAATGGCAAGACAGCTGTGAAGGACAGTATCCCGGCAGAACTTCTAAAAGCGGGAAGCGAGCGGCCGCACGATGCGATCCACCAGATTATATCTAGGGTAGTAAAGAGGTCTTTAGACCCTTTAAGAGAGAAGCAGCGAAGTCAGGTAATATTTTTTTACCCAAATTTCAACACAATTATGAATGCCGAACGAGTTCAACTTCGTTCCACACGCGCTGCCTACTTTGAAGGGTTTGTGGGAAAACTCACTATTTACAATCATTCATTCAATGAATGTGCCTTCTGAAGCGCCTATCCGAGCTAGCGAATTCTTCTTATCTTCTTATGATTTTATGATTTTATGAGTATTCAGATCAACATATAAACTCGTCAGTTTTTTCAACATTTTTTCCTTCTTAATATATACTTCAGGATCAATGCAATTGGCGATCTAACGTACAAATCTACACCTAGGCGGCGCTGCGATGATGGTTTTAAATTTTGTCATGTGAGCTTATGGAAGGTTTATAGTTCTTTCCATAAATTACAATGTTATAATCATAAAAGATTATTTGATTGCGATGAGCTTTTAAGAAATTTAATTCTGCGCATTTTTATATATAACATGTTATTTTCTTATCCCTTTCAGTAGTGAAAATTGTATAAATATTGACAATGGTTGAATCAAAGACGGTAATTCGAGAGCACCATCAAAAACAAGTAGAAAAATGCATGGTTCTTACATGTGAGAACTACCTTGGAAAGTCCGGAAGTAAAACATACGTGATTTGTTTTTCAATTTTAGGTTACCTCATCATCATTTTCTTAGTTCAAAAACAGAATCTAGATGTCTCACCGATCGTTTACGTTTTGCGTTAGATCGCCAATTAATAACGACACATTTTTTAGTTTACAAACAAAAATATACTTCGTCTAGTATACTATCCTATTCACTCTTTTACGTCAAGCCCTTCAGAATCACTTGTAAAAAAGCGAACGCAGCCAGTAGGTTCGCGCGAGTTTTTTTTATAACAAGTCGTGTGGAGTCAACACAAACAGTGCAAACAGTCGTTCATATCTTCTACGCGAAACGCAAGAACTTAAAGTTCCGCTCTTGATCTGAATCTTGCGTAAATGAAATCATCATGGAAACAGAAGACGCGATACAACCTACACCTACCAGCGAGACCTCTAAAAAAATCAACGCCATCGATAAAGATACCGTACATAGAATCTGTTCTGGTCAAGTGGTGCTAAATTTGGCCACAGCAGTGAAGGAACTCGTTGAGAATTCGATTGACGCAGGGGCTACATCGGTAGAGATTAGGCTCAAAGATTATGGAGCGGATCTGGTGGAAGTTTCAGATAACGGAAGCGGGGTCGAAGAAAGCAACTTTGAGGGTTTGACTGCCAAATATCACACTTCGAAGCTGAAGGATTTTTCGGACCTAGCATGCATTGAAACATTTGGATTCCGAGGAGAAGCGCTTAGCTCATTGTGCGCTCTCTCCGATATGGTCGTCGTCACAAGGCATGAATCAGCTCCGCATGGAACCAAGTTAGACCTGAACAATCGTGGAGTGATATCCAAACGAAGTCCATGCGCTAGAGCCATTGGCACAACGATAAGTTTGTCGAATCTTTTCTCCACGCTTCCCGTTCGTAAAAAAGAATTCCAAAAAAACGTTAAAAGGGAGTTCACCAAAATGTGCCAAATACTGCAGGCTTATTGTCTGGTCTCGATTGGAGTGCGAATCGTCTGTACGAATCAGAACAAGAAAGGTGCAAAGACGGTGGTGATGAACACCCAAGGGAAGGGGTCCGTACTGGATAACATAATAACGGTGTTTGGTTCGAAACAAGCCGCGGAATTGATTGAGCTGAAACCTGCGATAAGCAGCAGTGGCAAGATTATGGATCTCAATGAAAGTGATTTCGACGATAGTCTCTCACTCACACAGGAAGAGGTTGATAATCTTAATTTGTCCAGGTACACCATAGATGGTTACGTTTCTAGCTGTGATCACGGATCTGGACGCTCAACTAAGGATCGTCAGTTCTTCTTCGTAAACTCACGTCCATGTGAACCGAAACAAATAATTAAACTGGTTAACGAAACATACCACAAATATAACGCTAATCAAAGTCCGTTCGTCTTTTTGAATTTGAAAATGGATCGTGGGGATGTGGATGTTAATCTTACACCGGACAAACGGCAGATTTTGCTAAACAATGAAAAAATACTGCTTCTGGCTCTCAAAAAATCTTTACTCAAAACATACGGAAATATACCGTCAACTTTCAAACGACAAAATTTAAACGTGAGTGGAACTACTCGACTCCTGAATATTTCATTCGAATCCGATCGCGAAGTCAAAGATGACGATACTCTTTCCGATTTGGATGTCTCCAAACAGAGCAGATTGTCGGATGTCTTGAATCAGTGGAAAGCCACAAGGGCAAGCGAGGACGGACAGTCGGTAAGTGGGACTGGAAAAAGGAAGCGTGAAAAATCGGAGACGTTGCCGACAATGCACGATTTTATCAGAGTAACCCCGAGAACAAACGTAGATAATGGCAATCAATCGGGATCAGACTCAGAGAATGAACATAAGATGCAAAAAATGCCCAAGATGATTCATTCGTCTATCGAAGCAGAAGAAGAAAGCTTACAGGATGGGCGTAAAATCGAGATCATGGAACCAAAGGGAACGTCAGATAACTTGGTTCTTGGCGGTAAGTTGATCTGATGTGTTATTATTATTATTATAGAGTTATGGCATTTCTCAGCATTGAGCTGGAATATTCACCTACCCCCGGACTTCCTGAATGCCAAAGGAGGATTAGGCTCTGTGGTATTTTTTTTCTCTCTTTATAATATTGTCTGCACAATCGTCGTGTTCTAATTGTGGTGATTCAAGAACCTGCGTACTATGTTACATGTCCTAAGAATAACCGCTTTCTGCAGAACCGCAAGCTGCTCTGTTACTTGCAGCTCCTCCAATGACTGCGTGAGAGAGTGTGGAACTAAACCAGTAGCAGAGATCACTACTGGTATAATACGGATGCCTATTAAAGACCACAATATCGAATAGCTGGTATTCGGACATTCTGCAACAGTCGACAACGTTTCCGTGCAAGATGTACTTCCGGTAGTTTTTGGTTGCTATTATCCGGTCCTGGATGGCTACCATAAACCCTTCTGTTTCAGAAAAAAGTCCACCTCGCACCAGCCACGTGTTCGATAATGCTTTGTTAATATGCGCTCTAAACGATGGGGGTGCGTCCCATGATGTTCTTTTTGCTTCCACGGTTTTTTTTTTCTTGTGTAATCTGCAAATTGCAGCTTAGCTCGTACTGCTCCTGCGCCAGATGTAGGGCACTGAATCCGTGGTCCGCCTCACAAACAGCGCGATAGATATCGTGACGGGTCTGACTTTCTACGAAGTATCTCCGCAACTGCTGGATCTGGGAAACGCAATGCTCTTTGATGTCAATAACACCTCTTCCTCCTACAACACGTGGCAAGGTGAATCTCTCTATGGGTGACTTTGGATGATGCATGCGGTGCTTAGTGAACGTTACTTTCATTGTTCTTTCAATGGCTTCTAAATCGGTTTTTGTCCACTTCAGTACCCCGAAACTGTACGTAGAGTAAGGGAACGGCAAGCTTGTTGATGGCTTTGGTTTTTTTCCCACCGAAAAGGTTTCTTCTTAAAACCTGATTGATCCCAATCAAGAATTGTTCCTGGAGTTCCTTGATTTTGTATGACAAATCCCTATCATTGTGTGCGGTATTGAAACGTATGCTTTCTTGTAATCAATGTACGCCATACTCAGTTTCCTTTTGTTTCGGCTAGCTTGTCCGACGATGACTGCATCGATAATGACTTGATCTTTGCAGCCTCACGTGTTTTGTTTATAGCCTTTTTGTTCTTCTGTTATTATTTCGTTAACATTGCAATGCTTTTGAATCTTTCTGTTAATCACCGACGTAAGTAGCTTATACAGGCTCGTTAGACATGTGATTGGCCTGTACTTCACCGCATTTGCTGTGTCTTGATCCTTCGGCATCAGATGAGTAATTCCGCTGGTCACGAACTCCGGGACTCCTTATTGAAGCACTCTGCCATTCGCCCATGAGTTGAAGAAATTTTTTTGTATCAGAAATTGTGCACGAAATCTGGTCCTGGAATAGTCCAATTCTTGGCAAATCGAATAGCTTCGTTGATATCATGGCCGGTTACCACAACAGCAGGCATTGCTTCAAGTCCGTTTCCGTATTCCTCTTCCTCTGCCAACCACATCCTGCTACTTCGGTGTTGAATAGGGTTCTCCCATAAACTGGGTTGAGAGCTCCGTTCCGTAAAACTGGGTCACTGCTGCATCCATGTGGGAAGCCAATTCGTTATTTAGTTGATCTCGTTGTTGATCCTCTGCCGGCTCTTGTCCTCTAGGCTCTTCCACTGGATCCGGTGGTGGTGCAATCGATTCACGCCTCTCACTAGCAAACAATGCACTCAGCCTAGCAGAGCTCTTTCTCGACATATCGCTCGATCTTCCACTCTCTCTACGCAATTCTCGTTGCAATTCCAACTTGATGGCCTCGCTCGGTTTACGGGCTGAGCCCATTGACTAGGGGTCCGCTTTTGCATCAATTCCTCTAGCCGTTCGCATGTACCTCCGTTCCAGGACCAGCTCCAGTCCGGGGGCCCTCGTCTGATCGCATTAATAAAATTCTCTATGATCTCAATTCCATGTTTGGTTATTTTCCTATTCCCGGGAAAACACGGGTTGGCACAGGTTGCTTCTTAGAGTCCTCAACCTGCCTGAAGGACGGTATCTCAGCCGTTCCTAACCTGGAATACAGACGCTGTTGTGGGCCGCTCATAACATGGTGAACAGACGCTACACTAGCCCACCATCCCTGTTTTCATACGTCCCAAGGTCCCACCGGGGTTGGTTACCCGATCTTTCCAAGGGTTGCTCGCATCTCATTTAGTACCGCGTGACGGAAGGCCCTCCTAGGGACCCGGAGTTCCTGGGCAGAGGCTGAATGTCGCAATGGGAGCTACGAGACACGTGCAACAGGCTTTACTAACCTTGTTATTATTATTAGTATATTATTATACATTATTATCTAATGCATCGCTCCTTGGAACATTTCTAGTTCCGCTTGTTTCCGAAGAGAAGATTCACCTTACCATTTGTCGCAACAAGAGTCCATCTGAGGGATCATTGTTACGCTTTGAGAAGATACAGCCCGACTTACAAAAAGCAGATTCAGTGAACGGTTGCTCACCTGAGAAAAGACCCATTACGATTGAAGATGCCAAGTCAATGGTTTCTCAGGATGGAGAAACGCAGGAACTAATAAGAACAAACAGGATGGAACCAGTTGAAGTTACCGAAATAGAAGATATTCCTAATGAAACAGATATATCATTTCGATCGACTAGTAGAAAGAACATACACATAGATATAGTGTCCCTCAAGGATATCATCAAGCAAGAACAAACATTAATCCAACAAAAAACTGAAAACCGGAAAACCCAACTTAACCGGTTGAAGTTCAAAAGCAAAATCAATCCTACGAACAATCGTGCAGCAGAGGATGAACTGCAGACAGAAATATCGAAGGAGAAGTTCTCTCAAATGGAAATAATTGGACAGTTTAATCTGGGCTTCATAATCGTTCGATTAGAGCAAGATTTATTCATTATTGATCAGCATGCAACAGATGAAAAGTATAATTTTGAGGATCTTCAAAAGAACACAGTTTTGCAGAGTCAGAAACTGGTTGTTCCACAACCTCTGGAGTTAACCGCTGTGAATGAAATGATACTGATGGATAACTTGGAAGTGTTCGAAATGAACGGCTTCAAATTCGAGATCGACGGTGGAGCGTTGCCAACGCAGAAAGTGAAATTACTATCGAAGCCGTTCAGCAAAAATTGGGAATTTGGGAAAGAAGACATCGATGAGTTGGTTTTCATGCTACAAGATGCTCCGCCCAATACGATATGCAGGCCATCTCGTGTGAGAGCAATGTTCGCTTCCAGGGCATGTCGTAAATCGGTAATGATTGGGAAGGCCCTCCCGGTTGCAGAGATGAGAAAGCTGGTGAATCACATGGGTGAAATAGAACAACCATGGGTTAGTTTGTAGTAAGTGCTATGATAGAGTTTGTATAATTTGCTTTTTTTTAGAATTGCCCACATGGACGACCGACAATGAGACATCTGGTTAACCTCGCTATGATTAGGCAAACCGAAAACTCAGTCGAGCAACTGGCGTGAATCTGAAGATCAGCAGCGAGACTTTCGCAATTTATAGTTTTTATTTTAGAAATAAAGATTTACATGAACATTATTTATTATGTCTCAGTCTCAGCTCAATAGAGGCAATCCGCTCAATGAAAGTTGATAAACGCTCATCTTATTTCCTAACAAGAATAAGACATCTATTGAGTGTTTTGGTCGAAAAATTATTCAAGATTACCTTAGCATGGGTTCCCTCTCATTGCTCGATTCCGGGGAATGAGAAAGCGGACTCGCTAGCTAAGGTGGGCGCTTCAGAAGGCACACTTTTTGAAAGGCAAATTGCTTATAACGAATTTTTTCACATTCCTCGTCAGGACACACTCGTTAGTTGGCAGCGCATGTGGAGTGAAGATGAGTTCGGTCGTTGGTTACACACGATTATCCCTAAGGTCTCGACGAATGCATGGTTCAAGGGATTGAATGTAGGTCGTGATTTCATTCGCGTGATATCTCGGCTTATGTCCAATCACTACAACCTAAACGCGCATCTCTATCGCATTGGGCTCGCAGCAAACAATCTTTGTGATTGTGGCGATGGCTACCACGACATCGAGCATGTTGTCTGGTCGTGTATCCGGTTCCATGCTGCTCGCTCTCAGCTCTCTAGAGCACTGAGAGCAAAAGGCAGACAATCGGATATCCCCGTCCGGGATATCTTAGGTAGCCGGGATCCTGATCTTCTGCTTCATCTATACCTGTTCCTCAGAAACGCCGATGTCAACGTTTAATGATGTTTCCTTCGTTGTGTCCCCGTTTCATATCCCTCCTATCCGTTCGATAAACTTTTACTTAGTCGCGGCAATACATACACACACTCTTTACAGATGCACGGGCCGAAGGTTGTGCAGTCCACTGATCATTCAACAAGAGCCAAAGGTTGTACCGCTCATGACAACTCTACACGAACTGATGATTGCGCCGGCTAGTGACCATTTTCTGGATTCCTCGAGTCGAGAAAGACGCACCACGCTAGATATGGGGTACAGACTAGGGAGCGTTGCTGATTAATGGTCAGCTGCATCCCAATAGGAAGTAGCCCGTGTCGGGCACACGTATAGAACATCGAAGACTGCAACATACCAATTATGAGAACACTTGTAATACTAACCTCGAGCCAACCGCGAGTAATCGGTTACATATTACTAACATAGTTGTAAGACAAAAATTGTCAAAATATTGGACTCCCGGCCCCGTCAGGCTAACGCCACATGTGCCTTAATAAAAAATATATTTTGGAAAAAAAAAATTATTTATTATTTTTTTCCAAAATATATATGTTTTTATTAAGGCTCATTAGGCGTTAGCCTGACGGGATCGGGAGTCGACAGAAGCCTTAGGGAGTCGGGAAAAGACAGTTTTCGTCTTATGACCAGTCTTCAGAAAATATGCGATGCGCTGCACTCGAGTTTAATTTTCATCAGCGCGCGTTTATAACAAACACGTATTTCTCTTGGTACTAAGTGTACCAAATTCACAAACACCAGAGCGCCGAATGGACACAGTGCAGAATTCAAATACTAAACATCGCTTTTCACTTGTGTGATGCGCACCACACACACACACGCGGATTTTCGAAACTCCAAAAATCTTGGAAATCCGAGGCAATCTGGCAGTGCCTGTGCCGAGCGGTGCCAGCTCAGCATGACAAGCATGACTCCTCCAAGAACTGCTTTCTTAGTGAATGTACATATTAAATGATTTTTTATAAAAGCGTTCATTAAACAGCACATCGTCGCGATCCGAGTTGAGATACCGCCAAGGATCTGACATAATAATTGCGTTGGTTTATTTTCCTGGCTAAGTTCCTGGTGTTCCCACCCAAGAGGTTGCGACGTTCGTAAATTACTACAGAGAATTCATCAAAGGCTACACCATCGGCTGTGATGTCAATGCTCATCACGCTTTGTAGGGTAGTTCTGATACAATCAGTGCCAGTATAGGCAATGAACCAACGTTTACAAATTTCTTGTCTGATTCCTGGACCTAACACTGTGCAGTCCGGTAATTTCTGAGAAAATAAACAACTGGTAAGTTTCGGAAGAAGCGTCTTTGTCTGATCACAGACACATTATGTTTGAATGGGATGGTGGCTTGACAGTACAGATAATAACGTGATCGTAATAAAAACTATTGGGAATGATATTCACTTGAACGCGAGTCAAAAATTCTCAATATAAGAATAAGGTCGTCTCTACAACTTGAATCAACTTCAAAATAATCAAACGATATGATAATCTCTGTCTATAACAGTAATTGTCCACTAAAGAAAGTTTCTTGGACAATAAACATTCCTTGGAGGAACAAAAGGCGGCTTCGTGAAAGAGTGCGGAAACTGTTCAACAGAGCTAAAATTACTTCGGATTGATCTCTCCTGCCAAAAAGTTCAGTGTCGGCCCCTAGGGATTGACGCGGGGCTCAACGTGTTAGCCGAATATAGCAGAGAAGTAAGACGACCTAAACGAACATCCTGGGTAAATAACTGCATTGATAAATAAAGCATTGAAGGTAATCCAATCGTTGCAAGACTCAGTAGGACTCTTGCAAAAGTTCACTCGAACGGGATAGGTTCCCTTAAAAAAAACACAAAATCTTTCTCAGAAGCAGGGCTCTGCATACTCATAGTCATAGTAGGATAGTCAGCTGACTATCTGACTGACTATATCCGTATTCAGTTAGTAATGACTTTGGCTTCTTCACGCAGTTTCTCCGCCAAAACGACTAAACAGTCAGTCGGGCGTTTAGTCGTTATCTCCCTCTACCGACTCGAGTATATCATTTCATTCTTCCCAGTCAAATTGTCCTCATTGCATTTTGAAGTGACTTCCCCCAAAACGAATTCGCTCCTCTCTTTTTCTCTCCCATATACGTGTGCATGCATCGATGTTTGAGTTCAACGTGGTTTGACATACGTGACAGGTGAGCTAGATTCTTTTGTATCGTACACGAAAATTACTCACACGTATAAAATAGCGTGCAGTGTGTGTGCGCTATTTTGCACGCTATTTACTAATACTAACGCGAGGATCTTTATAGCCTACTTGATAAATGTCCAAGTTCGTTGGTTTGAGTTCACGATGGGTAGACGACAAACCGTCCATTGATGGGGTAACTTCTTTTTTGCATCAGAAATCATGTTTTCGTTCCTCTTTATATGGACGTAAAAATAAGGTTGCGTACACGGCTATAAATTTCGTTCCTAGGGGAGTAGCAATGTGGATTGAAGTCAGTTGAATGGAGAGGAAGATTTGTATTTATTAGTTGAGTCAGTTAAAATAACCACTGGCTGGACTAGTTCACCAGTCTTCCTCGCTAGTCAACGCTAGTAAATTCATTTTCTAGTCAAGTCACTTTTTGTTGTGGGCGACTGCCGAAACAGTTCTAGTCGAAGCGAAGCTACTGAAAGTAGAGTCGGTCTTCATTTTTCACCTTCGAAGATTTCGGGTCCTGCTCAGAAATATTAGACTTACTGATGAAGAATCATTCCCCGGGATCCACATTTGTTCATTCTAATACTGGTCCTAGCTATACCCGTGACATAACATGCTCTCGAAGGTGCCTCACAGGATCTGAAAGTGTAAAGGAGGTCACAGACAGTTGCTGGATTAGTTTTCACGAGGGCCAGAGTAGAAACCTTGGTGAGATCTTTAATCCTTTAACGGGCCGTGAGAACTACGCACGTAATCAATGCAAACTCCAATGCAACGACATGTTTTAGTGCTAATATACACAAAACAATTTTTTTCAATACTCAAAACAATTAAAAACATTGAAAAAATTGGTGGCAATATAGTTGCTACTGCTCGTCTAGCGTAAAATGTTGGTGGCAATATAGTTGCCACTGCCCGTCTAGCGTAAAATCAAGACGGGTCTATGGTACTAGGTGAGGCCGTTTCGTCACTAAGTTGGTTAGGGGAGCGGTATATGAAAACAGTACGGAAGAAAGCAGAAGGGGAATGTTTTCCTTGAAGTGTGAAAGAGACAGACTGATCACGAGCGAGCTTGAGCACAAGCGTATTGTGTTTTGTTTACAAACAAAACACAGTAGACTTCCAAGATGGCTGAAGAGTGGTTTTAGCAAGTTGGCCCACCTTAGGATATACTTCTACGCGCCTTGCGTAAAATGTTGGTGGCCGTCTAGCGTAAAATCTTGGTGGCGATAAAATTGCCACCTGGCCCGTCTAGCGTAAAATGTTGGTGGCAATATAATTGCCACCTAGGCCGTCTAGCGTAAAATCTTGATGGCAATATAATTGCCACCTGGCCCGTCTAACGTTAAGGCGGCGGTGACACTGGATGCAGAGAAGTGATCGTACGAATTGTATGCAATAGTGAAAGTAAACAACCACATTGAGTTGTATTGGTGTGGTTACATTGCTTCCCCCTTGCTTCGTTCGAATTCGTCTGTTTCTATCGAACAAAATTGTTTGTTTCTATTCGTACAATCAAATTTTCGTGCGTACTCCTATCCAAAGTAACCTTAGCCTAAATGTTGGTGGCAATATAGCTGTTACTTCTAGAGGCCCCAACCGTTTCATGAGCCTAAGGAAAGAATCAAACAAAAAATATGTAACGTTTTTAGGGGGGAGGGGCAGATGTTGGGGGTCATACACAAATAATGTGACGCTCCAAGGGGGAGGGAGGTTTTTCGAACCGTGACTATTCATACAAATCAAAACTAAGATTCATTCAAAAAGTGAGACAAGGGGGAGGGGGTTGAAAATGCTTTTTTGCGTGACGTAATTTGTGTATCACCCCATTGTAAGTTGTGACGAAGCGTACAATAAATATTAAGTTCCATACAAAATGCATGATAAGCAAAGGATGATTGTTGGAAATATACGTTACATACTTTACGTTGATCAACCTACACTTAAGGGTTCATTCACAGATTACGTAACGTTGATGCGGGAGGGAGGGACTATGATGATACGATATTTTGAATGCATTTAGTAAAGAAAAAAACGTTTCGAAGAGGAGGAAAGAAGTCAATTCAGTTCAATTTTTGGCGTTCCGTAATTGGTGGAAAACCCTATACTAAAAATTTTCAGGTTATTACACCTTTGTTTATTCTTATAAAAACAGTTTGAAACATGACAATAATTTTGTCACTATTGGCTGGAGCATTTTATGGAAGATTCTGCTTTTCATGGAACAATCTGAAACACGGTGTTGCACAAAGCGTTATCTTACACTTAGTGCATTGTATTTTTGGTCTTTTATTCCTGGTTTTCGTACTAGAGGTGTGCAATCCAGCTCATCATGATGAACTGCTCAGATCAGCTCAGCTCATCTAGAAGAGCTGTTCTTTATGAACAGCTCTTCAGCTCAGTTGTCAGAGTCGACATCTGGTGGCGACTTTCAATTTGGGTCCCAAACTCGATAGTGTAATCTTTATCAGATTAGAAGACGAAGCCAGTTTAAAATGTTAAAATTTAAATGAATTTTTGTCTATACATTTCCGATATTTTTACTGAGACTTTTCATTATAATATAAAATTGTCTTCAAGAAGAATTTTTTGAGATTTTTTCACCGACTACAAACAAAGTGTTTTAGACTAATTTAATACACAGATTTTAATTTTCATTCATAATTTGAATTTTAAAAACGTGCTCATTCTGCCTGAAAGTCAATTATTATTTTTGGCGCCCCCTAAAACAAAGCCCAATTCCGTCAACCCGAATATAACAGTTGAAAAGACAAGGAACAAATGAAACTGAACTGTTATCATAACACGGAGAGCGAGAGACGGTCAGTTCACTTGAATATTACAGCTCACACACTCTCTTCAATTCTACAGCTCTTTTCTCTCCTTCATCATCATCAAAGTGAGCTGAAGAGCTGTTTGATTTTTTTTGCGAGCTGTTCCGCGTCAACTCACTTCAAAGAGTCGATTCTTCGGAACAGCTCATGAGCGGATGGCACATCTCTAATTTTGACGAGTGTCTGTTCTCTATTCACTGGATACTTCAACTAGCGCGCTGACTGGCATCGTCTAAATCAGCCTTTACAGTTGACTGTAGCTGTTACGTGAATTTCGTGATCATATAGATATTGTACTATTTCGTAGGAGGTAAAAAATCTGTCACAACTTAAATGACCTTGAAAACAATCTTGGATTGCTGGGTCAACTGCTTTACTACTTGTGCCCCCAGACCGACAGTTGGTGATTTATTGTCACGTTTACCGGAATAAATATCAAATTGGAATACGTATCCTGTTTCACTGTCGGCTCTGACCCAGACCTTATATCCTCTTTTTACCGGCTTGAGTGGCATATACTGTTTTAGTGAGGATCGGACTTTGAATTGAATCATCGCTTCATCAATTGACTGCGATGGTGTGCATTTGGCAGCATTTTGGCATGCAGAGTTCAATAAGTCAAGAAGTGGGCGACTGTTGAACTGCGTACATGTTTGTGTGACCAACAGCTCTATTACACTGTCATCGAAAAATTTTGCAAAATAAACCGACGGTTTCGTGTTGTGCGGAAAATTATTGTTCACGTTGGGTTGCTGGGGTCAATCGTCTTTTTTCCAGTCAGTTTCTTCTTCGTCTGATTGGTCTATTTCAGAATAATCATCATTTTAATACAGGCTGAATAACAGATTTCTTAAAAATACTTACGGTTCTGGAGACCCGAAGAAGACGGTTGTGGTTCATTTATCGAAGCAGTTTTTTCCGTCCCAGCGTCTCTAGCATGATCATTTTCTCTTAGCGAAAGCTTATCGAGGAAAACTGAGAGCGATTTGCGTCTGTTCAATGCTTCTGGATCAGCTTCCAACTCGTCCTCAGATACATCGAGATTATCGGACAGTTCAAAAGTCTCCTCTAATTTTCTGCCATCGACCGGTTCTGTATGTGCCATGAAAAGTAACAGCATTATAAAACAATTACGTTTTCCAGCGCAAAAATTAACATTTAAAGACGGTTATGGACACCAGAGGCGCAGAGTTCTAGGTCTTTTTCAGATGTATTCCGTTCAGTTTCACTGTCCTTATCATAGTCGTCACTTGCCCCAAGAATATCGATTATGGATAAATCCGGATTGATGCCGGTAAACGATCCCGCATCTGTTTCAAAACCATCCTGAGATACATCAGGAGAAAATCCACAAATCTCCTCCAACTTTTTTTCGAGGTTGTCGTCCGATTCACTTTCGCTCGACATAGCTTCAGCTGAAATGTGTAACCGGAAGTTATATCGCAATAAAAAAAATGGTTCGCCACAGAGAATCGTTGTTTTCCATTACGTGATCACAGCATTTTGCACATATTAAAATTGTACACTAAAACTTTGAAATGAGTTTTGCTAGTATCTCGAAAATTGTGAATTGTTCCTACGAATTATCAGTTTTATGTTTACTCCACTGAAAGATAAACAAAAACAAAAACACGGAAAAAAAACAATGAACATAAAACAACACACGCTAAAATACACAAATAATGATTTTCAATGTGCAACACAGTTTAAAACATTGAAAAAGTTGGTGGCAATATAGTTGCCACCTGCCCGGCTAGCGTAACATGTTGGTGGCAATATAATTGCCACCTGGCCCGTCTAGCGTAACATGTTGGTGGCAATATAATTGCCACCTGGCCCGTCTAGCGTAAAATGTTGGTGGCAATAGCGGTAAACACTTGATGGTAATTTTTTTTTATATTTGAATTTTTGATGTTAGTTACAACAAAAACAACTAATAAAACTCATGATCAGACTCAGCAGGTCCTAAACAGTTCATATGTATTGAAAACTTCAACAAAATGACTGTTTTTCAATTACTTTTCGGGAAATTTGCCCTTACTGCTCAAAATTAGGAGTTGTTCACATGAAAATGGCTCCAAAATGAATAGTTTTTGATTTTTTCGCGCTCAAAAAAATCAGGCATGTTGCTAGATATCAGAACTAGTTACCGCAAAAGGCTAGAAGTGATAATTTTTTGTTAAAGAAGAGAAAAAAATAAAATGGTAGGTGGCAATATAGTTGCCCGTTGAAGGGTTAAACCATACAAACCTCGAGGTGCAGATGGGATTTTTTCAGCCCTGATTCAAAATGGAGAATAAAAATTAATTCCGTCTCTAATCGAGATTGAGACCAATAAGTTTATCAACAATACTGTTGAAAACTAGTAAGAAAGTATTATATGAATCTTTCGTCAAAATTAACTGCAACAAAATGTTACCCAAATAGAGGAATTCGAATTAACCAATAATGGAACATCGACAACCTGATAGACCACGCGACCAGAATGACAACATGATACGTGATTATTGCAAGAAAAAAATATTCGTTCGATTAATCGAAAATCAATTATTCGAATGAATTGAGCATTGAAAAATGCCCCAACGATTAATCAATAATCGGATAAATGAAAAATTTAGACATCACTACCTCAGCATGTTCCTGTTATTGTTTGGAGAAATTTTTTCCTGGCACTTCTGTTTCAGATGCGTTTCAGTATGTCTTCCCCAGGTACATTTAGAATCAAAATATACACCCAGCTCTTTGAAAAACAGAGTGCATGATCGTTTTGCCGGATATGTGAAGCTTTTTTTCGGGCGGGTTTGTACTTCCTAGTAAAAAAAGAGCATTTCGGTTTTCTCATTATGTTATATTATAAGGCAAGTAATCTAAAATAAATCAAACGCTTATCGTTCGGAAAATGTTGAATCCGCTGTGTGCTGTGGAAAGAATAACCCCTTTGAGCTGGGGATGCCAATGAAGTTCCTTGATTTCTGTTTGGCCCTGATGAATGAAAAGCAGCTGTGGTGGCAGTGTTTTCAACTGGGGATCATTTCTTTCGTCATCGTCGTCTCGCTCAACCGACAAATCCCACAATGCAATTTGATCGTCATCTCCTCCGGACGCCAAAACTGACGACTCTTTCGGGTGCCATTCGACGGTTGTTATGTGGTTGGTGTGATGTTTGAATGTTGCCACCACTGATTTAGTCTGGAAAAAACGAAGATCCCACACGTGCATATACCCATCATCGCCACCTAAAATAACAAATTAAATTATCGATCGATCGATTTCATATTAAAAGTTAAAAAAGGCGAATTACCACTCGCCAGTAGAGGTTCGCTCTTATTCCAGCTAATTACGTTCACATCGCTTTCATGTGCGTTCGCCGCGGTCAGCATGCAAGCCTTCGATGGGGCGGCTCGACAGTCCCAAATTCTTATTGATTTGTCAACTGAACAAGTAGCCAGTACATTTGCCTCGTTTGGGCTCCATTGGATGTCCTCGACAGACTCTGTATGCCCCACGAGTGGCCGTTGATCAACAGTCCATGAGCCTTTGTCATTTGGGCGCCAAATGTGGATATCCCTTCGGCAATCCCCGGTAGCTAGCATACCTCTTGTCGTGGTACACCAGTCGATAGCAAATCCTTCCTTCTGATGACCGGAGAAGGTAAAATCCGGCTTAATATCATCACCAACTTTATTGGTTTCATAGTTCTTGCAAGCATGGTCATCATCCACCGCTGTCAGCTGGTCGCTGATATTGTAGATGTTTACTCGACCCATTTCGCTCCAAGTGGCCACATAGTGCGTATTATTGAATGTAGTGGCACGAATTCTATTTACACAACCTGCATGTTTGATCATGGCGCAGTTCATTTGTGGCCGCTTATCTTCCTCATCCTCATCTTCCTCGTCGGAATCTGATTCCTCTTCATCGTCACGCTCCTTCGATGTTCGGTGCAAATTGGACATTTTCATGACAATAACACTATTAACGTGTGTTCTGGCCGCCTGTGTGCCAGCGACCAGAAACGCCGTCAACGGGAAAGTTTCGCGATCCTCACCGAGTGGATCTGGAATAATGTCGAAACTCAAGCAAGGAGCTCCTGTGTGAGCCTGGTGTAGCATAACGTAAGCCGATTCGTCACAGACGAGTTCCTCATCGTTGTTTAGCTTTCGTCCTGGAAGGTAGACTTGGCCATCCTCCTCGTTATTCGTTCCGTCGTCGTTTTTATCATCGTTGTCATCATCGCTCTCGCCGGCGAGAATGGCGTCTTCAATGTTCTGATCTTCAGCTACTTCCATGCGTTCCTCATCTTGCGATGACATGTTCACTTCACTTGATCTGTTCACTAAAGTTTTGAACAACTTTTTCACTTTTAGAGTATAAAAAGGAGCAGCACAAGCATCCACGCGACGTTGAAAATCAGACGCACATGTTTCACTCCGATGACGTTTGAAATACATAAACATGGAAACTCAAGGTTTTTCTAAAGTAGGAATATTTTTTCGGTGGCAGATTGATGATCAGTAATTTATGGGGTGGAGTATGAGGCAGAATAAACAAAAATTGCGTCGTCATTAATTGCATTGAATATAAAGGGCCTGATTCGCGAATACACTTCACGGTGGAAACGAAATAAACGGCACGCCATAGAACTACGTTTTACGAGTTAGTGAAGTGTCGTAGATAATGATGAGTTTTCAGGCAGAATGAGCACTTTTCAAATATAAAATCATTAATGAAAATTAACTTCTTCGTATCAAACTGGTATTCAATGTGAGTGGAAAACTTTGTTTTCTTCATGTGATATAATAATCTCATACAAAAATTTCATCTGAACATAATTTGATATTATAATGATAAATTTAGTGGGAAACTAATCTCACATCCAGATGTCGACACCGTATCGTTGTCATCGCGAATACGTTTCATTCCGTTTCCACCGTGACACTTCACTTAATCGTAAAACGTAATTCAATGGCGTGCCGTTTATTCCGTTTTCATCGTGAGGTGTATTCGAGAATCAGGCCCGAAGTGTATCCGCGATGACAACGGTACGGTGTCGACCTCTGGATACGAAATTATTTTCCCACCAAACCTTATCATTATAAGAACAAATTATCTTCAGATGAAATGTTGAAGAAAATACTAGGCTGTCAAAAAAGTCCTGCGGTATTGTTTTTGAATTTTCATTTGTTCATAAAATTAGTTACAATCATCTGTTTTAAGTCAAATATGCGCCGTTTTGTTCGATGACTTGTTCCCAACGAGATGCCAACTTCATAATACCCCTGTTATAGAAGCTCGCTTCCTTATTGGCAAAAAACTCGGAAAGCCAGTTTTCACAGGCCTCTTTTGTGGCTAACTTCTGACTACCTAGCTCGTTCGCCATGGACAAAAACCGGTGGTAGTCACTTGGTGCAAGGTCCGGACTGTACGGCGGATGCAAAAGAACCTCCTATCCGAGCTCCCGGAGCTTCTGGCGCGTCACCAAAGAAGTGTGTGTTGTTCTTATGGACGACAATGCGGCCTCTGCTTATCAAAGATGCCTTTCAAGCGGTCCAGTTGTTGGCAGTACAGGTCCGAATTGAGCGTTGGCCATAGGGAAGCAGCTCATAATAGATTATTCCTTGACAATCCCACCAAACACACAGTAGAACCTTCCTGGCCGTTAATGATGGCTTGGCCACCGTCTGAGCCGCTTCAGCGGGCTTCGACCACGACCGTTTGCGCTTCACGTTGTCGTAAGTGACCCACTTTTCATCGCCAGTCACCATCCGCTTCAACGAAAACGTTGAAACCATCGTTGTGCGGTGGAAATGGAAACTGTATCGGGTCCATAAACTGCACAAATTTTATTGGCAGCTTGAGATGCATTTTTGCCTTTGTCATAGTAGTACTGTTAAATATGTCGGATTTTCTCTTTATTTTGCTCCATATTTGCGACACTAAAACTCACGAACGACTTAACCAAACAAAACACTGTCAAGGACTATATTATAGCGCGCAAAAATACCTTTCCAACAAGCTATAGTATGACTCGATACAATGAATACAACTATAACTACGCGCTTACAACGACACCTCGCGGAAATACCGCAGGACTTTTTTGACAGCCTAATATGTAGAAAACAATGTTTTCCATTCACATTGAACACTAATTTGAAACGGAGAAGTTAATTCTCATTGATAATTTTTATTTGAATAGTGCCCATTCTGTCTGAAAACCCACTATTATCTATGACGCTTAACTGACTCGTGGAAAGTAGTTCAATGGTGTAACGTGCATTTCGTTTTCACCGTGAAGTGTATTCGAGAATCAGCCCTTATGTTATAAATTTTTGGGCCAACAATACCCATAAAACGATAGAATCGTTCAATTTTCATTGATGGCTAGTGTATTATTACTTATTTTCATTATTTAAATTTAAAAGAAGAGAAAGAGGTGTGGAAAATCTATATTTCGGAAGTTTAACGAGAATGCTTTTTCGTCTCTCATTTAGTATTGAAAATATGGAGCGAAAAATCAAAGCTAACTTTACCAACGTTAGTCTGTTAGGACAGCGTCCAAAGGATCTGCATTTGGACAACGTCTGAATTGTACAAATATTAATCCATCTCATGTTCACTTCACGATGAAATCCAATATTGCCGCATGTTTTCATGCAATGTTTTCAGCTGTACTGAAGAAGTGAAAAACAATTATCGGCATCAAGGAGTCACTGAAAACGAAACCATTTGTCGGCTATCATAACACGACGAAACATAAAAATCGGCATTGAATTTTTCGCGAGAATCTGTTGATACCTTGCGACAATATAATCACAGTAGGTGTCGATGTGAGGCAAAATAACGGAGTAGCCTTATGTAACTGTTAGCTCAATAATTTTTTCATTACTGTTCCAACTGTCAATCGGAGTAGTTTGTTCTACGGCTCTAACCAATTCATAAGAGGTTATGGGCCCAATTCCAGTGAAATCAAGTTTCAAGCTATTTTTCAAACGAACATGACTTCAACGACAAGTTTCCAGACAGGCGGAGGAGATGTTGCATCAATCCGGATGTACAGTTCATCAAGTCTGCCATCTATACCACTTCTGCTAGGTCGTGAGAACTGGCCGACGTGGAAGTTTGCGGACATTCTTGGAACTGGAAGATATTTGGGAAGCAGTAAAACCGAAGCAGAATGAAGACGGAACTATGGCGGCCGTGGATGCGTTGAAGGACCGGAAAGCCAAGGCGAAAATAATTCTTCTACTGGATCCGGTAAATTACGTACATGTGAGGGAAGCTACTTCTGCGAAGGACGCTTGGTCAAGGTTGGAAGCAGCGTTCGAGGACACCGGATTGACCCGGAAAGTCGGCCTCTTGAGAAAACTGATAACAACGTCCCTAGCTACCGGTGACTCCATGGAAACGTTCATCAATGGTATCGTAGAAATGGCACACCAGTTACGAGGAATCTGATTTACAATTAGCGACGAGTGGATCGGAACTCTTCTACTGGCAGGATTGCCTGAAGAATACCGACCAAAGATTATGGCTCTCGAGAATTCCGGAGTGGCAATTACCGGAGACATCATAAAAACCAAGCTGCTGCAGGAAATTCGAGTACCTTCGTCGGGAGCTGCATACGCAAGTAACAGGCCATGGAAGAAACCAGTCACGAAGAAAGAAGAATAAGAACCGAATTCTTCGTCATCCAGCAAAGGGCCAAAATGTTGGTGAAGTCGTAAATTTGGCCATATTGCGAAGGAATGTTTTTCAAATCTTGTCAAGAAAGGAAATGCCTGGTGTACGGTACTGTGTGGATAGTGTATGTAATCCTCCCTTTACATCCAACGTATTTCACCTGCAATGTGCAGTCTTTCCCTTTATACACACCGTGTCAATGCGACACAGCCCTGCGCTCACATTTCGCCCACTTTTGGGTTTAGTACAACCCTGCATCATCAAACCCAATCACGCAGCACGAACACTCGTCCTCTTTCGTGTCTGGGCAGCGGTGAAGGTAAGACGTGTGTTCTGTAGCTGAAGTGTAAAGCAATTCCGAAATGGCTGGTCTCATGGTGGCTGAAATCAACACAGGTACTGTCAGCGTGGCCACACAGTAACGTTCAGCAAGGATGGCGTTAAAGTTATCAATCCGGATGGTGAAATGATGGCTACTGGAAGTAGAAAACGTGACCTGTTCAAGCTGGATCAGCTGCAGTCATCAGAAGCCTTGGCTTGTTCGTCTCAAGAAAGCGCGAGCTGTGGCATAAGAGACTGGGTCATATCAACTATGACAGTCTGCAAAGGATGAAAGGTGGCCTTGTTTCCGGAGTCGAGTATGATACGTTGACCAGGAGAAGCGAAAAATGCAAGATATGTGCTATGGGTAAGCGAACACGTTTGTCCGGATCACGAGCGTCAGATCTGTTGGAAGTCGTCCACTCGGATATTTGTGGAGGAGGAGAATGAGACACATTTGCCAAACAATGCTCATATTTGAGTCTCATCGGCGGTCTGCTGTAAATTGCAGTTCAAACCCGGCCGATCGTAGCAGCAAGCGTATCCATGCTGGCTCAGAAATCAAGCTGCCCAACACAGCTGGACTGGCAAGAAGCTAAGAGGACACTAAGGTACTTGAAATCTACCTTTGACCAAATCCCACACGGCTGCGGGATTGAAGATGTTCGCGGACGCGGACTGGGCAGGCGACCATCGGAATCGGAAGTCCAATTCCGGTTTCTTGATACGATTTGGAGGAGGCATCATCAGTTGGGCATCCCGCAAACAGAGCTGTGTTGCGTTATCGTCCACCGAAGACGAGTTCGTGGCATTAACCGAAGCATGTCAGGAATTAAACTGGATGCGAAAGTTGCTGATCGATATGGTGAAGATGTCTCCAAGCCAGTTCCTACCTATGAAGACAATCAAAGCTGTATTCGTTTGGTTAAAAGCGACAGAATTGAAAAACGATCAAATCACATAGAAACCAGATATTTTTACGTACGTGACCTTCAAGAGAAGCAGCAGATCTACCTGAAGTACTGCCCCACCGAGTTTATGCTGGCAGATATTCTCACGAAGCCGTTGCAAGAATTACGATTGAAGACGTTACGCGAGAAGATAGGAGTATTACAAGATATTGTCGAGGAAGAGTGTTGATACCTTGCGACAATATAATCACAGTAGGAGTCGATGTAAGCAAATAACGGAGTAGCCTTATGTAACTGTTGGCTCAATAAATTTTTCATTACTGTTCCAAATGTCAATCGGAGTAGTTTGTTCTACGGCTCAAACCAATGTTCTGGAAAAAAGGTAATGAAGATGGTAGAGTTTCGAGTGACATAGCATGCGCTGCCAAAACTATTTCTCAAATAGTGACGTCAGTCGTTGTGTTTATCTTTGATTGCCCACCGCATCCGTGTAAAAATGCTTTTTTCAATAAGTGTGTTATCAATGAAAAACTTACATTTTATTTATGTTCCCGCGTATTATAAACAACATGTGATAGCATGCAGTGAACATTTGTGAAATCACGTCGAAGGAAACCAACAAAAGTGATATTTTAGTGAAACATTTTCACTTCCCTACGGCCATACAAACAAACGAACTTTCCTTATTTTAACGATACTATATTTATATTACTATGGCTCTCAGTGTGGGTGTATGTGATGTGAGAAAATAGTCTTCAATTAAGCAGCGTTTCACTGAAAATGTTACTGCTTTCGAAGACTGAAACTACGACTACTCTCTGGGTTTTTTCACCATATTTATAGGGGAAATAGGCCACAATACAATTGTCATTCGTTGAAAGACAAAAAGTTGCAAGATTTCATGAGAAATTTGGCTCAAACCATCATGAAACCGTGAGTATTTTGAACATTGTTTTGTTTCTTCCATATACACTTCGTAAAGAACGCAAATAATTACGAAACCATATTTTGGTCGCCAATACAAATATACTTCGCCTACTGCTTCACCTCGATATGTATCTCATTGGGCTCAAACCAATTCACAAGAGAATCGAAGTGAGCGTATAACATTCTCTCGCCTCCTATATTCTCAGCTATTTTTCCCTGTAGGTGAAAACGGATGTTTTTCGTCTCAAATCGGCGAGCATTTCGATCTCTGGTGGGAACAAAAGCTCCCTCTACTTTCATGTATTTGCAATGCCGATTTCCCCACAGGCAGCTTGGTATTGATGTCTCTGTTAGGGAATACATTTCGGTAGGAACAAAAGCTCACTCTACTTTCATGTATTTGCAATGTCGATTTCCCCCAGGCAGCTTGGTTTTGATGTCTCAGTTAGGGACCCGCCGCATGTGTCGTCAATTTCGACCAATCAGAAGTGGGCATTTCTGTTATGAGTTGAGATTTGTCAATTGTTCGATAGTTAGCTTCATAACATATATTATTTTCTTAAATATAAAAAATTGTTATGGAGTGCCGTAATCGTTTGACGCAAATATTTCATCAATCCATCATGAAATGACTAAGCAATAAGCGTTTGAAATTGGACAATCTTCACGATGTGCTCGATTTTCGATTTTGAATTTGTACCCCAATATGTTCCCGAAAGACGTAATACTACGTCAAAACTCCAGAAAATATGTTTTCTCCGTCTGAGTTCAGTTCCAAAAGTCATCTAATTGAGCCTCCTCAATACAGTGTAATTTTTGATACTCCGTCACAATTCGAAATTCGACTTTTTCACTGTTATTAATTGAAAGAAAGCAACTGAATATAATCCGTGAAAGAGCTACAAAATAACCTAAAAGCGTATTATGCGATTGTGGTTTCATTGGTGTAAGAACAAGAACATACCGTAACTGCATGCTCGAAACAAACATATTTTTTACATTTCATGCAGTTGTAGTGTGTGAAGAATGTATAACGAACTTCTAGATAATACCAGATGAAAAAGGTTCTGGAATACAAAGTTTGCATATTTCTGATACTCTTTGTTTCAGTATTCTCGGTAAAATGAATTAATGTCTTTTTTAGATGGGACATAAAAAGATGATATAAAGGAATTTCTCGAAACTTCCTTTTCTTTTTCTTGTTTTCTTGTCGATATTGTTCATTATAAAAAATATCCCCAAAACTGTCTCGGTAAAAAGTAACCGTAAGCCACCAATTAGTTTATAGTTTACTTTTTACAATTCTTCCACAAGTGCGCAAGTGTGTATTTGTATGACCATTTCATTTAGTGAATAACTATACGAAGCTCAAACATTGGAATTTGGTTTTGCACGTATGAATTTAACGATAGGATATATATGAATCTGTTCAATCCGGTAACAAAAAAGACTAACATCAAATAAGAATAGTTCGGTAATCATATTATGCATTATATTCAATACATATTCCACGCCACTAACATTAATTTATACATTTCATTCAACGGTATTCTAGAATATGAAAAAAGTCAGTTAACCAAAAAAGTCGTGTCGATGTTTCAGACCGAAAGTGTTAAAAAAAGTGACGTCCCCTTCGTACCAACACATGCGATACACTAAACGATGACAAACGACGAATGACGAAGATAGAGAGAATCGCAAAGTCGTAGTCAGGGCTAGGATTGGACGATCTTGGTTCGATTTTCAGAAGATCGATCTTTTCCATACCGATTTCCGATTTTTGTGGATCGATCTCTTTTACTCTAGAAAATCGAGAAAATCGATTTTAATCCCACCAAAGACCACCAAACATTTTTTTCAAATATAATGTCAACATTTGGATCGCATACAGACAGACACTTGCGGCAGTTACTAAGGGGATGTACTGTAACCAGTGGCTCATAGGATCACTGAACTAGATGTTGACATCAATTCCATGCAAAATGTAGTTTTTGAGACCTGGCACCAAAATCAAGAATCGGCTTCGACTAAATGAAAGACGTACGGAACGATTTTTTTATTTCTATTTTTTTTTCTATATTATAGTGACTTTCAACACATTTCGGCTGGTTCGTCACTTTTACTTCTATTTTTGGTAGAATGTCGGGAGTGAGAGTTGAACTCGTGATCTGTGCGTGAGAGGTATGGATGTTACCACTACGCCAGCTTGCCTTCATGGCATGATTGGTTTTTATGGGATCGTTCTCAGCTGAGTACTGGACAAATACTAGTTATTGAATTTCTAATAATGGCTTTTCAATTAATATCCTCCCTAATGACTCATTGATGGCACAAGATGAATGTCCTGTTTTTTTCTAGATTTAAAATTTTTTGTGTGCTGCATGCTAAGGAACAAAACAAAATGCTTTTGATGTTTCATTGTAAATATGAAATTTGTATTCCCTGTTTAAAGAAAAGACGACCCTCCTATAGAATAAGCAGATAAATTAGGAAAAAAGTTTCCGATTTTTCGAAAGATCGCCCAATCCTAGTCAGGGTCCGAAATATTCGAAGGTGAAAAATGAAGACCGACTTTACTCTCAGTAGCTTCGAATTTATATATTTATCAAGTATGCTATAAAGGTCCTCGCGTTAGTATTAGTATATAGCGTGCAAAATAGCGCATACACACTGCACGCTATTTTATACGCGTAATTTTCGTGTACGATAAAAAATAATCTAGCTCACCTGTAGCGAATGTCAAACCACGTTGAACTCAAACATCGATGCATGCACACGTGCATGGGATAGAGAAAGAGAAGAAGGAATTCGTTTTGGGGGAAATCACTTCAAAATGCAATGAGGACAATTTAACTGGGAAGAATGAAATGATATGATCGAGTCGGTAGAGGAAGATAACGACTAAACGCCCGACTGACTGTTTAGTCGTTCTGGCGGAGAAACTGCGTGAAGAAGCCAAAAGTCATTACTAACTGAATACGGATATAGTCAGTCAGATAGTCAGCCGACTATCCTCAGTTTACTATGATTATGCAAAGCCCTGGTCGTAGTATTAATGTTTTCTTAGAAATGAACCAATTATTGATTTCTTGGTCTCACAGACCTATGCGCGGGTAAAGGAATGTTAAGAAGGGAGAGGGAAAATAGTGGCAAATTGAATGTAATTGGATTGCTCAGATTTTGAATGATAAAAAAGCAAACAAATTCATGTAACAGTTCGGCTGAAAAGTTCACAAGGTTGACGTCTAGATGGCACCTCTTGCAAAAATGTACTTGACTATCACAAAGCACCATCTCTCAATGGATACGTGTCAAAATTTGACAGCAATCCATCGATTGGTTCGTGAGTTACTTTTGTTATTGTGAAAAAAATGGAAAAATCACAAATCAATGAAAACGATTGCAAAATTGCATGAATTGGGCTTCGAATTGCTTCCGCATCCACCGTGTTCTCCAGATCTGGCCCCCAGCGACTATTTTCTGTTCGCAGACCTAAAGAGAATGTTCGCTGGCAAGAAATTTAAGACCGATGATGAAGTGACTACCGAAACTGAGGCCTATTATGAGCAAAACCCAAAAGTACTACTATGTACTATAGAAATGGTATCGAAAAGTTGCAGGATCGCTATAATCGC
This sequence comes from Toxorhynchites rutilus septentrionalis, assembly GCF_029784135.1. Taxonomy (NCBI): domain Eukaryota; kingdom Metazoa; phylum Arthropoda; class Insecta; order Diptera; family Culicidae; genus Toxorhynchites; species Toxorhynchites rutilus. The sequence continues at coordinate 256,037,557 of NC_073745.1, forward strand.
TGTATCGCCCTCGAAGGCAATTAAGTTAAATAATAAAATTGTATTTTGCAAAAAAAATTGTTTTACTGTGTTACCTTAGAAATTTTTCAGCCGAACTGTTATCTCAGCTGCAAGAAAAAGCTGTTCGCTGTTCAGCTTATTCAGTCTCACAGCTCTTGCTGCTGATGCAGTCTTAGATTTATGGAACGAATGGTTCGGATTCCGGTCTAGAAATCTCAGCACTTGTGTTTTTCGTATTGAAAGGATGTTTCACATTGTTTTTTTCTGGCCAGTTCAAAAGCCAGACGGTTCTCAAGCAGATGATAGATGCATTCCTGCTCCTGGTCCGGTGTTTTCGAGCATCGATGAGCAACAAATATTGCTATCGTCTCACAAGACAAACAGAACATCTAAGATGAATGAGGTTCGCAAAAGTATTAAATTTTCCAAAATTTTCTGACAAGGACCAACTCTAACTCCTGTTTGTTTACCGGTTCTGTTTTGTTGTTTGTTTTGACAGCAAAGCGACTTCCGCAGCTGTATGGTGACTCGAAACGTAAGAAATACCAAGTGTGTAAAGGGGACATCGGAAACTGTGCAAAAAATCTGAGAAAACAGGGGGTGTCGGTTTTACCCTGACTTCCCCTAATACTTGTAAATCCAATAGTGCACAATCATTGTCAATGATTGTATATTGAATTCTGTTTTAGAATACACTTTATTACTTTTAGTTTTTTGCTTTTTGTTATACGAAACACTCGTCGTTTTTCGAAACAATTTTGTTTGAAGTTCTAATTACTGAGAAAAGACCAATGAATTGAATAAAATACAGGAACGTTTAACTCAAACTGATATCAAATGTTTGAATTATGAAGATATCTGTTTGCTCTTGTTCAAAATTCTATGCTGTGAGGTTATATAGTAAGGAACCATTTTTTATTTACAACTGCAGTCTACATAGTCTATCAAATTAAATTTAATGGTTATTAAATAATTAATACATATATTGCTTTGGTTTGATCACTACAGTACGAACTTGCGAAACATACATTTCAAATACTATTCACTCATCGGAGTGACAAGAAGTTGATGAGGATAATTATTGGCGGTCGATTGATGGTGAAAACTATGCTGCTGCAGATGTTGACTAGCGGTATGCTGCAGGGTGTGTTGATGATGATCCAATTCGGTAGTCTGCGATTCCATAAAATGTGACGCTCCGGGAGCGAATGGTCCATTGGCTTTTGAAGCAGCAGATGTTGACGTTGATCTTAATGGCGAGATTTTCTGAGATTTGATATTATGTTCCGTCTTCAGTGATGCCGCCTTCGTCACACCACACGAATGGGTGTTGGGCCATTTCTCAGGATAGCTGCCATGAGTTGCCACCACTGGAACCAGCTTTGATTTTGATGGTTCGTGTGTTTGCACTGGCTGGAAAATGAACGGCCATGCCTGAAAAGGAAGCGAGTGGAAAATGCAGAATTTTAGCGTACTTATTCATATGTGTCAATATGCATCATGCTTCATTGTGGGAATCGCGCAAGCAATGTGAAGTGTTTCCTGTGTGACTTCTTATGAAACCTGATACTTTTTGAATCGTCAGATTACGGTCAGAGAAACTTCTGCTGAATAAACAAGCAAGGCGTCTGTTATTATTAGATTTTTTGTTTATGCAATAGACACTCCATATGCGTAATCATTAATATGGATGTCCTTTTCCACGTTCCCAACGCTTGACGATTCAAGATCTATCTTCTACAAATGATCACTCTTAATATCGCTTCATCCATATGATAATGCCGTATTGTTTAGTGTATGTTGATTTATGTATTGCGTCTCATGAAGATACCGAGGGCATTGTTTACTTCCTCAAAGCATTTGTTTACAAGAAGCAATTGAAGAATTGTAAACATTTCATTGTTCGCCTCTGATGTACGTTGTTTACAACAATCATTGTAACGATTATCGTAAAGCGTATTAATAACAACGCAAATTGCGCTTTTATTCTACACAAATCCCTATCCCAGTACCACACAGTTTTAAACCCGGCTAATAGCTCATAAAAATATTATTTCTAACGACGACGGCTTCAAATCGGAAGAGGCAATTAGCGACAGTTTTCCCTCATAATGTCCACGTTTGATATACACTATAATAGATGGTTTTTTGGGCGCATATGTAAAGGAACATGCTTGACGTATTTTCACACTTTGCCTTCATTTAGCGCTCAATTTCCTTCTGATGATTGGAAAACATCCACTTAGTTGATCGCACAAAAAGAGAGAGTGGAATACCGAGACGTTAAAACTGAGTGAAACAATCCACCTGGAAGCGCTGCCACTCGCATTCCCACAGACAAATCTCAAAAGTCAATAGCGGTTATTATTAATAGAATAGTACAGCAAACGGATGGTTCCATTCAAATTTGCTGTCTGCCTTTTCATATGGGGTCTTGGCCACCTTCGAAGCAGTGGAAGCAGGTTATTACTTACCGTTTTCGGTGGCTGCGCTAGATTTGTGGAAAAATCTTCCACTGACTGACCATCTAAGGTGGCCGCTAGGTAGCTAATGTAGTTTTTAGCCAGTCGTAGAGTATCCAGTTTGGATAGCTTTGTGTCTGCTGGAACCCAGGGGATGTTGCGCTTCAAATTGAAGAATGCTTTCGACAGAACTCGCATCCTTGCTCGTTCTCGTGCGTTGGCGGCATTCCTTTGTATAGGTGTTCCTGGTTTTTCATCTGTATAGAAAGAAAGAATCGAATATATAGCTGTGCATTCAATTATGATAGGTGGCGATTAAGACTTTGCGGTCGTATTAAATTTGGGTATGGGTGTCATGCTAGTCGGAATTAGTTTTTCCTTGAAAAAGCAAGTGCTGGGACCCCCTCTCCATTCCAGAGGAGGGAGAGGTGTCATACCATCATAGAAACAGTTCTCATACCCAAAAACCCTCACATCCCAAATTGTGCTTGATTAGCTTTCGAGTTGTGCAGAAATTTGTGTTTCATTTGTATGACAGCCCACCTTTAGAGAGTGGGAGGAGTGTCTAACCACTATAGAAATATTTATTGCATCCTAAAACATCCTAAACTGATACATGCAAGATTTTGAAAAATAATTTTTTTTTAATTTTTTTTGTGAGCTATATGTATATGTATTAGCTTAACGATGTTTTTTAATTTGATGTTTTTATATAAAAATTATATTGTACTAGCTGACCCAGCAAACTTCGTCTCGCCAAAAATATGTTTTTTTTTGTTATCAATACCTTCGAACATTTCTTACTATGAGCAAGTTCATGGGTCCAATCGCAGAACTGTTCATTGATTGAACTTCTATTCGACCCCTTGAATTTACCTTTTACTATAAAATTCCTAGTATTTCTAACAAAACTCATCAATATAATATCAGATTATTTTCAGACATAATTCTCGTTCAAGATTTTTCAACCACATGCAAATAACATGTTTCTCCGTTACATGGAATAAATGTTTTATACAGAAAATATAATAGAATAAAGACAGCCCTAAATCGGACAATTCCTTCCTTGAGTTCTGCTCTTATCAGCACATCTGGCGATCCTTTGTTTTGGTATAGATAAAAGAAGATATAGGAGTGCGTTTCATCACATTAAAATCCATTTCCAGTTTCGAACAAAGATCAATTTCGCTAGCGCAAACATCAAATGGACTACCAGCACTTGTCACTATTTAATTGTAGAACATATGGGAATTTTATTTTCCGAATTTTCCCTTTTTCCTTCAGAGTTTTCCGAAAATTTTCAATTGCCATGTTTGGCTGGAATATTTTTGGTTGAAATATGTGTAATATTTCTATGGGACCCCCTCTCCATTCCAGAGGAGGGAGACGTGTCATACCATCATAGAAACAGTTCTCATACCCAAAAAGGCTCACATCCCAAATTGTGCTTGATTAGCTTTCGAGTTGTGCAGAAATTTGTGTTTCATTTGTATGACAGCCCACCTTTAGAGAGCGGAAGGAGTGTCTAACCACTATAGAAATATTTATTGCATCCTAAAACCTCCACATGCCAAATTTGGTTTCGTTTGCTTGATAAATTCTCGAGTAATTCAGATTTATGATTTATTCGGATTTCTTGTAAGACTACCCAGCAAACATTAAATCGTATAATTTTTCACGTGCCAAGTCTTACAAGAAATCCGAATAAATCACAATCGCATATAATATCAATCAAAGTATGTATCGTGTATATTTGAAATCGCATAAAATGTAAAAACTCGATTTTAAATACCATTATCAAATAAAGTCGCAATTCGGTATAATAAACATCAATTTTATGATGCACATTGTCGTAAAATATATTTAATCCGCATCATATGCGTATATTACGCTGATGCAGTTTGTGTGTCGTATAAGCATATAATTTAAATGGATTCAGTACTGTAGTAAATCGTGTTGCATGCTGATGAAAATCATGAAACAGGGAATCATATTAGATCCTAGTAAAGAACATATTACATCATATTGAAATGTCAATGAAATGCTGATGGACTCGAAAGTTTTAACCGCTGTTGAATTAAATTTCAGATAGCCGCGCAAGATAGCTGATGGATGATAATCCAGACGACCGGAGTTCGAATCCACATCGGAGCAGTTTTTACCAGACATAAATCTGTGCCATTTCAAACATTCATATTCCACTCCCAACACAAGTCAATCAAACAATTATTATTTCTACAAACATAAATACTCATATATAAAAATGGCGATTCGTGAGGCTATAGTAAACATTTCACGAAAATATTTTGCGCCATTTGTTTTTTTTTCTATGTCTGTAATAAAAAATGTTTGCTGGGTATATGGCCTCCACTTTTGCATGCATATGCCAGTTAGGCGCATTATATGCCAACCAAATTTGAGGGCATATGATGTTACGCTTGTTAATGTTTTGCTGGGTAGGCACGTGCAAAATTATACGATTTAATGTTTGCTGGGGAATATTGTTTTCATTTAAGAATTATGTTTAGAAAGGATTTTTCTTAATTCCGCCGTGACGCTGGTTCCTAGAGTGATATCAAACTTCTTTCGTCGATTTAGTTTGTCGCCCTCATCAACTATTTCTCGTTTTGAATTGAGGAATTCTTAGATTCCTCTGGTCTCAATTCTTTCTGGTGAACTTGGAATATGTGAGATGCTCTTTAGTAGTGGCTTTACAGTTATCGGATGATTACCACATTTCTTGAATCCCGAACTCAAAATGATATATTGATTGTTTTTAAGACTTTCAATTAGCAGCTTCAGCCATTCTGGAAAATGTGGCATCTGAAAAGTTGTCGCTAAGGAGACGCTTTTCCCCCTATACGTGCATGTCTCCAATTCCTCTTCATAGGTTCGAAAAAATCTGTCTAGGGACGGTGTAAAAAGCGTTGAATTTCGAAAATTGTTACTAATTGTGAGTGTATTGATGTATATTTGAATTACATTGCAACTTAGCTGTATATGTTCAGTTTTATGCTTGACCCATTCTCACCCCTACTCAGCGTAAATAAGAGATTATTTTGAAAATGTTGAAATTCCCATGTAAAAACGTTTTTGATGTTCAATAAAAACAATGATTCATCTATAGAGTAGTGTGGGGCAAAGGTGCGCATTGGCCATTTTGAAGCAAACGAGGAAAACACATATAAACAAGATATGTACATTTCATGAAAGTGGCAAAAAATTATGGGGAGAAAAGAGTTTTGCGATGTTTTGATCTAATTTTTTCAGTTTTGGAGATGACGATTCACTTACCTAAAATAGCTGGAAAGTTCGAAACTACACAGTCAAGGAAACCTTCATTTTATAGTAGATGATAGTGTGTATTCGTTTTTGTGAAAAAGTTCAAGAGCTTTTTTTGAAAATTCGAATAGTTAAAAAATTGCTTGTGAGGCAAAGGTGTGCAGTGGCTGTGGGGTAAAAGCTCGCACTAGCGTTTTGCTCTGAAAAAAAATTATAAAATGTTTTCAACAAAAATTTTAACGGGACCCACAAGAAGAAAACTGATTTGAAGAAATGCACTCCAGAAATGCTCAAATGGCCCGACAGAGGCTTCGAAGGGAGTCTAGAAGTGTCGGATTGCGGCAGTCCTCCGTATTTCTGAATCAGCTCTGAGGAAAAGGCTCATATCAGCAAGTGATTTATGATTTGAATCTTCTTCTATTGACATTTCTACTTCTGCTGGAATTTGTCAGCGAGTACCTAGTGCGGTCCAGATAGGTATTTACGAGTGAGCAGTCTGAGCTTTCTATGGTATGACTCTCAAAGATTTACGGTGTCTGGCGTTTGATTTTGTGGAAGCCAAAAACCTCCAGCACGAATTCAACCAAGTTGCAAAACTGGCAGGAAGAGATTGGGATTCTAGCTTCATGAGGATACGTCGTCTGTCTCTGCAAACCCCACAACAGCACAACGAAGCACTAGCGCTCCAAGGCAAAGCATCGGAAACCTCAGAACCGAAATCCAAGATGTAGAATAAAAATAAACAATTGCATAAAAATAATTCAACACAAATTTCAAATGAAAAATGTTTTTATTTTCACCATGCATTCGATTCAATAACGGTTATGTTTCGTTAGTGTTTATGTTTTCACAATGAACTTCAAATCAATATTGTTTTTTCTCTCTACAATGAGTTTCAAATAAATCAAGTGAGGGTAACTATGTATTTATAAACTTGATCTATATAAATAAAAATGATTTGATGTCCGTTCCTCACGATTTAACTCAAGAACGGAGCAACGGATTTAAACAGTCAGTATCAGGATTGATGCGTCTTAGTCTGCATATGTAAAAAACTAAATTATATACCGCGAGTATAGATTACGTACATAAAAATAATTTCTGTGGGAACATGAGTGTTCGAAATGATTTATATCAATATATCAATTGTGGGTAGGACGAAGTTCGCTGGATTAGCTAGTTTGTTAATATAAACGAATTCTGTTTCAAATGTTGGACATTTGAGGATATTTTATGTTGTCAGTCTCCTTCCTCCCAAAAATTTCCACGTGGTATGTTCGACCATAACACCCACTCTTCTCCACCCATAAAAAACATAGAACACCCCCTCCTTCCTACTGGACACTGCATACACTCTCTAGTAATGATGCTTCTCCCGCTTCTGATGATGAAGCATTTATTTTTTGTATAAGTTATCTCAGAAGTTGAATTCAATAAGCGCGCACCTTTGCCCTCCACCAAAGGACCTGGCATTTGCCAATTACGCGAAGGAGAAATGAGTTTTGGCAACAGAATCCATCGCTTCAAAAAAACTTCGAGGTACCACAATTAATTATTTATGAAGACTTCTGGCATGATTCATCATCATTTTTAAGGGAGCTCAACGAGGTACTCTTCAGAAGAAATTTGTCGGATGCATTATATTTCTTTGCAAAGGAAGGAGAAATGAAGAAACAATCAATGGAGCTATTTCTTAACTGAACTTTAACTACAAGATTCCAAAATTTTACAAACTCGAAAAAAACATTTTCGATTTGGTGAATTCTATGGCCGTGGACCGTGGATACGCATGGACATTTTCATACCCTCGAATGATTCGTCAAAACACCTTTTTTTTAACTTTTCGGATCGGGGAACACACTATGAACATCATAAAAAGTATGTGATTTTCGCGATTTTTTTCAAACGAGAAAATAAATTACTATGATCAATCTCATATCACAATTATATTAGGTATATATTGCTAACAAACAAAAAATATTTTTTTGTCAACTGGGCTGTCCCCTGAATAGCCGCAAACGGTTTGTTGAACCCTTGCAGCCAAAACCTTCTAAACTGGTGGGAGTTCTACAAGTTGGGAGTGGTGGACCGTTTTCAACTAATGATTTTGTTACGTAATCTTGGATATATTCCCTGTCATCGTACGTAGGATTTTTTCAAAATATTGATTCTTGACGAGATGGCGACATTATTCGTGAAAAAATTGCGTTTTTGCCTAAAAAATCTAGACAAAAATATTCACCAGAATTTTATTTTTCAAAATATCAAAAAAAAATCCTTCGTACGATGACAGGAAATTTAGTGGGGAATCTGAAAAAAAAACTATTTTCTCAAAATCAGATGGACCATTCCGGAGGTAGAACTCCCACCAGTTTGCAAAACTTAGTTTCGAGAAAAACGCGTTTTAAATTTTTGATCCGCGCCTTACGCAAAGACTTAGGTCCACTAATTGGCTTGTAATTTTGGAACCGAGCATCGGATAAACATGGGACGAAAACTACAGTAAAGTAGACATCCCATAGAACATTTTAAGTCAGATTTTTTTTTTTCATGTTTCCATTGTGTACTACCCCCTTAAGATAAATGACAAATGATTGTTATTGAAATTACAGAATTAAAGCGAATCAACCATTCAAATGCTTATCACATTTTTATTACTTATTTCCATTCGAAAGCTTATTACCACTCGTATATTGTCATTTAATTACAAGTTTTAATTTCATTTATTCGTTCTGGTTGGTTTAACGAACTACGGTCCGTTAGAGCGTAAATGCGCTTAAATAGGCGAAAAAGATTGTTTTCATGCCAATGTTCATCGAGGTAGTTAGAGCCACATTTCACAGACAGGAACAAATGTCACATTAACGACATCACTATTTGTTTATACATTGTTCACTAAACAATTATGAAGCCATTTGAAATTCTTTTAGCACCTCAACCAAACATCAGTCGTTTTTACTTTGCTCATTGCAGAATTTATTGCAATTGCAATTTGGGTCTGGTCTGGAATCACTTTATTCTAAGCTTCTACTCCATCACGTTTCGTTTTCAATGTATCGTACATTCCACTATTCCACTACGCATATCACCTCTTTTCTCAAAATCAATTGATATTATGACATTACTTTGTTTCACATCATATCTTGATCTGTATTTCATTCCACTTTTTTCAATGTTCTTACCATTAGAACTCAGCTCATCGTCGAATCCATCTTCCAGCAAATCCAAGTTAGGTGAACTGCTTCGTTTTCGTCTCGGCATTTCAGCAAAATATAATATATTTATAACTTTGTCAATGCAACCACAAGATTGTTTTATTTCACTTAGTTTAATTTATCTATCACAACATTTCCTGAAACGCACCTCTACTTGAAACAATCACAACGCGGTCACTCCAAACTACACAATTCCGCGTGGCCGAGAACACCGTTCGTATAATACTAAACTTTAGTCATTCCTCAAACAACACTCAAAGCGGCTCAAACGCAGGAGCGAAATCTTGGCTTAAAGCGGTTTGTTTATTTTTTCCACGTTTTGCCTTTCTCATTTCTCGTGGAAAAGTGCTGAGAGAAACCGCGTTTTCCACATTCATCAGCCACAGTGCTTCTCTTATATGGGAGGAGTGAATATCTTCGGTGCTTCGCATTGGCTGGTGTTCAACCAATCGCAGACGAAATAGATCGTGTGTTTATCATAAACAAGAGGGGAGAAAAATCGACCATATCGTATCATTTAATTCATTTGATGAGTGTTAATATTTAATGGATATTTGGTGAATCAAAACAAACCAAAACAGTTTTGAATTCGTACCACTTAGGGTGCTCATACACTGTTTGGCCGAAGCCTTAAATCTTTTAGTCGATTTTTTCCACGTTCGATCCTTGACATTGTTTGTAATTGAAAAGTGGCAAACAAAACAGTGTTTATACAAATTTCTAACCAAACTTTAGCTGTCAAAAAGTGTATAATATTTCACCTCCAAACAAACAGTGTACGGCCACCTTCACAATATTGTGCATCTTGCTCGATGTTAACACTAATTGGTTGAACTAAAACATATCATTTAGGAAAGAATGTGGACGAAATCACTACTATGAAATGGTTACTTTGCTTCCTAGCTAACGCTGGGCCAAGTTACACGCATATGTATCGAGTAATCGATATCATGCAGTCTGGAGTCTTTAGATAAATATGAACAAAGTATAGTAATTGAGTAGAGTAGATTGAGTAGAAACTGATAAATAGTTAGGGATGGGTAGATATAGGAAAAACGGTGGTAAATTGGTCATCCTATGAAATATGCCCATTTCCTGCGTACACCTACCGCCACCATCCCGTTTTCGAAGAATATTATAGCCTAGATAATTTTCGTTCAAGGTAGCAAACCCGTTTTACTTTTAAAAATTGAAAATAGTACAGTTTTATAATCGACCTTTTTTTTGCGTCCGGTAAAACTGCCTAAATAAGCATGGTTGACGTAGGGGAAGTACGGGCAAAGTGGTCACCCTGAGAAATATGCCCATTTCCTGCGTCCACATACCGCTAAAATATTCGTTTTTCGAAGAATATTGTAGCTCAACTTATTGTTGTTCAAGATAATAAACAGTTTTTGTTATAGAAAAGAGTGGGTTATATCTATGATATAACCGCAAGGTTGACGTAGGACAACCGTTGGCTTAGTAATCAATGTATTTGTATTGATTAAATTATTGATTGAATGAAACAATTTTCGAATTCAAATTAATTCAACATATTTGCTGTGTAAGTAAAGAATTTGAACAAACGCTGTGTTAAGGAACATACTTCGATGGGAACAAATTTCCCCCAACTTGCATGTATTGGCAATGCCAATTTCCCCAGGTACCTTGGTTTAGATGGTCGTGTTAGGGAAGATACATCGATGGGAACGAAAATCCCCCCCAAGTTGCATGTATTCGCAATGCCTATTTCCCCAGGCACCTTGGTATTTAAGGCTGTGTTAGAGAACATACTTCGATGGGAACAGTATTCCCCCAACATGCAGGTATCTGCAATGCGGATTCCCTCAGGCACATTGATTTTGATGGCTGCGTTAGGGAACAAACTTCGATGGAATCAAAAGTACCCCTAACTTGCATGTATTTGCAATGTCAATTTCCCTAGGCACTTCGGTTTTGATGACAGTGCTAGAAATCATACTTCGATGGGAACAAAAAGTCTCCCATCTTGCATGTATCTGCAATGCGGATTCCCTCAGGCAGCAGCGTAGTGTGCGGGTGGCAAACCCGGCAGTTGCCGGGGGCGCTGACCCATTGAGGTGCCAAAATCCAAGAATTTTCAATATCAGTTTTTTTTCCATTTATTATTTTTTATCTTCCAATTGAGTAACATCGTGGAGAAACTATAGCGGATATAGCATCAGATTTTTCACTTATAACAGGAGACGGACTAACATCTATGAGCATTAGAGTGCTAATGGATGAATGGGAAAAAAATGGGTACATGAAATAGGGGTTTAAAAAAATTGATGCATAATGTTTTCAAATTGCATGAATTTCGAGATGACACATTTAGTGTCATCTCGAGCTTTTTTTTGTCAAAAATCGACTCTCTGGGACTTCCTTTTTTCGGCAAAACGTACGGTTTAGGGTGCCAACCAAAATAGTTACCTCGCTTTTTCATACGGAACATGCTGCGAAATGTTGTTTTGCACGATAATATATCCTATGCAAAAGCTCATATGGATTTCATTTACTAGTGTCGTATATGTCAAAATTTATGTTTTTTGAAAACCGAAAAATCACGAAAAATGAATGAAATCGGGATTTTTAAAAATAAAATTTTGATGCCAAATGTCTTATAATTGAATGAAACGTTGAGAATTACTGTTATCTCGGAAAAAAATATTTTTGTCAAAATAGGCTTGGTCGTTTTTTCCGCCTGAAAGGTCGATTTTTTCCATTTTTTTTTGAGATAACAGTAAATATCGACGTTTCATCTAATTTTAAGACATTTGGCATCAAACAATTTTTTTTTCGAAAAGCCCAATTTCATGTATACAATAAAGTGTTGAATAAACCCTTCAAATTTAACATTCGTATATGTAAGTAGTTTTCTGAAAATCCCCTTTGTAACCCGACACGCCTTCGAGGCGTGTGAGTCCTTCCTAACCGGGGCTCTACGCAGTCAAGCAGTTGGTTTAAGCGCCACTCCCGTAAGGGAGGCCAACCGCCGTGTTTTGGTTGCCCGGCCAATGAGAATCGAGCTCCGAGGGCAGGTTTATCCCTTTCCCCAAACCCGATTTGTTTCTCGATTTGAACTGCGCTGCAAAGTGAACCCGAACACCGCTTCTCCAGAGGACACGATTAAAACCCGAGAGCGCTTGGGCCGATCCCCAGACCACAAAATTCAACAAATTCTCCTCACTGGACCAATTAGCGAAAATATTGTCCACAACGAAGCTCGCTTCGGAGCGTAGGAGTGAATGTTCAACGAACTGCAACAAAAGACCTTTACAACAACAAAAAAACAGTTGCCGGTACTTAGGCCACACCGCTAGCCAGTAAATAACTCTATAAAATATTTAACTCAAACAAAAAAACATTTATTACATTAAAAAGAACAACATAGCATAACGACAAGAAAACTATTTTAAATTTATTTACACATGTTGTGTTGAATCTGACGTTCATACTCATAGAAACGAGGGGCTCAACAATACTAAAATCAGCGCAGCGATGCACCTTTATTCTACGCAGCTATTTACATGAGATGGCTCAGGCCACGGTAGGCCAAAGGCGTTACTACAGTTTGTCACTTAGATGAGATTTGAAGTCGTGTCCTCATATGTTATGGACTCAGATACCAAATAGAAACTGAACAGTTCAGCACAGACTGATTTAGGATGATTTTCGTCACCCTTTTCGTGCCGTGTTAATATATTCAAAACAGTCATCTAGCATCCCTGGATAAGAGTTCAATGATTACATTTGGTTGTGTTGTTTGGAAGAGGAAGAGTTTGGATTTGAAAATCTGTAAAATCTAGCAATTACTGAATTGAATTTGATGGTTGCAGTTGAAAACATACATTGCTTATGCAATACTAGTTTAGCCGTGAAACAATTTTTGAAGATAAAGGCGGAGCAGAAGAATACCGATGCTTTCAATCAACAAGGTGAACAAACACATCAAACAAGCTAGACGATCCGACTGATTCATCGACGAGTGCGGCCAAACGGTCTACTCGTCTGCTTGTCTCGTTTTCTGGAATAGGGCCCATAATTTGATAAGGTTCCGAAGAGTCTCAACATGAAATTGGTGTTTTAATTTTTTTTTATACCAAATGTCTTCAAATCGCGTGAAACGTTAAGATTTATTGTCATCTCGGTAAATTTTTCTAGTCGAAAATCGACTTTCTGGGACTTCCGAATACGAGGCAATTTTTTCATTTTTTTCGGAATACGAGGGAAAACATATGGTTTAGGATGCCAATAAAAGGTCGATAGATCTTTTATACGGGACTTCCTGCGAAATTTAGATTTGCACGATAAAATACCATATGCAAAATATAAGCTCAATCGGACTTCATTTACTTGTGTCGTAAACGTCAAAATTTGAGTAGTTTGAAAACCGAGATATCATCCAAGGGAAGTACTTGAAATCGGAGTTTTTATGCCGAATGTCTTAAAATTGTGTAAAACGTCAAAATTTACTTTTATCTCGAAATTTTTTTTGTCAAAAATAAACTTTTTTGTACTCGGTCGATTTTTCGTCTGAAAAGTCGATTTCTGACAATGTTTATAGATAATAGTAAATCTCGATGTTTCATGCAATTTTAAGACATTCGGCATCAGTCAATTTTGATAAACTTTGCTATCTCACGTCACTCGCCGCGGGGAATGAAAGGAATTATAACATCTAATATAAGTATTCAGTTTACTTTTGCTTGACGAAAACGAAAGTTGAAAAAAACAAACCGACAAGCCCGTGGAGTTGAGTAAAAAGTCTGGTTAATTCATGATAATTTCCTATTCTGCTCTAATACTGTCAAATTTTATACCAAAAATAAATAATTAATTGAGAGGAATTTAATTTCTTATCGGAAGGCGCGCAAAGTCTTGTTTAGATGGTTCATAAAGTTATGTCAATGAGAAGGCAATCAGTTCCCTCGTCTTTTTGGTACCAAAAAACTATTTTTTTGATGAGCCATAATAGCTTGCACATCATGGGAACGATTTTCGTCTATTCCACACAAAAAAATGTATTTTATTAAAATAATTGACTGTAACAACTCACTGCTGTTTAGCAGTCAATGTAATACGAAAAAAAATCAAATCAATGTCAAAACGCGCATAATTATACTTAATTTGAATATGAAGTATCATGCAATTTTCCCTTTTTCATAGAAACTCATCCATGCTAAGCAGAAAGCGTCGCGTGTCGTTCCGAAATGAACTGTGACCAAATGGTGACAAATTAGAGATAATTTATTATGGCATTTCTGTGGCCGTTCGTTTTGTGGAAGTACTACCAGAGCTTAACTCCAGACTTCAGACAGCGAGATCAGATTTCCTCGTGTGTTTGGCTGGATTCAAGGAGCGTAACCTTTTTTCCGACCACTCTCTCTTTCATTTGTTTTGTTTTCTGTCGTAGTCTTTTGCGAAAGTCACTTGAAAATTGTCGTCCTTTTCATCCGCCTTTGTGCAAGATCAAATTACAACAAATTTGTGGTTGATCGTTTCTCACATATAAGGACCAGCAAAGCGGTTGCTATTAGCTCGACATGCTGAACTCTGGATCTATTGGATGTCACTTGCGAGGGTACACGTAATAAATTTTTATAGACTTCACAGCGATAAGTTTATCCTTACAGGGAAATTGGGAGGCTTATGAAGGCAGTAAAACGAAAGCAGTAAAATTTATTTATAAATGCCTAGCATTCGTTCGCCTTTGGGATCAAAGGGACTTCTAAGATGACACTGGGCATCGTATAATTTACCCATAATCTCAATTTGATACCGTCCACCTTGGATGTAATCGTTTGTTACGTAATCTCCATCTTTCCGGGTGATGTAGGCTTGACCGATGGGTTTCTGCAAAGTGTAGCCGTACTCGCCGCGTCTCAGGTGGCCAACAATTTCACCATTGCGGTACACTGCTTCCAAACCCCATACCGGAACCTATTGATTTGGATATTTTGAATTGGAAATCGATATTGTACAGCGTTGCTTTTTACCTGATCATTCAACGTGAAGAATGCCAATTTTCTGTTCACTCCTTGTTCCAGCTGTCTTTGGACAACACTTTTTCCTTGATAATCACCTTTCTTTCTACAGGTGAACCCGAGGTTTGCCTCAATGGGTGTATCATCCGACCGCAAATCATTACCCCATAAATGGTAACCCTTCTCACTGCTCAGCGAATATAGTGCACGATATCCCGCGTTCCTTAGTCCATCCTTATGTCCAGCTTTCATCAGAGCGTTATACACATCGTTACATCTCTCTTCCGGAATGTGCAGTTCATATCCCAGTTCTCCGACGAAGCTTACTCGAAGAATCCTGACGTTACACGTGTAAAATGGATTAATCTTGATACTCAAAACCGCAGTCGAATTCAGAGGTAGCTTCTCTTCATCACTGAGATCGAAATCGGTTATCTTTTGGAGAATCTCTCTACTCTTCGGGCCTTGAATTGAAAGAACGCCCAATTCTTCGGTATGATCGGTAACAACTGCGCGCAAAGCTTTCTCCTGTATCGCTGCCCAAATGTGAGATTTTGTATGGTAAGCGGAGGCACCTCCTGCTACAATGTAATAACCGCGGCCCTGTGCAAACATAGTACATTAGATTTCATAGAATGAAATATACATTCATACCTTGAAAATGGGATCGTGCAGCTCGCCTTGTCCGGACTCAACAACACTGACGGTAACGTCACTCTCAACGCCAGCACGTTTGTTCAAGGCACAAGTGTAGATAGTCCTGTATTACGTCAAAATCAGCTGGATGGGCTTTAGATCATCTTATGGATTACTTACTTATTGATTTGTTTGTTCAAATCAGCAGCGAAAATCCAATCGGCAGCTTCTTTCGCTTGGCTTCCAGTGAGAAACAGTTTGCAGAAATAGCTTAGATTGAAGACCACCGCTTCTTGACGACAGGTATGCGCTTCTTCCCCAATCTGTGTGTTGGAATAAAGTGAAACCCTAATGTTTGGACCATTCGAGCACTGATCTCACCAGATCGTGATGTTCAGGAAATCCGAAGGTGTAATCTTTTTTCAACGTTTCCTCATAGTTTGTGTTGATGTTTTTGGGATAGTCATAAAACCCGTACCAATCGTACGGCTGTACGACTACAGTGTCCTCGGCTAGGAAGTACCCGGGTCGCTCCCAACCGTGCCGTTCCTCCATGATGGCCCCATATTGTATCATTTGCTGTCGAAGGAAACATAGTTCTGCAACAACTTGGTTACTTCGCTAATCGATCTACTCACTTTATGGAAAGGATCCACAGTAAAGTTTCTCCCAGATAGAGGTTCATCGTGCGGATATACAATGCTATAGTTTTTAGCGTATGCTTCGTGGCTCCTTTCAGTGGCCCAGTTGTAGGCCTTCCTCTGCTTCGGACTAAACCGTCGCACATCATATGCGAACATATGCAGATCAGGTCTGTCGTGTATGATCCATTGGGCCAGCTGTTCGGCACAGCCTGCACCCAACATCATCCCAGCCGAATTGAAACCACAATTATGGAACAAACCATGAACGATTGGGTCTGGTCCCATAAGTGGCTTGTGGTCAGGCGTGAACGATTCCGGACCGCAAACGGTACTCTTAATACCAGCAGTGCCGAACTCAGGACAGATCATTACGGCTCCCTGAATGTGAGTATCGAATACCGAGTAATCGAGGTCGTACAACCCGAAGTGGAAATCTTTAGCTACTCTATCCAGCAGGATAGGGTTATTCTCGTAGCCTCCCATGCATATCGATTTGCCCTGAATGCGGAAATATACTGCGTAATCGTGATCGCGAATATTCGGCAGCATTTGATGAACGCCATCCATTGTCTCCGAAACTACATACGCATGTTTCATCGGGATCAAGGGAAGATGAACACCTAACGGTTCGATAAGATCCCTACCCCAGACTCCGGTAGCATTAACGATTGTATTTGTTCGAATTGTACCTTTGTTGGTTACTACGCCTCTTACATCCATAACACCTAACAGATTCTCTCCCGTCACTATCTTCTCCGCTGAACAATCCTCGAATATCAACCCCCCATTTGCGGTGGCGGCCTTGGTTAGGGATGTACACATCATAGCCGGGTCGACCACTCCATCCCCGGGTGAGTACAATGCCCCGGTGAACGAATTTGGATCAAGCAATGGAAACAGCTTCTGGGTTTCTTCCGGATTCAAAATGTGACTTTCGATACCAAAACATTTACCTAGGGTAACCATCCGCTTGTACTCGTTCAGCCGTTCATCTGAGTGAGCAATAAATAATCCTCCATTGTTGATCCAGCCCGAGTTGTGTCCAGTTTCCGCCTCCAAGTTCATGAGAACGTCGCGGGTGCCTGCCAGAAGCTTGATCTCCACATCGTTCGGTCGTAAACGCCAAACTAATCCGGCAGTGTGCCATGTGGTTCCTGCCGTCAGCTTCGCTTTCTCTAGCAGAACTGCCCGAATTCCTCTCTTGGTTAGCTGATACAGGGTGTTGCATCCAGCTGATCCTCCGCCTGTTGAAAAGCACACAATTATCAGTACACAATTATAAACAGAGAGAAATTGGAACTCGTTTATAATCAGTGTTCGCTTCTTTTATTTATTCCGCTCTGATAAGGACGTGAATCTCGTTACATACAGGTTCACGGATCAAACATCAATCCGTATAATTAGGCCGGTAAACTTTTAGAATTCGCTAGATATCTTGAGTTACAGATGATCGTGGTACTGTATATTCAAACATAAGCAAACCGGTCCATGTTTTATACTAACCAATGATCACCACATCTGCGCTTTCCGGTAACGTTGACGAAGATGATAAATTTTGTTTGGATAATCTACCAGGAATTCTATTCAAAAAAGAATTCTCATTATGGAATGTCTTTAACTTCGCAAAAGCACTTCTTTTCAGCCGAAACATTTTGTTCAAACTAAGCACCTGTTCGGTTATTTATAAATAATAAGTTTGTCTTATCAATTCTATTTGAACTGGCTATGCTTGCCTCGCGATCGCGGCGTCTGGTTATAACGGAACTCAACTGAAAACTGATTTACGCGAACAGCTTTATGATTATCAATGTTCTGTTCGATTGCTTCAATACACGCAGACTTGCTCCTCGTATAGGGCAAAACGAGTCCTCGATAAGTCACGGAGCATAGATCTCACGCTGCTCATCCAGTTCACCAGCTGATAGTAACTTGGATCGGATCGACGAGGTTATCCCTAGACGTTGAACTCTAAACCAACAATGCAGCAGAGCTATGAGCATTATTGATAAGATGAAGATGTACCTCTTCAGTGTATGCGATGCGAAGTGCGATGTCTTAACCGTAGCATCACTTTCGCATATTCTGCGAGAGTCACGTGTTTTTGGTTGTTTCAGATTTATTTTCAAATACAACTGATGTTGTTCATCGGCTAAGGCGTCATCACGCTGCGGAGAATTGGCGTTATGACGTTAATATATTTCAATTTTAGTGCATATTGATAACCTTATTAGTCACGTTAAATAATATTTCTTGAATCTGCATACATATACCAATGAGAATCAGAATGTCGTTTTTTCACCACATATGATCATATATGGACTTGACTCATAATGTTGTGCACCATTCCATCGTCCATTGTGTGGCCATCAAACTTTAATTTGAGTGATGTTTTTGGTCACTTTACCCAGTATTTCTCATTTGGTCTGCCATAAAAATGAAACACAAAATTCTGCATTACTCGAGAATTGATCAAGCAAACGAAACCGAATTAGGTATATGGAGGTTTTAGGGCGCAATAAATGTTTTCACGGTGGTTACACACTCCAGCCCCTCTCTAAAGGAAGGGGGCTGCCATACAAATGAAACATACATTTCCGCATAATTCAAGAACTAATCAAGCAAACGGAACTAAATTTGACATGTGGAGGTTTTATGGAGAAGAAACGTTTCTAAGGTGGTTCGACACTCCTCCCCCTCTCTAAGAGGGGGCTCCCATACAAATGAAACACAAATTTCTGCATAACTCGAAAACTAATCAAGCAAATGGAGCCAAATTTTGCATGTGAAGATTTTAGGGGACGCGAAATATATCTATGGTGAATAGACACTCCTCCCCCCTCTCTAAGGAGAGAAGAGGGGATGGGCCTGTCTTTATTCTATCATATTTTCTGTATCAAACAATTATTCGATGTAACGGAGAAACATGTTATTGCAAGTGGTTGAAAAATCTTGAACGAGAATTGTGACTGAAAATAACCTGATATTATAATGATGAGTTTTGGTAGAAATACTAGGAATTTCATAGTAAAAGGTAAATTCAACGGGGTCGATTAGAAGATCAATCAATGAACAGTTCTGCGATTGGACTCATGGGGCCTGATTCTCGAATACACTTCACGGTGGAAACGAAATAAACGGCACGCCATTGAACTACGTTTTACGAGTTAGTGAAGCGAAGATAATGATGAGTTTTCATGCAGAATGAACACTTTTCAAATAAAAAATCATTAATGAAAATTAACTTCTTCGTATCAAACTGGTATTCAATGTGAGTGGAAAACATTGTTTTCTTCATGTGGTATAATCATCTCATACGAAAATTTCATCTGAAGATAATTTGATATTATAATGATAAGTTTAGTGGGAAAATAATATCGTATCCAGATGTCGACACCGTACCGTTGTCATCGCGAAAACGTTTCATTCCGTTTCCACCTCGAAGTGTATTCGTAGTGTATTCGAGAATCAGGCCCATGAACTTGTGCTTAGTAAGAAAACGTGAATGTTTGAAAGTATTGATAACAAAAAACAAATTTTGGGCGGGACGAAGTTTACCGGGTCAGCTAGTATTAAATACATTTTTTTAATATACTCCAATAAATTTCTAATGTAGGGACGAATTTCAGCACAAGCGTATTCGACGCACAGAGTGCATAAATGTGCAGCTCATCAAGAATAAACTCGGAAATCGTTTTGAAACAGGCGAGCCAAGGAATTCTTTTCAACCATCATGACAAATGTACCGTGAGATTAGAACATTTCATTCGTAGTTTATAATCGTAAAATAAGTTAATTTGTGATTCACGTTGTGCAACTCGATAGATGTATAAAATGCGTTTTCCTAACACGGACTATAACGATTTCTATGTTCGTGTCAGAGGAACGCATTGTGGACACGAATGTATAGAAAACTCGAAGCTCTCATTTCGACGTCATTAGAACATTTGGGAATTTTATAATCATCTATATTGTAGTAGATGAATGGGAAGTGTCAAAATCGATTGCGAAATCTAAGAAATTAATCAAGAACTCATTGAAAAAAAATAGATAATTTTCGTGAATTGATCAATGTCCAAATGTTCAGTTTTTTCAATTTGTACTCACAATATAAGGCACCTCTGAGGGGTTACAAAACCAGTCTGAAGTTGACGAACAAATCTTGACCGCAAGAGTTCTATTACAGAGTACGATTAAAGCCATTGACATTGACACAGAGCAGCCCATGTGACGCAGTTTACGCAGAGGAATAGAGTGGTCAACCCGATCAAAACTGCTTTCAAGTCGGTGTAAATTGTATCCACTTATTTACGCAGACCGATATTTCGAAGACAGATCGGGATAAACTGAATGACGTTTGTAGTTACACTTCCTGGGTAGAAACCATGCTGGTTTGTGAAATGTGACCTTTTATTCTGTTGAACATAAAGTTGGAAATGGTGATTTCTAGCTATTTCGAGCATTCACATAGAGAAGTGATTCCACTATATCATCTGACATCAGTTTTGCTTCCCTTCTTATGGAGAGAAAACATGTACGGATGATTTCCAGTCGGTCGAGAATTTGGCCAAGGACATTGACAAATTGAATATGCAGTGGCTTCATGAGTTCGATAGAGCATTATTTAATAACACATGCAGGAATTCCATCCATGGACCAGTTCCTTTACAACTGCGATAAACTCTTCAGATGAGACCTCAAACGTATCCAATTCAATCACGTCATTAGAGTGAAGTCAAGTGGATCCACGGAATCTTCATTTGGCGGCGTAACTTTCGCGAAAGAATTCGGCGAAAAATTCACAACTTCTCTGAACTAGTGTTTGCGACTTTTTGATCCAGGAATAAGGAGGTTAGAAGACCAGTCCTTTATCGTTTTGAATTTACAAAACTCTAGAATCACTTTGGATTTTGTTTGAGGTTCCTTTCGATAGATCTAGAGCAGGGGTTCTCAAACTATTTTGGGCAAGAAACCCCTTTTCCAGACTGAAGTCATACCTCAGACCCCTATAGCCAAATTTTTTTAGTTTTTTATTCTTACTGGATAATTATCAATATAAAGACATTGCAGTTAGTTCAATGAGTAAACTTGACATTATTTTCTCACGGAGGCGATTTGGCGTAGTGGTAACATCTGTACCTCTCACGCAAAAGGTCACGAGTTCAATTCACACTCCCGACATTCGTCCAAAAACATGGAAGTAATGTGACAAACCAGTCAAAAGTGTTGAAAGTCTCTATAATACATAAATAAAATTTCTTATCATATTCAACAAAATAAATTCAAATGGTTCCTTCGGTTTATGGTTGTTTGTAGCCACAATGAAGCCTTTTTCGACAAAGCATGATGAGGGAAAAACGAGAAGATATTTTCCAGCCATATCCCACATCACAGGATACTGTGTTTCAATGTTGCGTTGTAACCAGAACTTTCACAACCTTGGTTGTACTCCTGCTTGAGCTCCTCATCTGTGCTGATGATAATCAACTTTTCTTGCATTATCACTTTGGCTTGTTCCATGGCTGTGATATAGTACGAACTTATTATCCAATGAGGAATTTGAAAATTTTGAAGATCCTAAAACATCTCAGTTAAATCCTTATGTAATACGTCCAAGTGCGTGATGTATATGTGGTGTTCAGTCAGACCAACTAAGTAACATAATTATGTTTTCGAGTAAATCGAACTCAAAGTTTGAAGCTGTGTAGTTTAAGTAGCTTCCAATTATTCTCCCCAATTGTTTTTCTATAGCTCTTAGTTACTCTTTATCTTTAAATCTAAAAAAAAGGATCGATTCTCCTCTGGTATCAGTCTTCATATATGTAGCAATAATTATTCTCTGGCACATATTTTAATCTTTAATATCTTATGTTTCCTGAAATAATTTAATAAAAAAAATTGTTACGCCATGCACATAGGTAACCAAGCATTTTGTAAATTCTCTTTCAATCAGTTTATTTCAGTTCATTTTATTTAGCTCTGGAATAAAATGAGAAGATGAGTATATTATCATTCAAGCTCCAACGTATTTCAGAACGCAAATGAATTTGTAACCTATGGGCAAGCTTGTTATGAAGTCGTTAAATAGGTTTAAAATACAGAGAAATTTAATACTTGCCTGAAGGACTCGTATGCTCCAACACATTATCTTGCACGAACCTGTTCACGTTTTATTACTTGCCGAATTTTTCATCCTGTGCTTTTTCTTTTCATTTTGCGCACGCTCAAAGTCTTGTTAAGTTTTTAAAATGTGCAGCAATAATGCTTTCCACTATAATATTAGTCATTCTTATAACAGGGTGGTTCACGTAACACACCGTTTCAAGCTCTGTTCTGGCAGACCTCTCGATCGATCACAACCGTTGGTATCCATTATATATACAGGTCGGACTCGGTTATATATGATTCGATCATGTATAATTTTAGACTCGATTATATACAGTTAAGAAAAAAAAATATTTTAAATTATATTGCAGCGAAAGAGTAGAAGATAGAAGTTAGGTGTCAAATAACGAATTGTAGAGCGGTTAGAGTGCTTTAATTTGGTTTATAGAAACATTCGAATTTGTTTTGTATTTTTGGATAACATTAAGAATAACACCTAAAAAATCAATAAATTTTATGTTTTCCACTTCTAAAATGTTACTAAAATCCATTAATTTGGATGTTTCACAACTGTATACTGTATAAAATTTTCTCATCGTTCAAATGGAAGCAACGGAATCCTCTTACGTAGTGTATTTTTTAAATTAAAGCCTAAACAGAGAAGAAGTGAAATAACTCTGTCATTATTGAAATTCAAACATATGCGTAAAAGATTTTCTTTTCACCAAATATGATAATCTACAGGGTCTTTCAGTTTAAACGCTCACGCAAATAAATCGAATAGCTCCTTATAATTTTTTTCGCTTCGTCGATGGTAACACTGCATTCCCCACTTCGGGACGATAATATTATACTTTAATAATAATAATACTTTGTCCTCTTATGGTAAGAATTTGAACATTTCTCGAAGTCGATTACTTCCTCTGGGGGTGTGTAAAGGACCGTTGCTATATTAATAAGCCACAAAATTTGGAGGAACTTAAAGAAGAAATAAGTTAGATTTTCAACAGCATCGAAGTCGTAATGTTAGAGTTGAGCATGAAGAATTTTGTTCTCCGTTTAAAACGCGTTATCGAAAAAAGGGGTGATCACATCGAAAATGTCCTAAAATAAGCTTTATTGCGTTATTAAAATTTGTTGCGTAAGCGTTTAATCTGAAAGACCCTGTATTCCGAATCTATCGAAATATGGAATAGGGGTGTATATCTTCTTTCAGAATGGCACCTAAGTTCCTAGAGGAACTTCGCCGTTTCAATTTTAAGTCATTTTTACTAGTTCGTAATATGTAATATGTAATATGGATAACTATATAATGTTCAATATCTAACATGTTAAAATAGGACTGAATTGAGAGCTTGTAATTTTCCATATATATATATGTAGATCACAATGCGTTTTCCTAACACCTGGTCGACTGCAAGTGCGGCGTATCTTGTTCAAAAATATTCAAAATCAACATACAATAAATATATTAACGTAGTTCTACGTCAACTATGCGGTAATGGTTTGGACACAACTCTTTAACATTTTTTTGCTTGTGAACAATAATAATCAGCTACTTCAAAGACGGAACGGAATTCTGCTATCTGCTATAACTCTAAACCCGTAGAATATGTGGGAATTTCTTACAATATTCCGTAGTCGAAAGTCAAATCAGACAATCATTGCTCCACTCGGTGTGGTGTATCATAAACTATCATCACTGAGCTGGATCTGGACAACGCTTGACCCCATGCTACACGCCAAATTCTACAGAAATCTCTTTCTGACAATCACTCAATACTAATGATGGCAACGTTGATTAACAATTCCTATTGTAGGGAATAGTAGAGAAAGGGCCGATTTGTAGATGACTTCAAAAGATGAACAGTTTTTTCGAAGCGAGATAACTACATTCTCCAGTATATGAAATAAAACAGTGATTAGCAAAAAACAATATTTCAGTAATATGATTTTTCTTGTAATAAAAGATTATCATCGCTGAATTTAGGAGGTAAAAGTTATGAATTGATCGCGTTCTGTAGTCAGTAGTAAAATTGATTATTTATTAACATATGAGTATTCTGATTAGGATTGGGCGATCCCGGATCGATTCTCAAACAATCGATCTTTTCCATTCCGATTTCCGATTTTTTGGATCGATCTTTTGTACTCGAGAAAATCGAGAAAATCGATTTTCTGCTT
The DNA here is from genome assembly GCF_029784135.1 of Toxorhynchites rutilus septentrionalis. NCBI lineage: Eukaryota > Metazoa > Arthropoda > Insecta > Diptera > Culicidae > Toxorhynchites > Toxorhynchites rutilus. The sequence goes on from NC_073745.1 coordinate 256,062,069, forward strand.
TCGATCTTTTCGATCTTTTTGTAGATTTGTTTTTCAGTGTACATCGATTTTTTATCTCACCAAAGGCCAGCTAACATTTCTTTTAAACATAATGTCAGCATTTGGATCGCTTCTTCTACGATTTACTTCAGTACAAATGCTGACAGTGACAGAACTAATGGAAGCTACATAGGGGATGAACTGTAACAGGCTGCGCGTAGGATCAATGAACCTGATGTTGACATTAATTACTGGCGAAAGGTTGTTTTTTAGATCTGGCGCCAAAATCGAGAATCGTATGGCACGATTGGCTTTTATGGGATCATTGTTAGCTAAGTTCTGGGCTGTTGTTCAATTTCTAATGATACTTTTTCGATTAATTCATCAAATAAAACAACTACCTGACGGCGCAAGATGAATTCCCTGTAGCTGTGGCCTTCATGCTGTGGAACAAGAGGAAATGCTTTTGATATTTGAATAGAAATATGAAATTTGTATTCCCTGTTTAAAGAAACGACAGTATTCATATAGGATAAGCATATAAATCGAAACAAGCTTCTAATTTTTCAAAAATCGATTCAGCAAAGATCGATTCTTTGGTACTGATTTAATCAGTGGATCGATCCCTACGCTGTTTGGAAAATCGATTCAATAAGATCGATCTTTTTATAAAGATCGCCCAATCCTAATTCTGATTCCCAATAACTGTCTTCGTTTTACTTCGTAACTTTTTGATCAAGATCTAAGATATTTAATCGTGTTCAAAATCCTTTAAACAAAGACACCGATTTACATCTAAAGATCTGTTTATTCCAAATTATTCCCACTCGTATGGACGAATGTATCACACTTAGGAAGCTGTATCAGCATCAAGAATAATTTTGATTTCGTCACTTTCAGTAGACTCGGAATCTTCCTCAGATGACTTCTTCGCTGCATTAGCAGTTGTTTCACGTTTTGTGGTACCCTTTATCAAATGAAACTTTTTTTTAAGAAAAAAGGTGAATTTTATTCTGCTTTGAATTTTACCTCATTTCCAGCCAGACTGTTGGTTACTTCTTGGGGGGCACCAAAAACTATTCCGAGTAACAGTGCAATAAGTGCAAATAGGACATACTGAAATCATTGTAACATGAGAAATTACTCAGTTATGAAAGGACATCACACTTCGTGCTCACCAGTTTCATCGTGGCTCAAAATATGTTTTCTGGTCTCTAGGGAACGATCTGGTTGACACAGCGAACGAATTGCGACTGCAGAAATTCGTTGCTTCCGCAAATAGTCTCTACAGTGATGATAAGCTTGTTGGACGCCGTCCCCTCAGTTGATAACACTGAGAATAAATTGGATGAGTATAACATAAACGACGAAAGAGTATTTTATTTTGTCTGCGATTCAATAATCAGGCGCTTTGTTGTTAACCCAATGCATACATCCCCTGCATGCGTTTGAACGTTGAGTTAATCTTCGTCAGCCTTTTGGACATTCCAGTGTTTCAAAGTGTCGATCGTTCATTCTGGTACACATGTGTAGCTGACTGATATCGAATTGTATCAAAAATCCTTCCTCTCCTGGTAGCTAAGGAACCAAAAACTTAGTAACTTACCAATCTGTTTAATGAAGTAACATCGACAAGATGGTGTCTTATTTCTGTAGTGCTAGTATATTTTTTAATTATTTAAATTATTAAAAAGTTAGAAAATATAATTGAAATGTTAAGAATGGCGACCGTTGTTCGTTGAGGGTATTCAATTTATTGTCTACTAGCTGACCCGGCAAACTTCGTCCCGCCCAAAATTTGTTTTTTGTTATCAACATTCACGTTTTCTTACTAAGCGCAAGTTCATGAATCCAATCGCAGAACTGTTCATTGATTGATCTTCTAATCGACCCCGTTGAATTTACCTTTAACTAAAAAAATCCTAGTACTTCTACCAAAACTCATCATTATACTATCAGATTATTTTTCAAGATTTTCAAAATTTTTCAACCACTTGCAAATAACATGTTTCTCCGTTACATGGAATAAATTTTTGATACAGGAAATATGGTAGAACAAAGACACACACACAATTTATTGCACCCTAAAACCTCCACATGCCAAATTTGGTTTCGTTTGCTTGATTAATTCTCGAGTAATGCAGAAATTTGTGTTTCATTTGTATGGCAGCCCTCCCTTAGAGATGGGGGTTGGAGTGTCTAACCACCATATAAATATTTATTGCATCCTATAACCTTCACATGCCAAATTTGGTTCCGTTTGCTAGATTAGTTCTCGAGTAATGCAGAAATTTGTGTTTCATTTGTATGGCAACCCCCCCCTTTGAGTGGGGGAAGGACTGTCTAACCATCATAGAAACATTTATTGCACCCTAAAACTTTCACATGCCAACTTTGGTTTCGTTTGCTTGGTTAATTTCCGAGTAATGCAGAAATGTGTGTTTCATTTGTATGGCAGCCCCCCCTTAGAGAGGGTGGAGGGGTCTCAAAATATCACGAAAATCTTCCCCGGCCCCAAAAACCCCTACATACCAATTTTCATGTCGATCGGTTCAGTAGTTTCCGAGTCTATAAGAATCAGACAGACAGACAGACATCACTCCATTTTTATATATATATAGATAGATTCTCGTAGAGCTTTCTTGTGTTTTTTTTATTCCAGATTATGCTACGGGTTATGGTCTCGTAAAGTTTTGCGCCTTGGCCGAGGCAACTATATTGCCAGCCACGAACAATTTCGAATTTTTTCGCTGCACTTGGAATATTATTTCAATATTTTGCTTACCCAAAGACTTCTAAATGTATCTAACAATATTCCTATTTTTTTAGGGCTGCTAAAAATGTCCGAAATTAATTTGGGAATCATTTTTATGTAGAAAAACTGCGATTTTAGAGCGTCGACACAAAATTTTGTTTAAATTCGTTGAATATACAACAATATTTAGGATAAGCTGTATAAGATCATGCATTTTTTTCAAATAAACAATGTATTTGGTGAAAAATTCAAGCGTTGATTTTTTTCTTTGTAAGCCTATTTGTTTCGCTGCACTAGAAATATTGTTCTGAATTTGCATAATCAAAGGCGCGATGAAGTGACTTTACAAGGCAAAGTTAACAGGCAGTGGCAACTATATTGCCATCAATTTTTTCAAGTATTGAAACAGTTTATTTTTTATCAAAGGTAAATACAGTGACTCAAACTCGTAATCGTACCCCACCATGCAGATCTTTTTTTTCTATACTTTTGAGAGTCGAAAATAAGCATTCCAAACATTCTATTAAGATAATGATATATACATAATTTATAACTTAAACCTTCAGCTTTTGGAATATTTTACGAACATATTGTTATATTGGTGTGTGTAGATTTAGTGGACAAAAATGTAGAGAAGCTATAAAAATTCGATTACTTTCTGTTTTTACAGAATTCAAATTCAATTAGCCTTATCAACCAGCTTCATTCGATCCCCATTAAGTGTCTGTAGGATCTTTGAACACAGAAATATTTTTAATTGAATGAAAAGTTTCCCCTTCGTTTTTGATGATGAATAATTTTAATAAAATTCCGTTTGCATGATTTTGTGGTCGAGGAGTGCATCTACGGCGAATGAACTGCAAAGTTTAAAGCCTCTTAAAAACAAAGAACGAACAAACACTCCTCGCAATCCTAGAACCTACAAACGCATGAAGACAAAAGAGTACGCATTATGAATTTCTGATACAATGTGCGTTGAAGTGCTCCTTCAATTTACTTCAAACTTTGATCGAACGACTGAAATAAAAAACGGCTGAACGTATCAATATGAAACGTTCAGAGGTGTTTTGGGGATACACTAGGCTAAAACTTTCCCTGCTAACATTAGTACTCACTGCAATATTTGCAAAATTACAGAAGTTTTTCTAAAATCCTGTTTTTGGTACTTTTTTTTAAATTGGTGCAAAAAAATTAAATCAATTTGTTTTCGTCAAAGCAACTAATTAAACTTGTACAGAATTTATTTTAGTTTTCAGAACTACCTTTCGGTTTGCGGTGCGATCATTGTTTGTTGAAATATTCATCATCAAAGACGAGGGGGTAATTTTTCATTCAAACAAAAATTGTTCTGTATGGAAAGGTCCTACATGAACGTTATAGGTACCAAATGAAAGCTTGTTGATAAAGTTGGTTAGAAAAAAATTGTGTTAATTCACAAAACTTCTGTAAAAATAGAAAAAGATCGATTTTTTATTTCTTCTCTATATGTTTGCCCGCTACATCTACACACACACACACACACACACCAAGATAACAATATGTTCGTGAAATATTCTGAAAGCTGAAAACTTTAAGCTTTAAAATGATGTATATATTGTGAGTTTCATGAATATAACTTTCTTAGGGAATCACCCAGCGTAGCTGTCTCAATGGAGAAACGTCTTACCTAGTGCTCGTAAATGATAGAAGTGATGTCAAGTGCCAACGGTTGCTAAGCAATGGTTTATGCGGTGTCGGACTTTTACACCGCCGTTATGTAGACACAGCTAAGCGTGCCCCTGCAGTGAACTGCCAATTAAATGAAGCATAAATTCTGCATAACTCAAGAACTAATCGAGAAAATGGAACCAAACTTGGCATATAGAGGTTTTAGGAATCGATGAAGGTGGTTCGATACTACTCTCCCCACACACATTTCTACATAACTTGAGAACTAATCAAGCAAATCGAGCCAAATTTGGCATGTCGAGGTTTCTATCGTGATTCAACACTCCTTCCCTCTCTGTAAAAGGGAGGGGGGCTTCCATACAGATGAAGCATAAGTGTAAGATATATATCACCAGCAGCTTAGCAACACTGTTACCGACAAGCTACCAACCTCTAAGCACAGAAGAAAGGTGAAAAAAAGGCTTTCAGCCATTCAAGTATAAGATCGTAACGAGGAAACATCCATCTATTATACAATAAATGTACAATTAAATTATAATTGAGTTGTTATTGCCTTCGTTTAGTCACAACACTACATTGGCGACGAGCTAGTGAATACTGTAGTGGATTGAAGTAAAAACGGACTAAAAAAAACAAAGCAAATGTTAAACTTCGGTGTGACGGTTGGGCATTGAAAATGGCGGCCGGTGCAGCGTTATTCCGTACATTCGACGCGGAGATGGAGGAGTGGGAGCTCTATAGAGAGCAGCTCGAGCAGTTCTTTGTGTCGAACAAGGTGGAGGATAATATGAAGAAAGTAAACGTAAAAAAACGTATAAGCTACTGCGAGACTTGTTTACGCCGAATCAGCCGAAGGACATAGAGTATGTGGAACTATGTAATATGCTTACTACACATTTTACCCCTCCTTTAGTAGTGCACAAGGAAAGAAGATTGTTTTTCCGTGCACATCGACACGAAAATGGCAACGAATCTGTCAATCAATGGATAGTTCGAATTAGGAACCTAGCAGCCAACTGCAAGTTTGGGTATTCGCTACAACATAACCTTGTCAATAAGCTGGTGGACGGACTGGAAGGCAAGGCGTTCGACAGAGTGTGCGAAGAAGACGAAAAACTTTCTCTAGAGAAGGCGCAAGAATTGGCCCTAAAATATGAAGTGAATGAACCCTTAACCCCTCTCCACTTTGTGAAGGGCATACAGACTGTAAACTTCAAGACAAGAGAGACGAAAGCTGAACCGTGGCGAGAAGCATCCAATGGCAAGTGTTTGGCATGTTACAAGACGGGGCATTTCAAACGCGATTGCAGATTCAAGGAATACATCTGTAAGAAGTGTCACAAGAAAGGCCATTTGAAGGTGACGTGCGATGACCAGCGTAATTTTTATGTGTCAGCGGACGAGCATACGAGCCCAGAAGACGATGAGAGGGCAGGCAAGAGTGTGGATCAAGTGGACTTACATCAAAATTCCATACGTAAGGATGCTACTATCAGTTTGAATAAAATTGGAGCGGATAGGAACGTAGATTGGTACAAGATTGATGTTAGAATAGACAAATTGGATTCTGGCGCAGGTCTTTGTGTTGTTTCGGAAGAATTCTACAGACAAAAACTATCTCGGTGGCGTTTGGAAAAATCAGATCTGAAGTTACAGTTGTATTCCGGAGAAAGGATGAAGGTGCTGGGAGTTATCACTCCTACAATTAAATACAATGATAAAGTTCGGCGTGTCTTATTTGCATTAGTAAAAGTGCGTGGCCCACCCTTGCTTGGCAAGAATTTTATGAAAGCATTCAATGTAAAATTGGCAGTGGTACAAAATGTGAATCTAAGTGAGGAATCAAAACTAACGCAAATTCTGAAACAGCATTCGAAATTATTTAAGGAAGGTCTAGGGCGTTACAAATACGCTCAAATGGAGGCGATCTGGCGTAGTGGTAACATCCATGCCTCTCACGCTAAAGGTCACGAGTTCAATTCTCACTCCCGACATTCTTCCAAAAATGGAAGTAAAAGTGACGAACCAGCCAAATTAGTTGAAAGTCACTATAATACAGATATAAAAAAAAATATACGCTCAAATTAGTCTGTAACTGACCGATAATGCAGTGGCTACTTTTAAGAAACCAAGACAGGTTCCGTTCAAGTTCCAGAACGAAGTATCGAAGGAATTGGATAAAATGGAAGAAGACGGTATTATTACGAAATGTGATAGCAGTCAGTGGGGGACACCACTGGTTCCGATGGTGGCATACGTTTGTGCGGAGATTACAAAATAACGTTGAATAGTTTATTGAAAGAAAGAAAAATCCGTTACCAACGGCGGAGGAAATTTTTGTTAAGTTTAACGGTGGCAGAAAATTTTCTAAATTAGATTTCTCGTAGACCTACAACCAGTTTGAGTTGGATGAACGTTCAAAGGAGTTGTGTGCTATTTCAACAACCCAGGGTGTGTATCTAATGAATCGGTTGCCTTTCGGAGTCAAGCCGGCCTCGGGAATAGTCCAGCGAGGATTAGAGAAACTGTTCTGTGGTGTGGAAGGAGTTTCAAATTTTTTGGACGATGTTATCATTACTGGATCCACGGATGAAGAGCATTTACAGCGTCTCGAACAAGTGTTCGTAGTGCACTACTTAGTAAGGGTAAGGGGAAGTCTCAATGGAGCGAGGAATGCAAGAAGGCATTCCAGACCATTAAGGATAAAATTGGCAGAGACGTTACTTTGGCACATTTTAATTCGAAAGCGGAGCTGTTTTTAACATGTGATGCCTCCAACCGAGGTGTTTCAGCTGTGTTGAGTCAAAGAGAGGGGAAAATTGAGCGGCCAGGGGCTTTTGGTTCCAGGACTCTTCACCCAGCTGAAGTGAATTATAGTGTTATCGATTGCGAAGCATTGGCTATTATCTACGGCGTCAATAAGTTTTTCTTTTTTTTGGCTGGCAATCAGTTCCGTATCCGAACGGATCACAAGCCGTTACTGAACATCTTTAATCCGATGAAGGGTATTCCTCCTATCGCTAGCAGAATGCAGAGATGGGCTCATTTCTTATCCGGTTTTAGTTATGATATAACACATGTTCGGTCTCAATTAAATATTGCTGATTATCCATCCCGGTTTCCGGTTGAGTCTTGAAAGGTTTGAAAAGAAGAGGATTCCTATTTAAATTTTATTAACACTGATGAATGTGGACTATTGAGTGTGCCAAAATTGTTGGAAAAATTGTCAAGAGATGAAAGTCTAAGCAACGTGATCCAGGTGTTAAAAGGTGATAGAGATGGTTCGACGATTGAGCACAACCCATATGCAAAGTTTATACAAGAACTTTCCTTGGAGTATGGCGTGGTGATGCGTGGTTGTAGAGTGGTGGTACCGTTGAGGTTGAGGCACCAGGTTCTGTCTAAGATTCATCGGTCCTATCTTGGCATAGCGAAAACCAAAAGTGTGGCGAGATCGGCTGTTTGGTGGTCGGGTATTGACGGAGACATAGAAAGATATGCAAAAAATTGTTCGGCTTGTTTGTTTCAAAGCCAATCTCCACCAAAAGCACAACTGATTCCATGGAAACCACCAAATAAGGTGTTGAGTAGGATCCATATAGATTTTGCGGGACCTGTTCGTAACACGTACTTCCTTATCATGGTAGACGCCTTATCGAAGTGGGTGGAAGTTTTCACCACAAAATCGTGCACAGCGCAATTTGTTTTGGGAAAGCTAGCTGAATGCATTGCCAGATTCGGAATTTTTGACGAACTTGTTAGTGACAATGGCACCCAGTTTGTGGCAGCCGATGTTAAAAAATTTCTGACAGCGAATGGCATACATCATAAATTGACAAGTCCAGGGCACCCTGCAACAAACGGTGAAGCTAAGAACATGGTCAAAACTTTCAAAACATCCCTTTTAAAGTGCTTACAAGAGCAGAATATGAATGTTCACATTATAGTTGTCATCTTTTTGATGGTCTATAGGAAGGCAGTGCACTGCTCAACTGGATTCTCTCTTGCCAACATGATGCTAGGGAGGGACCTACGAAGTTCGCTGGAGTTGATGATACCAAATCGCTTGCAAGGCACGGTTAGTGAAGAAGCTGCTAAAACCAATCTTGAGCATATGCAAAAAGTTCAGATGAAACATTATGCTGGAACTAGGGAAGTTGTTTTCAGCGAAGATTGATCAAGCGACACTTGAATCAAATAAAAAAGAACTCACGCGAAAATCGAGACCATACCCTTCAGAATAACACGAATCCAGCCCAACCCTGTTTGATATTGGATTGGCACCTGCAAAAAAATCATACGTAACAGCTACTCCGGTATCATCGGTCGAGGGAACCACTAGCATGTTTTCACCGTGCTCCTATTCATCTCCAGAAAAAGCCAAATTATCCAATAGGAAATCTGATAAACAATCAAGGACCAGTGTACACCTAATGCTACCGCAAATCAATGTCTTAGTGATACGGACCTATTTGAAAGCGTAACTAAAATATCAAGTAATACTGTAGAATTGGGAAGGGAGGATGAATTCACGGAAATTACGGACGAACCAATCCATCAAACAGATACATCGATATCGTCAGATGATAGTGACCTGGGGTTGGAAGTAGCAGGATTTGAAAGGGGAAATTGGAGTTTTAGGGACAGTGCGGGCAGAATTATAAAAAAGTAAAATTTCTGATGAATATTTTTATTTGATTTGTTACAGATGCTCTTGACTGAAGTAAATTCACTTTACAATAATAAAATAAAGAAGAATTAGTGCGGGGGTGTAAGATATGTATGATCAGCAGCTTAGCAACACTGTTACCGACAAGCTACCAACCTCTAAGCACAGAAGAAAGGCGAAAAAAGACTTTCAGCCATTCAAGTATAAGATCGTAACAAGGAAACATCCATCTATTACCGTTATACAATAAATGTACAATTAAACTATAATTGAGTTGTTATTGCTTTCGTTTAGTCACAACACTACAATAAGTTTCTGCATAACTCAAGAACTGATCTGGAACTGGAACCAATTTCGGTATATGGAGGTTGTAGGGGGTAATACACGTTTCTATGATGGTAAGACACCCCTCCCTCCTCTGGAATATAGGAGTGGTTCCAAAAAATTAAAAATGAGAAAATTTGCGAAAATTCAATTCTCATATGTTCTACAATTTCATAGTGACAAGCATTATTAGTCTATTTGATGTTTGCGCTAACGGAATTGATCTTTGTTCGAAAGTGGAAATTGATTTTAATGTGATAAAACTCAGCTACTTCTATCTATATAACCCTTTCGTCGCCCCGTCACCCAGATATGGGTGACGCTTTCCTCGTTCAAATTTAATAGGATTTTCAAAAGGAATTTTACAGTATAGGCACCTAAATGGAACTATATGATATGTAGAAAAATAAAAAAATCATAATCATATTAATGTAATGTTTATACTATACTTTTTATCAATTTATAGTACAGAAGGTTTGTACTGGAGTTTTTTGAGAAACTTGAACGAGAATTGTGTCTGAAAATAATCTGATATTAGAATGACGAGCTTTGGTAGAAGTACTAGGAATTTTATAGTAAAAGGTAATTTTATAGGGTAGATTAGAAGATCAATCAATGCTCAGTTCTGCGATTGGACCCATGAACGTGCGCTTAGTAAGAAAACGTGAATGTGATAACGAAAAGTAAATTTTGTGAGGGGGACGAAGTTTGCCTGGTCAGCTAGTCTATAAAAAAAACTGTGAGGTGGAATGAAACAAGATGGGATCTCGACTGTGGAAAGCTCCTTTTTTGTTTCTAATGTGTATCATTAAATCATGCTTACATTTCGGATACAAGTAAAACACTCATATACATACAAATATAGATTTATTCCCGAGAAACAGTTTACGTATAATTTGTTAAATGTAAAAAAAAAAACAAATCATTCAGCCATGAAATATATCATTCCTATTGATTTTATTCTGGAATAAAACGTATTACCACCTACTACAAACCGTTATCTAACAACATTTTCCCTTTCGATCTTCAACAAAGATATAAGAAAAAAACTCGTCCCTAGTTTCATTCTGTGGTCAAAATAGAATAATGTTTAGTAGGTCGAAAAAAGATAAAATCCCTTCATGATGAAGGGTACCTAAAAGTAAGCTATATCATTTTAGTTCCTTGCAATTTGAATCTCACAGTCAAAGCCCAATAATAGGAAAAATGTGTTTAAAAAAATGCTACAGGAAACATGAAACTCGTATTTCTTCCGCCCAAATATCGATGGAATAACATGAGACAAGATGAACTGCGAACATTCTGTGGCTTCGGTACGATTTCGTTCTCTACGCGCACGCTTGTATTATTGTATACATTATATGTAAAACACAAGACAAATTGTCGACTGTATTGTGTCACTTACAAAATACTATTATTATGTGTATGTAGCGTATGTTGTGTGTTGTGTTGCTGCGTTCAAAAATCTTGTTTCATTTGGAATGAAGAAAGCGTTCGGCACGTACTTCTATTGAACACCAATACAGAGTGTGTTACTGGGTAAAATAGAACCGGTAGACAATGGTAGCTAACAACCCGAGGATCAGTGGCACGATCCAGGATTTCAGGGAGCTGTAACGATAAAGAAGATTTATTAGAATTGTCGTTAGAGGCGAATGAACTGAAAAGTTTCAAGCCTCTTTAATCCAAAATCATCATCATTAGAATTGTCTTGATTGATTTATCTTGTTATTCGTGAGTCTGCGTTTTCTGTGATTTTTTTGCTCATCTTGAGTCCCATAATGAAAATCACTAATATTACTAATATCACTTAATAAATTTCCTGTCCAGCACCTACAAAACATTATTAACCCAAAAATTATTAGCCAAAAACATTGGTGTAATTTATTAGACTATTGGTGTTAGAGTAAAGTTTGAAGAATTATTTAGGTTTTGATATTTGTTAGGTTATATTATTGAAACAATTTCCACACAATAATGTTATACAATTTTGAATGATACTGATGGTTAGTGGTAGCTAATAGATAAGCTTTCTATAACATGAAAAATAACCAAACGACCTGGCCGGGTAAGGGAGTAAAAAGTGCCCCCACACCAAATCAGTAGCTCTATGGCAAAATTGTATAGAATATTAAATAAGAAAGTAAGAAAGAAAGTACTAAAAAAATATTGAAATTTTGAATTTTTTTTTCGGGATTTAGAGATTCAGTACTACTCTTATTCATATTTAAATGTGTTCCTACGGCTTTTTTTAGATATGTGTGATTTTTTTTCAAAGTTTTTTGAGTGTTGCGCGGTACAAAAAATATTTTTGTTCTATTTTTAAAGGGTCTGGCTGGGTAAGGAAGTAAAAAGTGCCCCCAAACCAAATCACCAGCTGTATGGAAAATAGTGTATAGGATACTAAATAAAACATGTTGGCAGTAGTACCATATATTTGGGTCCTTATATGGGACAACATAGGCTCTATGGTGAAAAATGCATCTTTTCGTTGTTTTTATTTACATGTGACGTAATTTTTTTCTGATTTTTTAAGAGCATTGTGAGACACAAAGATAGTTTTGTTCTTCGTCTGCATTATTATTTTTATTTCCTTGAAATCGATCATTTTATTGTATTCGTGGTTTTCAATTGTAAGATTAAAATTAACAAAACATAATAATTCGGATTTTTTAAGTGTTCTTCTCATTAATCCGAATGATCTTTACACAAGGACTTTATTTTTTCTCACAGAGCTCTATCGCACTGCTGACTCCTATGAATTTGATAAACCATCTAAATCCAATGTAAAGATAATCTCATACATTTTAAGATACGAGGAAAAAAATCTTTCTACAGCGCAATGCTCTGAATATACCGACAAAATTTAGACATATAAAAAACAAAATTTAAATAAATATTAGAGCAGTACTGGGCCTCTCAATTCAAAATAAATTAAAAATGTCCAAAGGCCAAACAAGTATTTTTTTGCGCAATCCTATTAAAATAAAAAAAAAATTACGCTGCATGTGGAAAAAACAACACATACGAACGCATTAAAATAAAAATTAGAGCAAAAGTGAGTCTCAAAGCAATATTTTTTTCAGAATTTCGAAATGCCTGAAAATATATATATAATTTTTTGTACCGCGAAAAACACTCTAAAAATTCTGAAAAATATCAAAAATACCTAAAATATACTTAGGAAGAAATTTGAATACAAACTAGAGTAGTACTGAGTCTCAATGTAGAAAAAAATAAAATTTAATTTAAAATAAAAATGAAAATCAACTTAAATTTTTTTTAGTATTTAATTTTTTGATGAAAAAATTGTTTGAAAATATTGATCTATACACCTTAGCAAAGATGTACTTTCAGTATTTTTTGTTTCATATTTTTGTCTCAAAGTCATCGAGAATAGCGTGAAAAAAAACGAAAAGGTGCATTTTTCACCATAGATCCTATGTTGTATCATAAAAGAACTCAAATATATGGTACTACTGTCAAAATTTCATGTGAAGTACCCTATACAATAGAGATGGGCAAAACGGTTCGTTCAGTGAGCGGCTCAGTGCCGTGCGCTCAATGAAAAGAGCCGGCTCATTTGAGCGGCTCGACGGCTCTTTTCAAGAACTGGTTTATTCGGATATGTAAATAATGGAAGACGTAAAAAATAATGTTTAAAACAATAATCAGTGCAGAGAAAAGTAAAAATATTACTTTACTGAAGGTTTTCTCTGATATATTTCCATCATAATTTATTTTATTTAAATCGTTTATTTTTACAAGCTCAGTTACATAGGTTTAAAGAAGCCGAACTCCTTACTGTATTGTTACTAGTATATATACATTTTTCCTTAATTATAATGTTAATAATATAGGAAACCGATTACTCGCGGTCGACTCGAGCTTAGAAGAGTGACATATTTTCTTCAGGAAAAGGAGGGGATATGAGGATATGTTGACAATGATCACACTCACACTCTCAATCACACTCATCACACTCAATTCTTAAACCTATCTTATATCTAATATGTATTTACATTTCATCTTATTCTTAAGAAGGGATCCGATCTCTCACAAAGGAAAAGGAAAAGGAAAAACTAAGGGTATAAGGACAATCACAAACGAAGATCGATAGCTTTAAGGAATACATATATTTGGGACATGTAATTAAGGTCTAACCGAGCCAACACGTCTCTCACCGGCACCATGGGCTGCCTTCCTCGCGCCCGAAGGGTACATTTCCATCACAATGATCTTCTTTGTTTTTTTATTTATAAACATTATCTTTTCAATGTTATCTGATGGAAGTCTACTACATCTTTCACTGCAAACTTGTCTTGTTTTCGGAAAAACTCGCTCACATGGTACTGAAGTCGCCGGAACACATATTTTCAAAAAAAAAGATAGAGCTGCGTAGAGATAAATTTCCTTTCATTCCACCGGAACGAAGGGTCGCTTAGTCTCAGCAAATGTGGTTCCGCTAAATGATTATCTACAATAGATGTTGCAGCAGCTTTTGGATCATGTGAGGATCGAAGATTGCCAACCAATGCATCAAACTCCTCCCATACAGATGACAGCGCTTCATCACCAACGATTTGTGGTAGTTTCGTAAATGTGTATTCTATAGATGTCATTATTAGCATCCTTAACGACTGTTGTGCATAGTTGTACTTTCTGTTATCCCGAAAACCTTTCTGCTTGAAATGAGGATCTAGCAGTATTGGTTAGGCTACTAATTCGTCTAACTCAAGATTTGTAAATCACTTTACCAGCTCAGAAATCAATTCATTACACAAGTTTAAATAATCACTAGAACTGATTTCTCTTGATCCATATAATGTTGATCATGTCAAATTATCAGTCGGGAGAGTATAGCAGTTTTCGATAACGACACAGTTTTCTTCCCGTTTTATATCGAATGGAATGTTTTCATGATTAAGTATATTATATTAATCGCATCATTTCATTCGATACCCTTATGCGGGTTGGATTTATCATAAATAACTGTTATTTACCAGTCAAGCCCGTTCATCTGATACCCATATGATGGGCTTTTCAGAGGAAATGTAGTCTGCCATTTCGTAACGGTCGCCATTCTGGATTTACATTTTTCATGAATAACTGTGTTCTACTAGTCAAGTACTTTCATTTGATACCCATATTGATGAGGTTTTGGCAAAATATGTAGTCTGTCATTTTATAACGGCCGCCATCTTGGATTTCCATTTCACATAAATAACAATGTCCTACTAGTCAAGTACTTTCATTAGATACTCATATTGAGGGGGTTTTGAAAAAAATACATGTTTCGCCATTTTGAGGTGGCGGCCATTTTGGATTTACATTTTTCATAAATAACTGCGATCTACTAGTCAAGTCCTTTCATTTGATACCCATATTGATGTGGTTTTGGCAAAATATGTAGTTTGTCATTTTATAACGGCCGCTATCTTGGATTTCCACTTTACATAAATAACTATGTCCTACTAATCAAGTCCTTTCATTAGATACCCATATTTATGGGGTTTCAAGAAAATATGTAATCCGCCAAAATTTACAAACATACAAACAGTTAAATGAAACCGCTTAAAAAACAGCACGGGAAACATATATTTCTTCCGCACTGCCGCAAGCCACTGTTCGTCAGAACAAGGGTCCGATTCACGGTTCTTTATCAATAAGCCGGCTCTAAAAAGAAACACGGTTCTTTTATGAACCGTACTTCTTTTTTGAACCGTGGTTCTAAAATGAACGGCTCTTAAATGAACCGCGGTTCAAAAAGAGCTACGGCTCATAAAAGAACCGTGGGTTTTTTTTGAACCGTGGTTCATTCAAGAGCCGTTCATTTGAGAGCCGCGGCTCATTTTTAAAGAACCGTGGATCGTACGCTATTTCTGATGTACCGGAACAAATGAGCGGCTCGTGAGCGCTCGCCCATCTCTAACACATACTGAAACGAAGGCCGCAGACACATCTCTTTCGGGAAAGCGCCGCCTGAAAGAGAAAGAGTGTGAGGAGATGGAATTGTTCTTCAAGACACTAATCGCCTTGCACAAAGGCTTTGTGCCGCGGGCCGAAATGTGCAGGGACAAGAAAGAAGGCATCTTGACGAACGAACGCGAGGTGATTGAAAGGTGGAGGTAGCACTACGATGAAAACCAGAACGGCGCGTAGACCAAGACGGCGTTGATGAGGACTACATCGGTGCAGTGAACAACGACGGCGTACCAACCCCGTTAAATTTAAAGTTAAGTAGGCCGTTAATCAACTAATGAACCACAAAGCAGCTGGTAAGGATGCCCTCGTAGCGGAACTCTTCAAGGGAGGTCCGGGAAAACTTGTAGAATGTATGCAGTGGCTGATAGTCAGGAACTGTGGCACAGAACAGCTACCGGAGGAGTGGAAGGAAGGGGGAATCCGTCCTCTCTATAAAAAAGTTGACAAGTTAGATTGTGGGAACTACCGTGCAATCACGATCCTGAATGGTGCCTACAAAATTATGTCTCAGATCCTCTTTCGCCGTCTATCGCCAATATTAAGTAGATTTGTGGGAGGTTATCAGGCCGAATTATGCTCAGTTGCTCGACGACGAACCAGATGTTTACACTGCGGCAGATCCTCCAAAAGTGCCACCGTATCTTCGTCGACTTCAAGGCCGCATATGATACAATCAATCGACGACAGCTGTGAAGAATCATAGACTAACACTGCTTTCCTCGAAAGCTGACAAGACTGATTCAGGCAACAATGAACAGTGTGCGGATTTCAGGCGATCTGTCGGAATAGTTTAAGACTCACAAGGAACTTCGACAAGGCGATAGATTCTCCTGTCTGCTCTTCAACGTGGCGCTGGAAGGTGTTATGCGGAAAGCAGGCTTCAACATGCGGGGCACGATTTTCAACAAGTCTAGTCAATCTATCTGGTTCACCGACAACGTGAACATAATCGGAAGAACACATGCGACGGTAGCCGACTTTTATACCCGACTGAAACACGAAGCAGAGATGATTAGGCTTGGGATCAATGCGTCTCAGACAAAATACATGCTAGCTGGAGGGACTGATCACAACAGAATTCTTCTTGGTGGTAGTGTTGTGATCGACGGCGACGAGCTCGAGGTGATAGAGAAATTTGTCTACCTTTGTTCGTTGATAGCAACTGACAACAACAACAGCCGTGAAATTCGAAGACGCATTGTCAATGGAAGTCGTGCCTACTATGGGCTCCGCAAGTCCTCGAGGTCCAACAAACTCCGACCCCGTACGAAGTGTACCATGTACAAATCCCTAATTCGACCGGTTGTTCTCTATGGGCACGTAGCATGGACGATGCTTGAAGAGGACTCACAAGCACTTGGTGTTTTCGAACGCCGAGTGCTCAGAACAATATACGGTGGTGTACAGGAAAAGTATGAAGAAGGAGAATGAACCACGAACTAGCGCAACTCTACGGCGAACCCAGCATCCAGAAAGTCGCCAAGACTGGACGAGTGCGATGGGCAGGGCACGTTGCAAGATTTCCGGACAGCAGCCCCGCAAAGCTGGTGTTCGCATTGAATTCGGTAGGAACAAGAAGGAGAGGAGATCAGCGAGCGAGGTGGTTGGACCAGGTGGAGCAGGACTTGGCAAGAATCGGTGCAGCCGGGAGTTGGAGAACTGCAGCCATGGTCCGGGTTTATTGGAGAAGAGTAGTGAATCATATATAATCTCAATGGGATGTAGAATCAGATTAAATAAATAAAAAAAAGCCAAAATCCGTGTAAAAATGTAACAAACAGTGAATTATTAGTTTAAAATGCAAACCATTATTCTAACAATTGATTAACTGATTTTATTTGCATGTTACATTCAAGATATCCTTTTATTTCTCAGTTACTAATCAGTGATACAATACAAACTTATTCCATGAAAAGTCACATCAATTACTGGAGTCACTTTTTACACGGTTGGTACGTGCTGCGCAAAAAACCGCGTGAATTCCGAAAGCTTGTAAATCAATCAACTGCGACGTTTGTATCAACTGCGAATTCTAGGAAATGCCAATCTGGTTGGCAAAGGGTTTCTAGTAATCCTTCAAAGTTGGTTCGATGAAAGTCAAGTCCAAGTTCATCCCGAATATTCTCATGTACGCTGGATTCTGAGAAACTAATTGTTACCTCAAAAGCAGGATGGTTGTGGCACCGAGAGAGCATAGTTTCATTCACCAAGACAAAATCCAACATTCGTGCGTTTTGATTAGCTCGTCAAAGCTGCCACCTTGATCAAAAAGTTCCCAGAATTTATTTAGGAAATGAAAAATACAAGATTATAAATCAATATCATGCAATCATTGTGCAAAGTACTTCCCATCGACTGCAACGCACTCATGCCAGCGCTTGATCCGATCCTCGAAACATTTATTATACATATTCGAATTGCGGTATGGTCATCAGCGCCATCTTCGATTTTTCTATTATCTCATTTCGGGTGCTGAAACGTGGTTGCTTGAGTCGTTCGAATAGGAAAAAGTCGCAGGGAGCCAAATCAGGTGAATTCGATGTTTGCTGAATGGTTTTCTTTTCGTTTTTAGCCAAATATTCACGAATGATTGATTTTGCAAGTTTTGCAAAATGTACAAAATCGAGGCACGCACAATAGCAGATGTACTCAATACACCGTAGCTTTTAAAAATGTTAAACTATCACACTACAAATTTTATAGAATTTCAATGGCAAATGTACCAACCTACAGAGAATTGAAAAACAAAAACGGGTTACTAAGAGCGCCACACGGCTATGATTCCGGAACTTTTTGATTAAGGTACACCCAGGTTTTTTTACGCGGGGATATGTACCTCGTAAAAAAATGCGTTAATTGGAAAATCCGCGCAAAAAACCGCGTAAAAAACCTGGGTGTAGTATACACAAACAACATCGAAAATACATCCAGTTTTTAGATTTCACATCGATAAAGGCGAAAGCGCGAGCTATGCGGCTGAAATGTGAAGAGTGAATAGTAGTGGATAGTGTCTATGGTCCTGATCTTCTTCTTCTTATATGGCACTAACGTTCCTAGAGGAACTCCGCCGTCTCAACGTAGTATTACTTGCGTCATTTTTATTAGTACTTAGTTGAGATTTCTATGCCAAATAACACGCCTTGAATGTATTCTGAGTGGCAAGCTCTAGAATACGCGTGACCACAGTGCAAGTCAGAGGAAATTTCTTTGAAGAAAAATTTCCCCGACCAGAACGGGAATCGAACCCGAACCCCCGGCATGTTAGGTTTTTGACGCTAACCACTCGGCCACGGGAGCACGATAAATAAAAAGTCCTGATACGCAACAGTTAAGCATGACATCTTGTCATTCAGATGACCATCAAGAGACCAACATCAAACTGATCATCATGAAAGAGAACGATTGGAATAATCATCGGGACTTTTCTTAATCCCCACAGTTCCTTGAGTTCCATGGCCAATGGTCGATATTCGCAAATTTTGCAACCATGGGTCTGCTCTAGCTTTTGGTTCAATGGAATAGCGACATCGATGATAGTGACTCGTCGGCCGTTCTTGTCGTAGTTAATGTATTCGTCCGGATTCTTGAGTCATACATGTTCGTTAGAATTAGATTGACGGGGCATCACAATCAAGTGTAATCATATGAAGGACGGAATGTGCATAACTGACATCGAAAATAGCTAATGTTGTTATCAACGGATCGAGTTTTAACCATAAAAGCCAATAAATCCAAAAATTTGAACCAAACATCAATAAATTTAGTTTTTTCTACGGCTTTTGACGCAATAGCGTCTTAAGGTGGAAACAGAATGCCGCGTTGTGCGTTGCTTCTCATCAGCTGTCGTTGCTTGCGTTTTGTACTAAAACATTTGCCCGACGCAGTCTGTTGATTTGCAGTCACAATCTAGCATTCGCGTCACCGCTTTTAATGTAAACAAAAACAAAATAAAATTCGTATGAAAATCTTGTTCTTATAGTGTCCACGGATCAGTTGAATGTTTTTAAAAACAACATATTACCATATCCGCGCTGGCGGCATTGAACTTCGTTCACTAGTTTAGGGGAGCGTGAAAGAATAGCTGTTTTCAGTCGGAATGAACACCGTTTTCAAAATTAAAATTATGAATGTAAATTAGCTTTTCCATATCAAACTAGTATTCCATTTAAATGAAAAACATTTTTGTTTGCAGGTGGTGAAAAAGTCTCATACGAAAATTGATTATGAAGACAACTCTATATTATGATGAAAAAATTCAGCAACAATGTTGGAATTGTTTAGCCATATGGTTGAATGAAAGTCAGAAACACGTGTTTCAAATAATCAAATAACATGATGTGAAAATTTTCATTCAAATTTTAGAATTTGAAAACCGGCTTCGTGTCATCTAATCTGATAGAGATTACACTAACGAGTTTGGGACCCAAATTATGGCCCTAATTTGAAGTTGCCACCAGATGTCGACACCATGCCACTGCCATCGATAATTCGGCGCAAGCAGTTTAGAACAAATGCTAGCGTTTAGTACAACGATGCTAATGACGCAACGCATTATTGTGTTTGACTAAATGGAAACACACATATTTAAAATGAAGTGTCAAAGCACAATTGTCGCAATGCGACGCATAGCGCGGCATTGTGGTCCCACCTTTAGAAAACCTACGTCGTAAATAATTAAATAAATTTATCTGTATGAGCGCACTGTTAGGACAGCACTTTTCCTCGTGACAAACACAATTGAACCGTCGACGAATACAGAAGAGAAATTCCCAGCGTGCGCTTCGTTCATGTGAATCACATCAGAAGCGCCAATAATTGCACTCCTAATCAGTCGACTATCAATATGGTAGCGTTATAGAACGATGCTTCAAAAACAATTAACTGAATGTGGTTGCTTTTCGAGTTCAGAGACACAGTACTTTGCGAATTGCACTCCCACTTCATTTTACTCGTCGCTTGTGCTTATGCATAATTTGAGTCTTCTTACTTTTCGTCCTTTTGCTCGGTGTTCCAGTCGGGTTCCTTCTTGATTGGCACCTGTTTACGCTCTGATTCGATCAGTTCGCCTATCTTGAATTTCTTCATCATATCACGGGCATCTGTGCTATGGCCAACATCTTCGAAAGCTTCCGTTGCTTCCTTACCGGCCTGTTCCAGAAGTACTTCCTCGCCACCGGGATGCTGTAAGAATTGAGCATATTAATATGTGATCACCGTTGTAAAATTATTATCTGTATTTTGTGTGATATGACTTTTTTCCTTTTCTGTCTCAGTATGACTCGCAATTTTTTTATCACCGAAAAAATGAAACAACATGATAATCGCGGCTGTTATCAGAAGGCTCACAAGATTAAAATTTTCTTGCAGACAAGAGGTTCTTTTTCACAAGTAATAGGAAGCGAGCAAAATTTAAACAGCGGTAGTAAATTAAATATCGATGCTATTCCAACAAAATGACTTGCATTTTAGCATTGTGCTATCTCATTGTTCAATAAACCTTGATCTTGGAAAATAGTAATCACTGTATGCATCAGTTTTCCTATATCATCATCTATGACGAATAAATAAAAATAATCATATCATATACTCGAACTTCTCGATTCCATAGTGAGTGTACCAGATAATCAGAGGCATCAAGAGAATTCCAGCATTAGCAACTGATACAGGCATTAGAAGTGATTATTTTATTTATTCTATACCCGTTTAAGCCACTCATTTGCTGATTATCATCTGAGGCCGACAAACTTTCTTTTACTTTATTCCCAATAACAACTTGTTTCGGTCTATGCGCACATACCGCCTTCTCTCCATCGAACCTTCACCTTGTGGAAAAATGTTAGAAAAGAAAGTTGTTGCATATTCAACTTGTGGTATGAATGTGCAAACGATTTCCGTTATGAGTCTCGGATTAGTCTCGAGTGAATTCACGAAGATTCGATATCTATTTCATATGCCATATCTGTAGGGTGTGGTTTTCATTCCTCAGTGATCAGATCTCAGCAGTGATTAAATCTCATTGATGAATACTTTGGCTGATTTTTCTCATGGTGACCTTGAACTTTGTACACCGAATTTACAATAAACTTTGCACGCATATATCCAGCGTTTATTGCTGTGTGCGTTTTATTCAGAATGACGCACACGAAATTGCCAATGTTTATGTTCCGAAAAAATAACAATTTTTCACACTTCCGTATTACCCGCTTGATTGAAATGTGTCAATCGAAAACATTGTTGCTGACTACAAGTTTACCAACTAGCACAACACCAAAAATAATACAACTAAACTGCATTACGTTATGTAACGTCACGAATTTGCTTGTGAAACCTGGAACAAATGCAATTGAAAATCACTTATCGCTCTGAGGTGACTATCAGGGAGTGAAAAACGGAATTCATGCTCGCGACGATAAGCAAAGAACGATGTCCACGTAGACCACGGTAACGCAAAAACCAGTAATTACCTCGTTGAGAAACTCCGTCACATCGTAGATACTGTTGTGAATCACTAGCCAGGTGGACTTATTTGTGTTGTGGGCTTTGATCTCAGCCAGCGAGTAAGTTTTCACTTCAGCAGCCATTCCTATTATGTTTACTTCGAATGATAGTTACTGCTAGAGATGACTGGCACTTATATCGCCACTTGAGAACACACGTGCTGATTAATATTTTAATATGCTTTCGTTGACATCCAGTATGGAACTACTAAGAGGGAGGTGAGAAAGCATTAAGTTTTGTTCGCCGTGCATGGATGATGGAGTGTTGCCAGATAGTTTTACATTGCAGCAGTGAATTTTATAGAATCCACCTTTATTGACAGAACAGCTGAAACCACGGTGTGCATTAAACACAGTGCTGAACCCTGATTTATGGCGGGTTTACATTAGGGAGATCTATAGCTATAGATGGATTTATTCACGTGAAAATAGGTGTAAACCTGTGTAAACGGGTGAGAATAAATATGATACACTTATTCGAGGTATATATGACTTGAATAAATTCAGCATATGTAAACGCTTGTGAATTTCTCACTGGTGAGAAATCACTAAAGTTGGATGTAGTTCTACTTCAGGTGAATAAATTCACCGAAAATATGAATATATTCATTATAGAAGTTCACGCTAGTGTAAACGGTTGATGCGATTTCTATAAATCTCATCATGTTTCTTCACATGAATATATCCCTAGTCTAAACCCACCCTTAGACATGGGATGATCGCGGATGCGAACAGGTGGTGAAAAAGCAGGGTCATTTCACGACGCACGATTTTGAACAACCCCTTCCCCCTCCATGGACAAGCGTGGACATTTCTTATACCCCTCCCCCTGTTTTCCACGAGAACATTTTTCCATTTTTTTGGAATAAAAATTGGGAAAGTAATTGAACTGCGCGTCAATTCCATTTTTAGTTCGTTTCTATTTTCTATGTTATGTTTAAACATTGATAAAGAAGTTTATTAATAGTTTATTAATATTAGCGGTTTGTACTCAATTCTTTGATTCTTTTTCCAATATTGACCGTGAAGTTATTTGCGTAACTCCTTGATTTATTTTTCCATTCGCTATCCAACTCTGGACGAGTAAAGTTCAGTGTTGGTATTGTGCGTTGCCACTTTTCCTATTGTGATATTGGTATAGTGTACGAGTAAAGCTCATTGCTGTCCGCTTTCGAACTGACCTTTTGTGAAGTGGAATAAATGAACAAAAGAAGCAGCGCTCTTGTGGCGACCCAGATTGCGGCTGTTGAACTGAGTCGGCATAACGGGATCGCTATCGCGTGACTGTTGCAAACGGGATTCATCATCACGTGGCCATGTAAGCTATTCTTGCGCTATTGTGTTGTCTCCGTAGCGCGTAGCCTCTGTCTCTCCCTGATTAGGGCAGTAGAGCGCATTATCGGAACAACTTATATATTAAGGTACACATATTTATCATGAATATTATTATTCAACTTATTTGTTCATTTTTAATATTATTATCTTATTTTTTTTTGTTTTGCTATTTTTTTGAGATTATTGTTAAAATCAATAAAAAGTTAGAAATAAGACAGAATTTTTTGTAAAATGGAGAATAGTGGAGGATCTCCAGAGAAGAAGATCTCCGATAATGAATCCCATACAAGATCTGGGAATAAACATAAACGAGTCCCTCATAAGGAAGATACGAATTCGCTCATCCTACCAAGCCCCCCTCTAAGAAAATTGCAAGCCTTCCTTCTCAACCCACTGTTACTCCCACTCCCCATCTCCCATCATCGATTTCGCTTCCCCCTTCTGATATTTCCGATCCAACCCAATCCTCGTCCTCGTCCACATCTTCGTCTTCCCCCTCTGTTGTCACCGCTCTACGTGTCAGACTTTATCCAGAAGATGTACCTGAAACTGGCCCGTGGGTTGTTTTCCTCCGGCCAAAACCGAAAGGAAAAAGCCTTAACGTGATTCAGATCATGAAATATCTGGCCAGATACACTTCTGTATCTGAAATTCGCAGGGTTAGACCGAACAAATTGCGAGTTGTCGTGAATGACCGGAAACACGCAAACGAGATTGTTGCTGATTAACATTTCACTCTCGAATATCGAACATTTATACCCTCCCATAACGTAGAAATTGGGGGGGTGATAACTGAAGTCGGACGGCGTAAATTTAGTTTGGCCCCATCATGGGAAAGTTTCCCGAGTTGGCGACAGTCCAAGATTTTCACTTCCATTGAGGGGAGCCTCTTGAACTTGCCCTTTCCTTCTGTTCTTATTTGTTCGCTCGTCAGACCCGTCATTGTTGATATATGACCTTTGTAACAGCTTCAATATGACCGTTTTGAATACTGGGGAAACAACACGTGTACCTAAACCTCCTGCTAACCCAAGTGCTCTTGACATCTCGCTTTGCTCGAATTCACTATCGTTAGATTGCAAGTGGAATGTAATCCAGGACCCCAACGGTAGTGATTACTTGCAAATCAAAATTTCCATCACCATTGGGTCGAATTCTTCTGAATCTATAAACATGGCATATGACCTCACAAGACACATTGACTGGAAAAATATGCGGACGCGCTTGCTCTAGCCATCAATTCCAGAGATGGCTTACCTCCATTGGAGGAGCATAATTTCCTTTCTCGTTTGATCTATGACAGCGCGGTTCGCGCTCAAACGAAACCCATCCCAGGTTCCACTATTCGTCGAAGGCCTCCCAATCTATGGTGGGATAGCCAGTGTTCGAAGCTTTATCAGGATAAATCGAATGCATTTAAAGTTTTTCGAAAACGTGGAACCATTGAAAATTATGAAACGTATTTAGCCCATGAAAATCAATTTAAAAACATGATCAAAGGGAAAAGCGTGCTTATTGGCGAAATTTCGTGGGAGAACCGTAAATGAAAAAAATATGGAAAGTGGCTCGAAACATGAGAAATCGCTCTTCAACGAATGAAAGCGAAGAATATTCACATCGATGGATTTTTAATCTTGCACGAAAGGTTTGTCCCGATTCCGCTCCCGTGCAAAAAATTGTTCGAGATATACCACAAGATAGGTGCGATCTTGATTCCGAGTTTTCGATGGTAGAATTCTCTCTTGCTCTCCTTTCATGTAACAATTCTGCTCCGGGATCGGATAGAATTAAGTTCAACTTGCAGAAAAACCTGATGATTGGAGACAAGTACGAGTTATAGTTATTCAAAAACCCGAAAAGCCCGCGTCCGACTTCAATTCGCCTTGATCGATGGGTTGAAACGAATGGCTTACTTTCAGATACACAATATGGGTTCCGTAGGGGCAAGGGGACGAATGGTTGTCTTGCGTTGCTTTCTTCAGAAATTCAAATGGCTTACGCAGAAAAAAAACAAATGGCTTCAGTATTCTTGGACATAAAGGAGGCCTTTGATTCTGTTTCAATAGAGGTTTTGTTAGACAAATTACACTCTCGGGGTCTGCCGCCTCTATTGAATAACATGTTATATAACTTGCTTTGTGAGAAACATTTGAACTTTTCTCACGGAGATTCGGCAGTAAGTCGGTTCTCTTACATGGGCCTCCCCCATGGCACAACTTCTATGTAAGCCATATTGACAATTGCCTTACACAAAATTACAAAACTTGCGGATGATGGAGTGGTGTCTGTCGAAGGATCAAACGAATCCGACCTGCAAGGACCCTTACAAGATACTTTGAACAATTTTTCAACCTGGGCCATTGGGCTAGGGTTCGATTTTTCCACGGAGAAAACAGAGATGGTGGTTTTTTCTAGGAAGCATAGACCAGCAAAACCAAAGCTCCAACTTTTGGGTAAACCGATCACTTATGCTATGTCATTCAAGTATCTTGGGATCTGGTTCGACTCCAAATGTACTTGGGGGGCCCATATTAGGTATCTGAGTAAAAAGAGCCAACAAAGAATAAACTTTCTCCGTACAATTACCGGCATCAGTTACCGGTTGTATCGAAAAACTATTCTCTCAGTGAAGGAGTACGGCAGTTTCTGTTTTCAATCAGCTGCCAAAGCACACCTCTTAAACTCGATCGAATTCAGTATCTTTGTCTCCGTATTGTGTTGGGATGTATGCCCTCAACGCATACCATGAGTCTCGAGGTTTTGGCAGGCGTACTCCCACTAAAAGATCGCTTCAATTTATTACCTCTTCGGTTCTTCATCCGGTGTAAGGTCATGAACCCATTGGTGATCGGAAATTTTGAGCAGCTGATCGAGCTAAATTTTCACTCGGATTCATGAGTTCATATCATGAATTCATCTCCATGCAGGTTGATCCTTCTTCGTATATTCCCAACCGTCTCAGCAAACATTAAATCGCATAACAAGCGTATATATAACATCATATGCCCTAAAATTTGGTTGGCATATAATGCGCCGAACTGGCATATGCATGCAAAAGTGGAGGCCATATACATACATGGCAAATGCTTACCGAATTTGTTTGGATGAATATGCAAACGCCATTTTTATATATGAGTATTTCACGAATCGCCATTTTTATATATGAGTATTTATGTTAGTAGAAATAATAATTGTTTGATTGACTTGTGTTGGGAGTGGAATATGAATGTTTAAAATGGCACAGATTGATGTTAGGCGAAAACTCCGATGTGGGTTCGAACTCCGGTCGTCTGGATTATCATCCATTATCATTCAACA
The DNA here is from genome assembly GCF_029784135.1 of Toxorhynchites rutilus septentrionalis. Classification (NCBI taxonomy): domain Eukaryota; kingdom Metazoa; phylum Arthropoda; class Insecta; order Diptera; family Culicidae; genus Toxorhynchites; species Toxorhynchites rutilus. Next base: position 256,088,599 of record NC_073745.1, read on the forward strand.
GCGATTAAAACTTTCGAGTGCATCAGCATTTCATTGACATTTCAATATGATGTAATATGTTCTTTATTAGGATCTAATATGATTTACTGTTTCATGATTTTCTTCAGCATGCAACACGATTTACTACAGTACTGAATCGATTTAAATTATACGCGTATACGACACACAAACTGCATCAGCGTAATATACGCACATGATGCGGATTAAATATATTTTACGACAATGTACATCATAAAATTGATGTTTATTATACCGATATGCGACTTAATTTGATAATGGTATATAAAATCGAGTTTTTACATTTTATGCGATATCAAATATACACGATACATACTCCGATTGATATTATATGCGATTATGATTTATTTGGATTTCTTGTAAGACTTGGCACGTGCAAAATTATACGATTTAATGTTTGCTGGGGTGTTTGTTTTCCTGACTACATCAATTCCTCTGTGCATTTTGATCTGTTCATGAAGGAGAAAATTCATGATATTCCAGATTATCTTCTATCGGGGATCGTTCCTACGATCTTCAATGCAAAGTATGGGCGTATCAATTGTGATAATATGTACTTTACTAATGGGTCCTCTATGAATGAGTCCACAGGATTTGGAGTGTTCAACGTATTTTTTAGCACCTCACACAGTCTTCAGAATCCTTGCTCAGTATATATTGCTGAATTGGCAACGATATACTGGGCGCTGGACAGCGTCGCCTCACGACCTGTTGAACACCATTACATTTAAACGGATGCATCGAAGTTTTTGTGGTATATAATGTTTTTCGTTACAAATAAATTTGATGAACGTCCTTTTACGTTTGATATGTTGCCTAGGACTACCAAAATATGTGAACGGAAGAATTGTCAAACGATCATTGTATTTTACATTTCCCTCTGAAATTATTGCACATCTCATGTTTACGTAGTTCTCGAACCGCGAAAGTTCGTTCACCTCTAGTGTCTGGAATGGCGATTTTCCCAGGCTTGTCAGTTTAAAAGTACGATTTAGGGAAACATATTCCGGTCTGCACAACGACAAGCGAGTACAAAAGCTCTTAACACCAAAAAATACCCCCGACTTGCACGTATTTGCAAAGCGGATTCCCCCAGGCACATTGATTTTGAAATCCGTGTTAAGGAAACACAGCTCGGTGGGAACAAAAATACCTCCGATTTGCATGTATATTTGCAGAGCGGATTTCCACAGGTACATCGATTTTGAAGTCTGTGTTGGGGAAACCGTATATCGGGCCAACCTGAGAGAGAGGAGCCAGCTCGCTTTTGTTGTGATCACCCTTATGTCAGCGCGGACCAGTCACGGTGAACTAAGGGGAAGTATTGAAATATGTAGAAAATTTCAAAATGACATTTTTTTGCAAGACATTTTATGTGAAAATAATTTTGACGTCGGACTACATCCTTCATTTCTATACAGGGGTGTAAGTTCAAAGCTTCGAAAACAAGAGTGTTACATTGGAGAAACAAGATTTTGAGCAATAAAACCTCTTCGCCGGTTGAAAGAAATGTAATGATAACCGCTTCATTCGAAAGATAAAATGTCTACGCGTTATATGTGTGTTACTTATTGATCCAAAAACTTGTTTCAATAGCTAAAAAATTGCTTTGAAGGCAAGCAATTGAAATCACAAAAATCTGTATATAAGGAATATAAGGTGCAAGCTCGGAAATGCACTCAATTATAATTGTACAGCGGTTAGATCATTTTGGAACAGTTACTGCTACAAAAAAAAAACTTGCTACTGTGAAGAAGGCGACCAGCAAGAAGAAAGCTGCTGATACTACTGGTGTGGCTGCCCGAAAGCAAAAGTCAAACAAATCCTCAAAAATCGCTGCATGCAAGCCGAAAACGCCGAAGCCATAGAAATCAGTAGCAGCTTCGAAAAAAACTACCATAGCCACACATAACGCACAACACGAGAGAAAACAAGATAGTGTTTTCAGCAAATCAAATCCAGTTCTTTTCAGAAAGAGTTTATCAAATATTGCGGTCAAATACATTCTTTTTGTAATTTCTTCGATCAAGTGCGATCAACGTAAGATTACATCTTTCGAGCACTTTTTAGGGGTACAATGAATCTTGAGAAAGACAATTCATTCCGGATCGACACTCACACAAACAATGTTCACTCATCAATGTCACAAAAGGAAAGTGAGTGTTGTGAGGGAGAGCAGAGTGAGCGCTTCATTTATGTAGACTGTTTGGAAGCGACAGTTATGTTGTCTATGGGAAATGGTATACAAATTAAATCACACATAAAGGGGAGAAAGAATCTTGACCCTTTTAGTTTTGTGGACAAGACCAATTGGTTCACCTTCACTATCGGTCAATTCGATTGGATCTTCAGTGATACTATTGCCTTGATTAGCAACCTGCATGTCAAATTTAAAATATGCATATGAATGATCCATCAGTGATGGGCAGGAATATCATGGCAAAGATGACGAGAGACTGGTAGGATAATTCTCATCTTCATCCGAATCGTGATCACTGCCTGTTAAAATTGCAGACACAGCATCCTTTTTAGTCAACCTACTATTATTTCCATCGGACACAAACAAAATTCCATCAAAATGCACCTGAGAGAAATCAATGTTGACTCTTTTAATTGGAAGATTAGCACTTATTTTATATATTCCACATACGTTGCATATTCAAATTGCATCGGAGAATATACAATCATCGCCCACATTGCAAAAATCGATTCACTGAGCTTGCAGCAATAGATCAACCTGGAACCAGTGAAAGAATGAATGAAAGAATGAAAAAAATTTCGGATATTGTTTTAGTAATCATCGAAATAATTCTTTAGAACACCTATATCGAAATTATGAAAAGTAAAAAAAATGTTGGAATGGGCCGATGCTGCTGGAAGCCATGATGTGGGCTGGCCTGATACATCTTTTATTATTTCCTACATGATCCTTCTTATACCCCCCATATATTCCTGTTAGACGCAGTCCTACGTCAAAAATCAAATCGGGGATAAAAACGCACAAAAATACTCACAAACAAAGGTTCACGTCAAGTTTGAACACTTTTCTCATAAATGAATGACAACAACATGCTTGATTGAAATTGTCAGATTGGAATTTTCTTGATGATGATGCGTAAGAAGAATAAGAAGAAAACAAACTATCTGTCATTCAGCTGGCTCCTCTCTCTCAGGGGCCAACCAAAACTTGGTAGTTGGGGCGTTTAGATAACGCTTGACATTTTACAGTTATTCAATTGGTAATCTCATGAACTATAACATTTTATTAATTGTGATAGACGCGTAGAAATATATAATAATTTAAACCGTTTAAAGATTAGCGAATTGTAATATATAGCATATCAAACAAATCTTAGAGAATTTTCGATTCGATTGGTATGCAAATCATGATAATTCGTTCACAGTGAAAATAGTTATAAACGTTAACTTTGTTTCATAAAAACGTGACCTGTTTTCTGATTTGGCACCCTTCCTGAAAGACGTAGTTCTCCGTCAAAAAAATTGTTTTAAAATTACATAAAAACTCCGGAGGTTTTACCTGAACGAGTAGGAAACCTGAACGATTGTTTTTACAATACGTTATATGATGGAAGACTGATAGTGTGTATCCATTAACTCGATTTGTTTATATTTGTCACATTGGACCTTTTCAAAAGTTATGCGAGAAATCAAAGAGAGAAAAATATCAAACTTTGTTTTTGCCGTACCGGTTCTCCGTATCATTTAGCCTCTCTAAAATTTATATGTATTTTCATTCGTAATTGGCGATCTGGCAGCACTTATTGAATGTTTACATTCCAGCAGATTGTTTATATTCTGTTCGTGAGGCGGTAATATTTAAAATTTTAGTTCTTGTGTTCGTTTCGAAATAGAAGTAAAACTCATTGTACATTTTCGCGTTAAGGGAATAAGGCATTTCATAAATCCATAAATTATGGAACACATCAAGCCGTTGGAAAATTTCGATGGAAGCTGTTATTATGATGATCAAAATAAGATCCGTTTCCGAACGCCGGTATATGAACAACGATATTTCACCGTTTTCCAAATATTGACCCGAGAATTTTTTGCCAATTCATTCAAAAAGGTATGTTGGTTATATTTATGTTGTATGTTCATTTCTACATTGTAGACTGATCGTAGTGCCAAGAAAGCTGACTGAATGATTCATATCGTGCTTGATTCCATGAGTTTAAAATCCGGTATAATTTTCAGATAATAGATTTCGGCTGTGCAGATATGAAGTTTTTCAAAATATTGAAGAGGTTGTCCGACGTGGAACGGCTCTTGTTGGTAAGTATGCTTATGTCTAATTAGTTAACATATTAATGCTATTAGAGAAGCTTCATAAAATTATGCTTAGTGCCTGCTTAAGTGCTATTCACATACAACATAACGTTTACGTAAAGTAACGCAACATAAGATATTTTCCCATGGAAATATGACCGAATTAATGGAAATGGCGGGTCAACCTAAATATCAAATATTGTACTGTGTTTGTAAACAAAACACAATACCATCTTGTCGGAAGATATATTAGTTTAATATTTTTACAGAAAAAGAAAATGCGCAGCATATGTGGAAAAATCTGTGATATCTGTAAGTGAACACGGGACGCAGAAGTTGTTTCTCGATTCCGTTCTGGAAAATTTTATGTTCGAGATGTTTTTGATGAATTTTATGTTCGGCCAATTACTGAAAATGTCTATGAAATTTGGCAACTCGTCGACCAAGACTATGCCAGTCAAGCTGTCAGCAGATATCGAATGCACTAAAAATTAACTATATCGGTAACGTTACGATTACGCAGCTACGATTAAAACTGCTTGAACGGGTTATATTTATTTTCATTTCGCATGTTAGAGGATGCTTGCTGCTTCCAAACGTAAGTTTTATTTTACCAAAATGGATCGTCGCGGACCGTGTTCAAAATTGTTCAATCACTTGTAAATAACATGTTTCTCTGTTTTTTGGAATACATGTTTGTTACAGAAAATATAATAAAATGAAAGACGGCACAGATCGGACTATGCCTATCTCGAGTTTTAGGGGGCAAGAAATATTTCTATGATTTCTACCCTCTCTAAGGGTGAAAGGAATAGTCCGATTTGAGCTGTCTTCATTTTATTATATTTCCTGTATCAAACATGTATTCCATGTTACGAAGAAACATGTTATTTGCAAGTACACTGGATTCTTTTTTATGCGTTTTTTTTGCGTGATATTTTTTACGTTATTCGCTCAAAATAACGCGATTTTTTATGCGATTTGCTTGAAATTACACGATTTTTTTACACGATTTGCTCGAAATTACGCGATTTTCGACTAGGTCTGCGCTTTTAGCGTGCCCACGCAGAATTGCGAGCGCACGCACAAACGCATACACAACGCCGGAAGCACGCACACGCACATACCAAATGCGTGCACAAACACGCACACACACGCGCAAACATGTGCACAAAAACACGAGCGCACACAAACATACAAATGGACGCACAGGTGCGCACAAACACGCACACACATGCACATACATACGCACAGACGCACGCACGGAAAGAAACGAGCACGCACGTGCACTCACGCACACAAATACGCACAAATACGTGCACACGTGCGCACACACATGCCCATGCACAAAAAAAACGCGCACACCTGCGCGCAAGCAAGAAAAAAACGCGCAAACGCACGTGCATACGCGCACACAAACACGCACACAAACACCCAAAAAACGCGCGAACATACACAAATACACGTGCACGCACAAACACACACATACATGCGCGCACACAAACAAGCACAAACATAAACATCGGGCTGTCGAATACTCGGCTATCCGGACTCGAAGCTGACCGGTATCCAGTATCCGACCAAACCACTATCCGTTTCATCACTAATTTCACGCTTACAACTAGCGCCGGTAAATAATTACTCCTGCAGGCATACTACACAACCCTCACTGTTTCCATTAGTTTCAGTGAATAAGTTTCGAATGCAGCAAGGAAACATTCATTTGTATACAAACTGCCCGAATACATGGATGCTTCAAATTAATTTCCAAGTGACGATTTCTAACGTCGCTTTTGTTTGCAGAATGAAAGGAATGAACGTGAAATGAAAGGAATATGTATGAAAGAGACGAGATATTTTCCTTATTGGGCGTGAAGAGAGAATAGATATATTTTTAGCCTGCATGGTTCTGGTTCTGTTTTGAGAAGCGATAGACACATTATTGAGTGACGATGTGCTAATTGAAGTGAAATTGTCAGGCCCTGGTCCGATGTACACTGAATTCTTTTTTTTACGCGACTGATGCATGCGCGCAAAAAGTAAAATCGCTTTGAAAAAATCGAGTGACGTTATATCGAGGGTTCGTTATAACGATAGCACGTTATATCGAAGTTCCCCTGTACACGCTGTGGTTGCTGAGAGCAGACAAACGACCAGAACGGTGAAAAAGGTATGGTGGCTGAGAGCAGACAAGCGAACGCAAAGAGTTAACACTAAATAAATTTCATCATTTTATCGCATTTAATCATCATATAGAATCATAATTAGGCACAATTTTCGTTGTAACGCCCGAGCGGTCTGGGGCACTTTTCTTTTTTGTTCTATCGAGAGAAACAACTGTTCTTCTCGATGTTCAACTATCAACTGATTTATTTTTTCTCTCTAATCCTCGATCCCTCTGTGAGGATGTACAGAACTCTAAAAACGTTAGAACTAACTTACTGGCTACCTGCTATGTGTAGGGAATTTTCAACTTGCACATTATGGAAAATTCCATCGTTCCTGTTGGAAAATCCTTGGTTGGATTCTCCCCTATCTTCAGTAGGAACCTTTCTTATTGTAAATACTTATTCATATTGAAATTATCTGAGATGTTCTATTCGTGGAAGATGGTCACTGCATCGTTAAATATACACAATTTTCGTTCACACATTTTTGATACGGAAAAGTTGATTTTTAAAAGTTTAGTTTTTGATTTGAAAAATGTGTTTTTGTACTATTTTCGCTTTACAAAAACGGAACATGGGCGCAATAGCGTCAACACGATTGCGGAATACGTTAGTTTTTCGATTGAATATTGTTGACGAACATATTGTAGAATGAAATTGCATTCCGCTCCGGTAATTTTGATGCGATCGGATTCTAGAAGAAAAGTTAGTATAAAAGTATAAAAAGTTAGTATAAAAATTATAAACCTTGTCGAATAGGTCTTAAAATTATAATTGGCTTGATTCTAGAAATGACAATCAATTGCATTACAATTAATAACAATGTGATTGAAGAGATTCAGCACATTATCGTACTTTTTTTTTACAGAACAATAATATCTCGGTTATAAAAACATGTCTCAATTTTGAAGACATTTGACTTACTGTGAAGACATTTGATTTTGTGAAGACATTTTGAAGACATTATGAAATATGTGAAGATATTTCAGTATGATAGCGTACGTGGGTTTTTGAGAGATATTATTTCCATGAAATTGTAACTACTGGCCAACAATATCGTCGAAAGAAGTACGACTTCTGTCTCAGTGTTATTCGCTCGTTTTTTATCAGTGTCATTTGTTTACTTTTGTTTTTTGTAATTAACGGAAACTTTTGTCTCGCGGTCATTCACTTGCTTTTTTCAAACTTTTCCAAGCAGAAAATCCACAAGCATATATAATGAATTCAACAACAAAGCGACTTTTACTTCATTTATTCACTTACCATTCTGGAGAAATTCAAACGTTCTGAATACATATTGTCTATAGAAGACATTAGTTCATTTGCGCTCGTCAATTCAATTGATTGTGACATAGTATTTTTATTATTTTGGGCCTATACTATACAAAAGATTAAGCTAGATTTTTCAAACGACCACTTCATAAATCGAAGGTTTTTCGGTTACATTAGGTTTCAACAATTAGTTTTATGAGTATGGTTATCAAAGTTCCATGTTTGGGAAAGAACTGGGGCTATATTCACTCAATCAACGGTTTATCAAGCCAATTATCATTTCTAAACTTTTAAAATTTAGTTCACGCAATATATTCTTTGTTCAAATTCATTGAAATAAACATCAAAATTTAATGAAATGCGCTATATAATAATACTAATTAGAATAAGCATTGAATAAGTTAATAAACCTTTTTTTTCAAAAGTAAGTTTTGAATTTCAGTTTTCTCCGATATGATTGTGAAGACATTTGAAGACATTTTTTCGTACCATGTGAAAACATTTGAAAAAATCACCTGGCATCCCTGTCACTCGCGAGAACTGCCAAAAGCCGGGTTCAGACGGTGCGAGTAAGCATACGAGTCGGTCTAGTCAGTTACTGCAGTGCAGCTACTCACACCGTGTGAACACATCATGCCAGTTATTGTCATGTGTGATCCGGCGTGCGAGCTACTTCAAAGTTTTTTGAATTTACTCGCACTTGCATGCTTCACAACGTCAAAAACAGAATTTAGCGTTCGAATCAGTGATGCCAAATGTAATGAAATGTCTCTATTTTTAAGATATTTGAAAATATGTGAAGATATTTATAGACTTGAAAATTATTGGAAAAACAAATAAAACCCTCATAGTTTCTAAACGAAATAATTGTTATTTCGTTTTGCACGCTGGCGGGGCACGCTTTCTTTTTGAGATAGTTTTCTTGAGAATCTCTAATATAGAATCATTATCAGATCACAACTTACAAAAAAAAGTATTGTTCTAAGAAACAGAATACATATTCGATTTAAAAAAGTACATTTTCATTCATTATTAAAATTTTTGAAGCGTATTTATTGCACCTGCAAATCGACTATCATTTTCATTTCACAAAATAAATAAAATTAAAAAAAAAAATCTTTTAGACTACCATTTATAACATCACATCCTTTCGGAATTATCTGAGCTATGGATGTTTTCGAGATTCTAAAAAATATCGACAACAATCCCAACGATATTCCAAAACAAAGGCACATCAATGTCATTTCTAATTTAACTCTTGCAGGTACAGCATCCCTCATGACTGTATCTTGGCGTTGTATTCGTGGAGCAATTAAATCCAACAGTTTTTTCACTTGTTCAGGTGTTATTATCAACACTGCTCTGTAATCTCGGGGATCCTCATCGTAGAGTTCCTTCAATATTGTATTTGTTGCTCCTTTTCTTTGCATCTAATTCCTGGCCCGAATCCTTTTCTCTTTCTGCTTTTTCGGATAGTACCTTCAGTTCAAAGAAATTCAGCACAAAGTATGTATTTTTAAACACGATCAGCGTTTGTTTTGCTATAAAATTGTGTGATGATACATTCAACTGAAAACCTAAGATGAAAACTGCCAATAAAGAAGTCGATTTTGGACCAATCATTTGACAAATTCGGACCTGATTGCTGTTTCTGACTATTTGATGGACATTTGAAAAGTCGCCTGGCATCCCTGGTAAACCCGTGCCGTAGTATCTAGTTTCTCGCCAGCAGCTCACACTGTGTGAACGGACAAGGCGAGTCAACCAATTGTCAAGCGAGTCCACCGGGTCAGTAGCTGCTCATTGTCAAGTCAGCTACTAGCAACGTATAAATGGGCCTAAACTCTCAAGCTGGCGTAAATCAAGCTTAATAACTATCAGGTGGGTCAAAATTCAGAAAACGAAATAAATAATGCATTTTCAGCATTCTAAATTTAAATAGAGTAAGACGTTTTCTCGCAAATTATGAAATAATATTAAACTTCAATGATTTTCTTAGCGAATAGGGGCACCTTGTTCCATAGATCTGCCTTGAGCTCATCGAGTAGTTTGAGACGCTTGGCAATGACAGCTTAATGTGCAGCACATCTTGACTAGTGATCCCCGATTTTTGAAATTAATCGTTCATCAGCTAATCGAATACTTTTCAGCAGTTTGTTATTCGATACGATTAATTGCCCCAAATAATCGAATAATCGATTAATCGTCACACTGAGACAAATAATTAGTTAGACTAATATTTCTCATTCTGCTAGAAAGCCATTTTGAATCAAAAAAGTGTTCATTCCGCCTGATAATCAATTATTATCTTGTACGCTCCCCTAAACTCGTAAACGAATCTCAATTCGCGTTGACGGCATTAAGTTTCGTTTACGAGTTTAGGGGATCGTCAAAGATAATGATTGATTTTCAGGATAAAACTGCAGTGGCCGTATGTTTTTTTGGATCGATTAATCGACGTAAATTATTCGTTCGCTTCGATTATTGGTTGCGCAGTATTCCTTCGGTTAATAATCGATTTCTGTAGGAAGTATTCGATTAATCGATTAATCGAACGATTATCGGGGATCACTAATCTTGACTCGCGGATTATATCCTCTTGCCCGGGGCGTGTTAGATGTGTTGGATACCGTTAAAATACAAGTCACAACCGGCCAATATTTTACCACTAGGTATTCCGCCCTCTGGATATTTTTTAATTAGTTTATCTAGTCTACTTATCGCTACACAATGTAAAATACAAACTTTGATTTCGTTAGCGAATCAACTACCCAGCTATTTTGATAAGTTTATCAAAAATAAAATACTCAACTATCGCTTCTCCCACGGTTTGAACTGGGTGGACGGCACTTGCTTGATCGTGAGAGTCGCTCAAACTTATACATAGTTTCTGAACCTAAGCATAATGACATCGCGCGCAGGGTTTTGTAAAAATACGTAGTATACCGTTTTGTCTCAAATTTCGAACACTTAAGCTTTGATGGCCATTATACAGTGTCTCATTACTCAAAATGGTACTTTTCCGCGAAATTAATTTGGTTTTTGGTTCCAATAGAGCCTTCTTTCTCATTTGACTGCCATAAAATTGATTTACAAATACTTATTCATAGTGAAAAACTAAAAAAAATGTTTAATTACATTTGTTTCAATTTCCGAACACCATTTTTGTCACTGTGTCATTTTCCAAACACTTTTTTCTCAAATTCCAAACAGCGAAAATGATTTTTTTTTTCAAATCATAACTTTTGAATTATTGGACCGATTCATTTGATCGATATATCACATGAATGTGACTGTGAGATTTTTTTAAAAAATACTCAAAAAATTTGAATTTTCTATTTGTAATTTTTGATTGTATCTGTTTTTATAGTTTATATGGTTTCGGGACCATGGGTGCTATTTTTTATATTTTTTCTTAAGAGCTGAGGTATCCAAATATCAGAGATATGATTTTTTTTCGTTTTTGAGTTATGATTTTCCAAAGTTGAGATGTTTTGGTTGCAGTAACTTGTTAGATAGAAAATAAGAACATGGGAAATCCAGTTTTCCTGCAAGTCTAATATTTTTTCGAAAAAGACCGGCTAATTGTGTTTAATTTATTATGTCAATCGTATGAATCGGTCCAGTAGTTCAAAAGTCATGAATTTTTGAAAAAGTTCAATACTTAAGCTTTGTTGGCCATTAAACAGTGTCTCATTACTCAAAATGGTACTCTTTCGCGAAATTAATTAGATTTTTGGATACAATATAGCCTTTTTTCCATTGAAAATATGTCACTGATTCAAATTCCGAACAGAAAAAATGCATATGATATGTTCCTCGTATCTTTGGAAGTTAAGGTCCATAAAAGAGGCTGTGTATATATGCCAGGTGACAGTTTAAGAGAGGTGTGGTTGAGGCTTTGGTCACATATATGACACGAAGCGCCCTCTATCAGGCGACGTCCAAGTCCGAGTACTTTGGGAACAGCTGACGGCTTCATACGTCATTCCACACAAAACCTGACCAAGAAAATCAATTTTACGTCTCGTTTTGCAAGAAAAGAGCTCCCAAACATTTGTTAATAAATTGCATTTTTATTTTTTTGCTCCGGTATTGGATTGTACTTATATCCCAATTTATGAACTATTGCTGTATTTGTCTGAAAATAGCAGTATTTGCCTAAACATCTTCTGTTCGAAATATGAATCATGTGTCGAAACTTGATTCATATTCCGAACACTACTTCAATATTTTAATAAAGATTTGTTCATAAAATATCACTTTACTCATCCGGTTTTTGTTGATTGTTACATTCTCTAGCATTTAACATGAAGTATTAAATGCTAGAGAATGTTGAAATAGTTGAAACAACTACAAAAACTGAAAAGTGAAAGATGCTTTTTTTACGGAATTTGCTAACGCAAACATTTTATTATTGGTTAGGTTGTCACTTTTTTGTAAACGTTTAATATTATAAATTTTAGGCTGTATCGATACCTGTAAAGGATGTCAAAATGAAGTCTATACCCCAAAGAATGTCTGTGTTTTCATTATTCAATTATTTATAACATAAATGTTTAGTAAAATTGTATTTAAAAATGAAGTGTTCGAAATTTTAATCATGCGTGGAAACTTGATTCATATACCAAATACTACTTCAAAACTAATTCTAATGAATATTTCTGCATAAAAAGTAATTTTTTCAACCATTTCTTGTAGATTCTTACCATTTCTAGCACTTAATATGAAAACAGCAAACAAAATAGTTGAAAAAACTACAAGAACTGAAAAATCAACGATGCTTGTTTTTTACAGAATTTGCAGAACGCAAACATTTTATGGTTTTAACTAAACTTTTTTGCAATTGTATCGATACCTGTAAATGATGTTAAAATGAAGACTATAGGCCAAAGAATGTCAGGGTTTTGTTTATTCAATTAGTTATACAATTAAAGTTCAGTTAGTTTACATTTGAAAATGAAGTGTTCGGAATTAAAACCATGAGTAGAAACTCAATTCATATTCCGAACAATACTTCAACACTAATTTTAATGAAGATTTCTGCATACAACATCATTTTTTTATCCATTTATTGTAGATTCTTACATTCTCTAGCACCTAACATGAAAACGACAAACAAAATATAGGTAAACTCCGATATAACGTACCCTCGATATAACGTCACTCGAAATAACGTATATTTTACCTCGATATAACGTACATTTCCAAAAGGTAAAGGAATTTTTTTTAAAATATTTTTTTTCTGGAAGAACAATGAACTATCTGTATTGTGATGTTGAAACATGTTTTGTACCTTTGATCGAAAAAAAATACAGCTGGTTTTGTGATTCTTGATTCTAAATGAATCAAAGGCTAGCTGGCTTCGTCTTCTAATTGAATTTGTTCATGACCTTTACTGAAACAGCAACACAATAATGTATTATAGGCTACGCTGTGAGTCCTTTATTATGCTTCGATATAACGTACAATTTTGAAATTGGAATGTACTTCGATATAACAGTTACCCTGTAGTAGAAACAACTACAAAAATTGAAAAATGAACGATGCTTGTTTTCCACGAAATTTGCTAACGAAATCATTTTATCATTGGTTTTGATTGTCACTTTTTGCAAATGTTCAATATTATAAATTATAGGCTATATCGATATCTTCGAATAATGTCAAAATGAAGCCTATACTCCAAAGAATGCCTGTGTTTTCATTATTCAATTATTTTTATCATAAGAGTTTAGTAAATTTACATTAAAAAATTAAGTGTTTGGAATATGAGACAAAATGAGATTTTTAAAGCACCTTGAATAAGATTTATACAAGAGTACATTTGCTTCAAAAACATTTCGAGAAACGTGATATGATCGAAACATTTTCAGTGATAAAAAGGATAAGTTATAAAAACGCGCAGAGATATTTTATCGAGACTTCATTGTACATTAAGTGCACAAATAATAGTGATACAAATAAAAAAAAAACATTGACATCGTGTTTTAGAAGATAAGCCCTTCTGAAATATTACGATGTAATGTTTGTTTTTCATTTTGCCATAATGCCATAATTGCACTACCCAAAATAACTGAGACAAAATAAAATCAGCATGGCTAGCCGCTGTTCTGTCACTTGCCTTGGACGTCTGTCAATATCGGTGTCATTTTTCGTTTCTGCTTCACGCGTGAAGTGACGATTGTAGTTCGTTTTGCTGGACTGTTTGGTGCGAGTAGTTTAGTGGCCATTACATTACATCTTTCGGGCTGGCAAAACGATAGCACTATTCTACAATGGAGCAACGCGAGGTTGAGCTGCAGCAAGTGTACTTAGGGATATGAAGCAATTTCCGGAAGCGCTCGGTCTAACTAAACAATAAAAGAAAAACGCATGCATGAGTGAGAAGCTAGGAAGGGGGGAACAAGCATAACCATCCCATCTGTCAAATTCAGGAATTTTTGCGAAACGGCAAACAGGAGGGATAAGAATGAGTGCCGAAGAGTTTATTTATAGTGTGATTGACGCTGATAACGTAGCACAACTGGATGTAAATGTAATAGCCACCACGCTGGCGAACACGGATTTGTTAATTCGGCAGATTAAGGCACAGCAGGCGGAGAATGGCAATCTCAAGGAGAAGATCGCTTCCCTCAGGACGTCCGCTCTGCAGATTAAGAAACTGTACGAAGCGGAAGTTGATAAGAACCGTGAAACGGTGAACCGTGAGGAGGATTACATAAGGCAGCTAAAAGAGCTGGAGATTAGGGCTTCGGCAGCGGAAAATGCAAAGGTCAATGCGGAGTTGCTTGCGAAGGAAGCGGTTGCTGAATTGGAGCGGAAACTGGAGGAGAAACGGGTGAAGTACGATGTACTTGCAATGGACGCGGTAAAGAACTATACACTGCTAGCCGAAAACTCTCTGCTGACTGGTGATCAGCATGCTAAATTTCGTGATTTGAAAAGTCATGTTCAGAATATGATTCACAGTGGGAGTGATGTGCCGGAAGATGTTGCTGCTTGTTTGGCTAGGAGGAGAGTTTCTAAAAAGAAACGGAAAGCGGACGTCGAATTACGTGATCAGTCAACGATGACCATTTTTTCAACGAATTCAATCGGCGTTAACACAATCACGGTTAAACCAGTATTAAAGTCTTCATCGACATGTACAGAAGATTTGGTAGCGCACCACGAACAAAAATCCCTGCCGAAGAAAACGGTTGACAAAGCAACTATGTATTCCAGTGCGACCGTTACTCGATCAACGTGTACGTCTGCCTTCATAAAACGGGTTGACGTTGGCGTTAACTATCCAGAAGTGACTCCTCGACATGTCAACGATATATTGCGAGAATGTGTCATCGAACTTCCGTCGCTGCTTTCTCCGATCTTGGATGAGATTCCCGTCCAGAAAGAGTCGGTGCAAACCCAGACAGATTTTGCGTTGGATGCAAAGGAACAACAGCACCACCAAAGAGTATCCTGTGGAACGATTACCAATTTGTGTAACATTCGTCGGAAATTAGATTTTGTCCGCAAATCTGTGAATCAATCCAGCAGTCAACTTCTCGCCAATATCAAGAAGGAGGAAATTATTCCCCCGATGGGTTCATTTCAGCATTTGCACGCTGCTTTCCATCCTGGCGAAGATGTTGGAATGATTAACCCACAGCTCACCCATATATGGGGATTGTTGGGGGATACAATGTTCCGTCTGCTAGGCAACAATCGCATATTAGATAGTCAGTGCTACAAAACGATCAACGAAAGGTTAGCGATGATACATAGTATGGCCGATCCGGATATTCCGCCGAGTTCGGAAATGATGAGTGAAGTATTTGCCGCAGCGGCTGCATCAGCTGCTATAGATTCCCTCCGGCAGAAGGATGGCGTGGGTGAATGCACCGATCAGGATAAACGAGTCAAGTGCACGGATGATTACGAGTGTGAAGCGACGGAAATGAATGAGAGGGAAATTGAGCGTCCAGAGGACGAACTTGGTTCGGACTCGAATGCTCCAAGCACTGATGATGTTGGTGAAGTGGAGAACATGCTGTATCCTATGGATTGTCCGGAAATGGAAATTGATCCAAACAATAGCCCGGAGATTCCGATAGACGATGTATCATCTGTGTCTCCTAAAAAATCAGGTATATATTATGATCGTCTATTTGACGGATTTCGCGCCAACTCGTCTATGGGATTGGTATGACCCTCTCAGAACTTAATGAAACTTTATGGGCGTGAAGACCTTACCTAATCAAGCAACTTGCCATACTTAGTATTCCAAAAATTTATCTAGACTAACATATGGAAAGGGCTAAATATTTTTGATCACTTTATTTTTAATTTTAATAATATCGAAAATGGTAAAAAAGTGATCTACGGAAGAGTTTTAGGAAAATAATTGAATTTACAGAAAAAAATACTGAAAAAATATTTTTTGAAATCCTACACTGAAAAAAAAAAATCAATTTCAAAAACTAAAAGTCGATTTTCCCAAAATGGTGTACAGTTACAGTACAGTTATAGAAATGTGACTCTTGGATGCTGAAGTACAGTTTTTAGCTTATTTTGACGTAGAACTACGTCTTCCATTAAGGGTGCCAAATCATAAATCAGGTCATCTTTTTATGAATTAAAGTTAACGTTAATAACTATCTTTGCCGCGCTCGTATATTGGAGATTTACAAATCAAACGAATCGGAAATTCGGAATATTTGTTTGATATACATTGCATTACAATCCACTGGTGTGTAAATGGTTAAATTGATAAAAACTAGAGCATTTCCATTTTCCCATATATTTTGTTCTGCTCATTTGTGAGATTTCCTACCCATGCCGTCAATAACCACGATCAACGAAGGCGAATATTTGCCTAGAGTATAAATATCGAATCTCGCTGAGACTAACTTTCCATTCTTCGTGGGAAACTCGACTGATGAGCATCGTTTGCTGGACGGGCCTCAGCGAGTGATCGAATGCGTTTCTCAAGGCGTGGTGGTATCGATATCGCAGGATCTACTCGACTGATTATGGATTATCTAAAGCGTTTCATAGCGGTTTTTTTTTATCTAATTTTTTCGATTTTTTATGAGCTATTAAACAGCTATTTTTCATGGAAAATAACTAATTTTTAACAAAAATGGCCGTCGTTTTGTCAATTTTTCGAATTATCAAAAAACCCTATGTAACGCTTTAGGTATTGTCAGATGTTTCAAAATAATCATTGGAATTCGTTCTGTGACACCCCGTTGCTTCAGAACCGATACCACCAGCAAGGTACCGATTTTCAGACAGCATCTACGCATCCAGCTGTCAACAGCAAAATAATCATTATTCGTGCACTGAAAAAATGGACTTTAAACATCTACATCTTCAAATATACCTTAAACCAGGGTTTTTCTCAAGGTGGGTTTTCAAGTGGGAGCAATTGCTATAACTTCGCGGAGCACTTATTTCCCGCGGAGCACCAATAACTAAAATACCCAAACACTTCACTCTATTGCTACCATCCGAAAAAAATTCACGAAAACTCATTATTTTCCGACCTTCCAGACAGGGGTCCCCCCTCAAGGTTGTGAACACAATTGTGTGGGAAATCAACAGGCTTATTTAGTCACCAAGAAAGCAAATGTCGTTCTGGAATTTTGTATGTGATTTGGTTTCGCTTGCTAGTAACAAAATTTTCTTCACTAAGGATGACTGTAAGCGTGCGAACGAAGCAGCAAGCTCGGTTGCGCGAAGGAATCAACCGTAATGAATTTGGCTTGTACGTTACAGATTTCGAAGTAGAGTGTTGTATGAATTTTATTAAGAATAAACTGGGTAGACCACCTTCGCAATAATTCCTTACGTAACGTGTAACGAACGGAGGTCAATCAATCCATCGAAATTATTCTCTCAACAAGTTGATTCAACTGCCTTCGCACTAATCCCTTGTGGAACGCGTGACGAACGAGAGTTTGTACAATTTATCGAAATCCGCTAAGCGGGAGGATCAACGAGAACAAGATCTTCACGAACTCCGAGCGCAAATTATACAGTTATTGCTTCGAACGTTGGAAGTCTGGATACTGCTGATCTCTCGTTAGCGGACTCAAGATTGTGATATATTCAAGGAACAACACGGGTCTCAATTCTTCTTAAGAGAACTTCTGGCTGCAGAAGGCAGCCTGAGACTACTTACTTTATATATTTTTGGTCGGGTTTTTATACAGAATTTTTGCTTACATGATATATCCTAATCCTAGGTCAAACACTGAGAGTGAAGAAGAAAGTGAGTAATGCTTCTTCATATAGCCAAAAATTCTATGTGTCACTTGGTCAAGAATCAGAGCGAATATCGATATGAATGATCCTTTTGTTTTTGTTGCAGCCACAACCGGCCTTTGGGCTTACGATCGCTCGCGTGCTCGCCTATTTTATGGTTTGTTTTGGTTCTATGTGCGGCGTGCGTCCTTGCACCGTACTAAATTTTAAACTATCTAGAGCAACATGTCAAAAGGGTCTATCTTCTTTGATCGGTTCTCTTCAGCGACTTTCTCTTTCGATAACCACGGCCTTTCAGACAGTTTTTGCTCCAATTTTGCCATGTAGTTTGATAAACGGGGTTACCTATTACACTTCTTATCGTCGAGTACATTAGGAAATGCTTCTACCGATGAGGTATTAATGAAAGAGAATGTAGATGAAGAGAATCGATCAAAGAAGATAGACCCTTTTGACATGTTGCTCTAGCTATATTCCTAGCTGCGTCAAAAATACGCTCGCTCAAAGCGATAAAGATCTACGCGCCAACTGTTCAAGAAGCTATGAATGAAAATAGGGAAAAACACGTGATTCTGATCTTGACCTTCGTTTGCCTACGATTCTTTTTGGAATTGCGCTTACATCGAGCACGGAGAAGTAATTCAACTTTTTTCGAGGCCAGAAATATTAACAGTGCACCCGTGGCCGAGTGGTTAGCGTCTCACATTATCATGCTGTATGTTCGGGTTTGATTCCTGTTCTGGCCGGGAGATATTTTGTCAAAGAATTTTTTTTCCTTCGACTTGCACTGTGGTCACGCGTATTCTAGAGCTTGCCCCTCGGAATACATTCAAGGCATGGTATTTGGCTTAAGAAATCTCAACTAAGTATTAGTAAATGACGCTAGTTAATGCATACGTTAAGACGGCAAAAGTTCCATAGGGAACAATAACGCCATTCAATATAATATTAACAGAAGCGTTTCTTTTGAGAATAGCTCAAAATGATGTTTGTCTTTTTATTCCTAGTCGATTCAAGCCTGATGGCTCTGTATGCATGCTATGTTGAACGTTTGTTTGGTGCTAATTGGCTTACGTTGTTGATACTTGCAAGTATTTTCATTGTTGTTGATTCATGCGGTGCCAAAGAAAGATTGTTGTAGTTATGAGATGTAGAATAATGGTGCTGGTGCAACAAGTATAAAAACGACTGTAGTCGAGTGTATGTCAATTACGAAAAAGGCCACCGGAATAGCGTTCGAGGTAAAATTTCAATGCATTGACATGAAATAAATTGCAACATACGATCATCTAGTGTATTGCAAGAATGAATCATTAATAAGTTATTGTCAACTGATTCTACAATAAAAAAAAAAACAATGATGAAACCATTCTACTAAACAGTTATTTTTAAAATTCTGTAGCATTATAAAATATTGTCCGAAGTAATAAACAAACGACTTGCATTAAATTACAGCGTAGTTCTACGTCAAAAACGTGTCTTGGATAGAACCTCCTATAATTTTTTGTGGTCAAATACAATATTCCAATTTAGAGAGCAGCGAAAGCTCTCAAACAATAGCCATCCGCCAAAAATCTCTTGATCGGTCGATCAGGTATCGAATAGTTATTGTAGATTTAGGTATCTATTTAGAGTTACCGTAGATATGATAATAATAAATGGATTGTATAGACACCTAAAGGTATCCATTTGATGGAACTTGTGAATCTTCAATATTTTAGTCAGTTTTATCTTCATCTATACGTCGTTTTTTCTTTGGAACACTCCTATTGTGCCAAATCACTGAAACAAGATTCACAAATTCGCATTGTATTAGAGATGAATCGGATATCCGGTAGCTATCCGGTATCCGGCCAACATTTGCTATCCGGCTGGATACCGGATAGTGACCTACTATGCGGCCGGATACCGGATATTATAAGAAAAATCAATAATTTCTTATTAACACAAGATGTTCGGATTGTAGGGAATACACTACCGTTTTGTAGCAGCAAACTTCAGCAGCTCAAACTGCAAATTTAATTTAGCTCAATACATTGCTCAATTACAAATTTTATCATAATTACTACTTACAAAGATAGTTTCTCCGCTTTACCTCCTACAACGAGTGCTCCAATTATTTAGCTTCAAAACACTAGCCAGATAACTATTGGCAGTTTAATTTGAATTGTTACCCTGTAATTGGCCCTTGCCTTCCGGTGTAACCGTGCAATTAATTAAATGGCACTACTGCTATTAATATTGCAGAAACGCACAAATTTTAAATATTTATTTTACAACTTTCCAAACTTCCAATCTAATCACTTCTATTCGTTTTGTTTTTGTTTTGGTTCTGTTCATCTCCTTTCTACTCTATTCTTCCTACCTAATGATGTCAATTCCCACTAGACCGGCTTTTGCCCCAAACAATGTGGCCAGATCAGTGGGTTTCTTTACACAAGATAAATATTTTTTTTCCAAATTAAATTATTATTTACTCATAACATAAGTTCATTAACACTATTACTTTTATTATAATTTTTTTAACTGACCGATTACGCTTTGCTCCGCACACTATGTCAGCTTCAGAGAACAGTCTTTCTTTGTAAACACTACTGTAAGGAGCTGAAAGATAAACTCTAGTAAATCTAGCCAATTTTGGGGTACTGCTTAGAGTTTAATGATTATCAAACGTAAGGAACGTGATTGCGATCCATTCGAAATGTTTTCGCATAACTGTCGACTTCGTTAGCAATGGGATTTTTTCCCTGAACACGACGATGACTATCATTTTCATTTGTCACTTCGTTGAAACGGTTTCAAAAGAATCTTGAATGAAAATATTTCATTGATGTTCTTTGTTTGTTTGAATTCGTAGTATGTACTTATTCTATCTCGACTAGAATTAAAATTATTTCAATACATCCACAAAAATTTCATCATGGTGATAAAAAATCCTTGACAGAAAAAAATTGTTCAATATTTATTGCAGAAAACATGATACTCTATTGAGCGATATTCATTTTATACCGAAAATTAAATCATAATTCATTATTTTATGTAAAGATGTGTTTATTACTTCCTAAAATGTAATCTTTTATTAGATTCATGCACACATGCTGTTTCTCCCAGTTTTGTATTCGCAAATAGAGAGGCGAATATCCGGCCTCCGGATATCACCAAAGCACTATCCGTTTAATCACTCATTGTATCATCCAACGGATGGGTATATCCCAGTAAACGTATTTTCTCTATTATTGTTGCTCTCTGAATTGAAACAAAATTTGACTACAAAAAACAAGCTAAAAACTGTACTTAAGCATCCGACGGTCACCATAAATCCATTTCTTCCTGTTATTATTTTTTTATAACTGTAAACAAAAACAAAAAAATAGAAAATTTTCGAGAAAAAATCTTGAATTTTTTTTGTTTGAAAAACTTTTTTTGCCTTAAGGTGAAGGTGGAAGCTAGCCACAAATGGCTGCCACAATGGCGCTCATTTCTATCATCTCCCTCCCTCACCCCTCGCCCGAAAATCAATAGTTTTGCGAAACAGTGTGAAGAAAATGATCGTTTTCGCACACTTCCCATCAAGTAATATCAACCAAACTCTAATCGATTACTCACAAGATATTAAATTTTCTTCTGCTGTCGCACTGTATAGTGAAAAACGTCGGAAAACTCGAGCAAGTGCTCTGAAAGTTAAATTTTCATTTTTCAATCTTCGGCAATGGTTTTGTTTATATTGGTGAAAGCATCGTTATTTTTTCGACACTGATGCCAGACAACATCATCGAAACAGCTATAAAAACCACCCAATAAAATGTTGTTCCTGAGTCATAGCGTTTCATGTCATGAAAATCAATAGAATAAAATTGTGTTGATTGATATCAATTATTATTTTTACGTTTAATGGGTATATAATGTAAGTTTTAGCAACATTAACATTGGGTAAGAAAATTGTATTGCAGAGTTCGGAACACTGCCACGGCTGCCTATGCTTTCAAAAACAGTAAACGGAAAAGTATTACATTCAATCAAAATGCCTCGGCCAACGAAGAGAAGGGTTAAGGCTCTCCAACGTGAATATGTGAAAACAATACGATCAAGGAAGGAAAATATAGAGAAATTATCAACATCGAGTTACTATGCGGAAGAACTTGTTAATACCAAAAGAGCCCCCATTTCGCATGTGTTATAAATTTGCTCATGCTACACTCGCGTATAATCAGAATTTTACTTCATATGCAAATGCATACATTTTACTTTAGTATTGAATTGTATTTTTTTTCAAATGTATTCAAAGACTCGTGTCAATGAAGCGCCACACAGTCTGATAAGTGAATTAATCTATTTACGTTTGCTTTGCTCTTCTCTCACAAACACTATTACCCCATTTTTACACGTGGGTTTACCTATACTACTACAATGGCTAGCTTCCACCTTCACCTTAAATATGCACAGGTTGCGATGTATGGAAGAGTTGTAGGGCACATACTTATCTACCGTTTAACTGCCATTTCATTAATATCTGAGATGACCATTTTGGGAAAATCGACGTTTAGCTATTGAAATCGATTTTTTCAGTGTATGATTTCAAAAAATATTCTTTCTGTATTTTTTTGTGAAAATTCAATTATTTTCCTAAAACTCTTCCATAGATCACTTTTTTGTAGGACTTACTATTTTCGAGTAAAAAAATTATAAAATAATGATAAAAACATATTTAGCCCTTTCCATATGCTAGTCTAGATGAATTTGCGGAAAACTAAGTATTCTAAATTGCTTAATTAGGTAAGGTCTTCACGCCCAGAAAATTTCATTAAGTTTTGAGAAGGTCATGCCAACATCTGGTCGAGTTGGCGCGAAGTCCGTTATAATCGTTTATTTATTTCATTGTATATTTATGACTCACACATTTAAGATGACTCTTCTCCGGCTGACGACTCAGCAGCGCAACAAAGCATTCCTGATCTGTCGAAGGAAGCCGAAGAGGTTCAAACTTCTTCTACAAAAGATGCACCGTCTTCCTTCTCGTTTTGTTCAGAAGCTAATCTTTCAAATACTCGCCCGATTATTACGATTGCTCAACTTTCCGAAGCGCCCAGCGACAATGTTTCTCTGGCGGCAACAAGCAATGACTCTGATACTGTAAATAATGCTCAGAATGAAGTAGAACTCGACGATATCGCAAACGAGCTCCAAAGAATGGAGGACGGTAATGCTCCCGATGTGCCAAATCTCTCCGCAGTCAGCGGAAAGCATTATCTCGATGTAGAACGGGTGGAAGAATTGGTGACGTCCACTGATGACGACGAAGGCGATTGCATGTCAATCGTCCAAACCTCTCCACCGAGAGGCAGCTTAAATTGCACGTCCATCGGGAGCAACGGCACCTTGATTTCGCCCATCAAGGTGAAGGAAACAAACGAACTCGTCAAGGATCAGTTCAAAACTCCAATAAGTCCGGCGATAAGCAAGCGAAAGCTCAGAGATAAGCTCGAAGGTTCACCAGCAGCAAAACGAGGACGAATGTCTCCAACCACAGAAGCACTGCTAGGTGACGACTGGGATCGAAAGTTTTCCCATATAAAGGATTACTTTGCACTCCCGCTGAGTTTGAATCCGATTGAGGATGATTCTGACGAGGAGGAAGACGGCGACTGCGAAGATGAGGTAGTTCAGCACATAAACGGACGTAGTGAAGAAGCGGTTCCACCTATCCGAACTGAAACCAACGTACCAGTGTTAAAAGTTTCTCCTGAAATTCTCCCAGCCAAAGGTAAGTGTTCGAATTTCTAACACTAGTTCAAGGCAAAATCAGCTATTTTTTTTAACCACCAAAGCTGTTATATTTGGTCTTTTTACAGTTACAATTTGAATATTTTTTTGAAAACCAGAGGTGAATTTTATCTGCGATATAACCGCAAGGTGGACGTAGGACTACCGTTGATTTAGTAATCAATTGCTGGAAGTTGCATCTGAATCAATTCTCAATGAATGAATTAATGGCTGTCTTTTTCTGTGTTTCGAAAACGAGAGCGTTGCGTTGGAGGCACTAGGTTTTGAGCCTTTATACCTCTTTGTCTACTGAACGAAGTGACATGATAATCACTTGATTCAAAAGATAAAACGTCCAGGAGTTATGTTCTTTGAAAGCAAACTATTGTGACGAATGCCACGTTGATCAAAAAGTGCCTGGAATTTATTCAGGAAATGAAAAATACAAGATTATACATCAATATAGAGTACCTTCAAAGTACTCCCCATCGACTGCAACGCACTTATGCCAGCGCTTGATCCAATCCTCGAAACATTTATAATATTCGATTTGCGGTTTGACCATCAGCGCCATCTTCGATTTTTCCTTTATTCCATCTCGGGTGGCTGAAACGTGGTTTCTTGAGTCGTTCGAATAGGAAAAAGTCGCAGGGAGCCAAATCAGGTGAATTCAGTGGTTGCTGAATGGTATTCGTTTCGTGTTTAGCCTAATGTTCACAAATAACTATTGATTTTGCAATTTGTACAAAATCGAGTCACGCACAATAGCAGGTGTACTCAATACAGCATAACTTTTAGAAATGTAAAACTATCACACTACCAACCTTCAAAAAAAAAAAAAGAAAAATAGAAACGGGTGACTGAGAGTGCTACACGGTGGTGATTCCGGGAACTTTTTGATTAAGGTAGAATACTGAAAAATTTCAAAGTCTTTTTATTTCAAGACAACAACAACAAATTATTGAAATCACAGAAATCTATAAATATGGCTGTATGAAATTCTATTTCAGTTATGATTAATATCCGGATAATACGACTGGCAAAGCTAGATTGTCGTTCGTTTTATGCACAACGTCGTCGAAAAACTTGTATGTAGTGAAAGAAAAATATTTAGCAAAATTTATTCTCCGCTTTCTCCCCTTTTGTGTGTGACCATTTCCAATGGACAAAATATCTTTCGCATCCAATCTGTCTACGTAAATGTTGCACTCGCTTTGCTCTTCCTCACAAGACCCACTTCCCCTTTGAGAAATTGCTAAGTGAACATCGTTTGCCGAAGACCGTCGAACGGGAATGAATTGTCTTTCTCATGATTCGTTGTACACAATTCACCTATAATGAGTTCCCGAAAGACGTAATCTTACGTTGATCGCTCATGATCGTAGAAATTACAAAAAGAATGTACCGAGATGTACTCAGATACTGCTTAGCTAAGACAGTATATATCGTTTGAATACTCTAAAACATGCTTTTGCGTATACAGTCATTACCAAAAAATAAAGATCATGAGTCTATCACTCACTGATCAATTCCGGGAAGGCCGATATGGAACTTGCTGTCGCGAATAATTCGCACCGCGGATCATCCGCTCGCGGATAATCGGGGTTCTATTGTATGATGTTTCTTAAACGTGCTACTTGCTTGCAATTTGTTCCATTACTGATAAGCATATGAATGAGAGCGTTGCCGCATTCATACTATTTTTAATGATGAAAAGTATCTTGCACCCTTTGGTCCTAATTTCAACCGGCAAAAACATCTTTTTTTCTCATTCAGTTAATTAGTGTTCCTAATTCCAATACAGGCAAACTTTTGTTTGTGCGGGGGATAGGGACCGCACAAAAAAAAATCGCATAAAAAGATCGTGCAAAACTTCGCCAGTAGCTTTAAAAATCGTGTTCGGTACACAATTTTGGAAAAAAAAATTTTGTGCGGTAGATAGGGTCCGCATAAAAAAAGTTTCCTGCAAGAAAGTAACTCAAATCCTCGCGTAGAGAATTAGGTTAGGTGTTTAATTCTTCGTCTGTTCTTTTTTTTTCATCTCTGCAGATACAGTTGGTTTCGCAAGCCGACATTTACCTATCCTATACTGCCCTACCTGCCTGCCTGCCTGCCCTATATTTTGTACTTGCCCTACAAAAAAACAAAATTTTGGAAAAGTGGCGATTTATTCTTCAACATGGTTTCCTTTTAGCTCGATACACTTGACCCAGCGATGCTCCAACTTCCTTTAATCCATTTGAAAAATACATTTTCTTGAGGTCTGCAAAGTAGGCCTCCGTGGTGGCTCCTCATTCGACTTAAATTTCTGCTCGACTAGTGACTATTTCAAGTTTGGAAACAAAAAAAAAGTCGCAGGGGCAAAATTTGGAGAATGCGGTGGGTAGGGCAGCAGTTCGTAATGCAATTTGACCAATTTGACGGTGGCGACGGCGAAGTTTCCATTTTTTCCATTTTTCTAAGATACGAAGCCGCTGCTGATTTCTTTGATTTCGGCGTTTTCGGCTTCTGCAGCGATTTTTGAGGATTTAGTTTCGGGCAACCGCACCGGCAGTAGCAGCAGCTCTCTTTTTGCTGGTCACCTTCTTCACAGTAGCAAGTTTGGGTTGTAATGGTTACTGTTTGCTTGCCCGGTAGCAGCGATGACATTTTTCGGATTCTTCTCGGCGGCTGTCTTCTATGCCCTGTCCTTATTCCCGGAAATTGTGTCCTTTTTCGATGCTAGCGTTTTCTTGGTTGTCTTCTTAGCGGTAACATTCTGCTCTCCGGCGAACTCCTTTCTAATCTTAGGGGGAAGCTTGGACGAGCTTCCCCCTAAGATACCAGTGCCCTTCGTTCAAATAAACAGGCTCAGACACCGTTCATAAACGTTTTCTTGATGTACGAAGTTGGCTTCGCCACATTAATCTTGAGCAACGATAAAATGCTGTATAATTATAACTGAGTGGGTTTCCGAGCTGGCACCTGCTTGCTTCCAAAGCAATTTTTGAACTATTGAAACCAGTTTTTGGATTTGGATAGCAAGCATATAACGCGTAGACATTTTATCTATCGAATTAAGCGGTAATCATACCATTTCGTTCAGCCGACAAAGAGGTATCAACGCTCAAAATCTAGTTTCTCTAACGCTCTCGTTTTTAAAACACTTTGAAAGTTCAACAGCACAACACAACAGTATAGAAATGAAAGACGTAGTCCTACGTCTTACAAATTTAGTTTCTGATAACAGAGATTAGGAGTAGATAAAACATTACAAAGCGAACAGAATCAGAGTTAGAGGTGAAAATACAAAGTAGAAGAGTTATAAAAAAATATTTCCATTGAATTTATGATAATTTCATTTCGTTTTGTGTAAGCAGCAAATGAAATGATTATTACTTGAACATCTGTTCAACTACGATTTTTTACAAAAAACATTGCAGCTATATCGGCAGAACAAAATCATATTTGCAGAGGTGTCGTAAATATGATTCGGTTCTGCTGATATAAATGTAATGTTTCCTGTATAAGTTCGTAATTGAACACAGCAGCGTAGTGAGGGTAGACAGCGCCCCTGGCAAACTATGAAAATGGTGCCCAAAAAATACCACTTTTTTCAAACTTATCACTATAATACGGAAAGAAGCAACTACCTCATGATGGATGTCTTTTAATAATAATTCGGGAAAGAAATGCCTTTGAAAATTTTTGGATTTCGGCGCCCTAAAGGGTTAGCGCCCCCGGCAAATGCCGGGTTTGCCACCCACACACTACGCCTCTGATTGAACATATTCTCAAGTAATCATCATTTTATTTGCTACTTACACAAAAGGAACTGAAATGATCTGGAATTCAATCGAACTACCTTTTAAAATAATTCTTCTGTCTTGTATTTTCATGTGACGGATTTCGCGCCAACTCGACTAGATGTTGGCATGACCCTCTCAGAACTTAATGCAACTTTCGAGGCGACAAGACCTTACCTAATTAAGCAGCTTGGCATACTTAGTTTTCCGAAAATTTATCTAGACTAACATATGGAAAGGGTCAAATATTTTTGACCATTTTATTATATTTTTTTTTACTCAAAAATGGTAAGTCCTACAAAAAAGTGATCTCTGGAAGAGTTTTAAGAAAATAATTGAATTTTTCAGATATTGAAAAAATATTTTTTGATATCCTACACTGAAAAAAATCGATTTGAAAAACTAGAAGTCGACTTTCTCAAAATGTTCATCTCAGATTTTGATGAAATGATAGATAAATGGTAAATAAATATGTACCCTACAACTCTTCCATACATTGCAACTTGTGCATATTTAAGGCAAAAAAGTTTTCTAACAAAAACTTTTTCAATATCTTATTGAAATTAAGTTTATTTCTTTTTTCAGTTTATTTTTTTATTGGGTTGGCTATAGAAAAATAATAATAATAATAAAAATGTGTAATGAGTGTTTTAGAGGTCTTCATTTCAAATCAAATGTAATAAAACTTATCTAGAGGCGAATGAACTGAAAAGTTTGAACCTTCTTAATGTCAAAAAAGAAGAGGAATAAAACTTACGATATTTTTTAACATTAAATTCATTTTTATTCATCTGATCTTGTACCATGTTCATGTTAACTTATATTCTAAGAGATACAATCATCATATCTTTCCTATTTTTTTTCTTTTTATCTAACATTTTGAAGATTTCGGGATCATCTACTGTTTGAAAACTTTTAGCTGCGATTTTATTTTCATCTACAGGAATAAAGCAATGAATTTTTTGTGTTCCCGATATTGTTTTTGCGTGATTGAATGGTTCCTTAAGCTCATTTGCCTTTTTGTATGTTGTTCTTTGGATACGTAACAGAAATTCAATTTCGTGATACATTTGTCATTTTGTTTAACCCTTTCACGACCACGGGGACGCCGATGTCCCAAGCAAAAATCATGGATTAATTAAATATTCACGTAACCATTGTAAATTATTTTTTTATTTTAATATTTCGGAATGTACCTTTTTATTATTTTTACTGGCAATACATAATAGCGACCATAGGGACATATTTGTGCCATAAATTTAACAAAAAAAAAGGTAAAAGTTTTTTGAATTTTTAGTATAAATTATGTTTTTAGGGTGCCTATTGATTCATAACATATAGCTAAATTGATTTAATAAGGTACCGTAACCTTATGGTCCTGAAAGGGTTAACTGCCCAATCATACACACAAAAAATTAATTGCTTTTTTCCTGTAGATGAAAATAAAATCGCAGCTAGAAGGTTTTAAAATTCAGTACATGATCCCAAAATCTTCAGAATGTTAGATAAAAAGAAAATATAGGAAATATATGATGAACTCTTAGAATATAAGTTACCATGTGCATGGTATAAGATCAGATGAATTAAAAATGAAGTTAATGTCAAAAAATGTCAAAAGTTTTATTACATTTGATTTGAAATACAGACCTCTAAAACACTCATTAAACATTTTTATTATTATTTTTTTTTTTTTTATTTTGGGTTGGCTTTCTGCACTGAAAAGAGAAATAAACTTAATTTCAATAAAATATTGAAAAAGTTATTGTTAGAAAAACTTTTTTGCCTTAAATATGCACAAGTTGCAATGTATGGAAGAGATGTAGGGCACATATTTATCTACAATTTTATCAAAAACTTAGATGACCATTTTGAGAAAATCGACTTTTAGTTTTTAAAATCGATTTTTTTCAGTGTAGGATTTAAAAAAATATTTTTTCAGTATTTTTTTTCTTGAAAATTCAATTATTTTCCTAAAACTCTTCCAGAGATTACTTTTTTATAGGACTTACCATTTTCGATTAAAAAAAATATTAAAAATATTTGGCCTTTTCTATATGTTAGTCTAGATAAATTTTCGGAAACTAAGTATTCCAATTGCTTAATTAGGTAAGGTCTTCACGCCCAGAAAGTTTCATTAAGTTATGAGAGGGCGCAAAATCCGTCATCTCTAACTCTGAATCTGTTTGCTTTGTAATATTTTCAATTAGTCCTTATCTCTGTTTTTTCGCCGTCTGTCAATGAATAAATTCTCACTTTGCGACAGGAACACCATCATCTGCTCTATGGTTTTCACCGTAACAGTGGAAATAGTTAAAAGTCCGATAACTAATTGAAACTAATTAAAATCTTCATTTTTCAGACATCCAATGGAATGATTTCAAGGTACCTCTCAGAATTGATACTCGTGAATCGATCCAGAGTGTCTCGGACTCACCGGAGTCACCACCGTTGGCGGATTCGCCTATGTCTCCGATCCTGAGCTCAACAAAAACTACGCTCAGCGGCTTCAGTTGCGCTGATTCTCCTATGTCTCCTCCGCTTGAAGGGCGTGTTTCGATGTACAGCGAGGAGATTGAACCAAGGATCATTCCCTTGGAGAATGTTATTGCGAATCGATTGTCCCTGGAATATGACAACACGCCGATAGGCAAAACCATTGTTAGATACAATAACGTCAGGCGGAGGGAGGTAGTTCGGAAAATAACTTCGGGAATCTGTGATAAGGAAGCTAACTTGGTACGCCGAGCGGTGGAAGTAATCAAAACATATCTCGAGAACGAATGGACGGTAGAAAGTGTCAACAAGAGCAGCGTAGAATTGCTGGCAGTGACTAGCGACACGAGATTACTATCTCTGGCTGTTATGGATTGTGCTGTCTCCTGTGGAGACGTAGAGTTGGATAGCCAATGTTCCCCTCCAGCACCTGCACTGCCGAAGAGTATCCAGCGGCTGGTGCTGTTGGTCAAAACGCTGAACGATTCGTTATTTACCATGGACAAAATAATTATTCAGGAGCTAGACAAAAAAGTTTTCACTTTCAAATCCGAAACCGGGAATATCGAAGCAACTACAGCGCTGACCCATTTGTATGTAGGTATCGCCGATAGCAATCGACTGCTCGGTTGTACAGCAAGGCTGTATATTTACAAGTGTCTGTACTACTACAATTTTAAGGGGCTGCCCTTGATTTACAACGTACTGAAAGCCTTCCCGCATGCCTTACCGAAAAAAGGCAGTCAATACTATGATAACTCCGATGCTATGGTAAGCACTATTCGAACAGTTCTGATGAACATCAACTATTTGGAGCGTTCGAGCAGTCCCAACGCTCATGTATATAAAAAGGCCGAAATGCTCAAGTTACTCAAATATTTCTACGGCTATCAGCCGGGGATGCCTACCTATCAGGAACTGATAATCAACTTGGTCGACAAAATTAAAGCTAACAAACTGAAGAACGTAGACTATTGTATGATTCTGTTGGCAAAGCGTAAGGGATACGTTTGGGCCAAAGACCACATCGTCGAGAAGTATCTCTTTCCTCTCCTCAATGACTACCTCAAGCAAATGGATCCGGACGGATCGCTGGATGATCGCATCTGCTGTCTTATATTTGTTATCACCGCGATTCTTAAAACCCAGCCAAACTTCGAAGATGTTACTGGAATAATGCAAAT
Organism: Toxorhynchites rutilus septentrionalis; assembly: GCF_029784135.1. Lineage (NCBI taxonomy): Eukaryota > Metazoa > Arthropoda > Insecta > Diptera > Culicidae > Toxorhynchites > Toxorhynchites rutilus. The sequence continues at coordinate 256,119,817 of NC_073745.1, forward strand.
TCTTGGCAGTATCGTAGAAATGGCTGACGGAAATCAGAAGATACAGGAAGCAGCTGTTGCTGGTCTGCTGCGGTTCACTCGTTTCGTTTACACAGACATCTATGAGTGGTTGTGCCGGTGGTGTCCTCGCTACCGAGTCAGCGGCAAAATAAAGCTTTTGCTGGCAACTTTTGTCCACCGGAAAGAGAACCGGTTCTGGCAGCAACTAAACCAACGGGAGATCGTGTAGTCTGTGATTGATGAAAAAAATCTAAATTATTTATTTTACTAATACATGCAGGAATGATAGTGTTTCCTGCGGACATTGTCTGAACATGGAACTAGTTTTGTCGTGACATAAAGTTGAATTTATTTTTCTATAGAAAATTGCAAGTTGAACTTTTTTCTAAACAAAGTAACATCGATGCGTGAGTTTAATCCAGAAAGAATGGAGTATGAGCGTGTGAAATTGGGTTTTCGTGTAAATTGAAATGTTTTAAGCAGTCTACCGAATAGACAACTAGTTTTGTAATGACTAAATTGTACATAGAGCTTAAGAAAATAGCTAATAAATTATTACTGAGAATCAATCAAGTTTGTAAAACAGAACGAGGCTTTTAAATTTCGAATACTGCCCTTAAACGTGTTATTTATTTTTTTTTGTGTTCAACTAAAATATGATGGTTCCGTTTTACTTTATCAAGGTGGATATGGACGAGGATTTGCTCACCGAATGGATGTACAGTATTCAACCACAATTTGGAGATTACACAAAACGGAGGCCGCACGAGTTTCGTGTTGAGGTGTGGCGCGGAAGTGTTGCCCAACCGCATGAGTGCTTGGAAGGCACTGATGTTGTCATCGGCATCGAACTGTAAGTTGATTAAATTGATTATTGTTTTTGAGGGTTCAGTGACTGGACGACGAGAACGTAAGTTCTTTTTTTTTGGGTAAAACACCTGTATAAACCGAGCAAGTTGTCAGCATGATGATTCGTTCGGAATTAGTTCCACTACGCTATATGTTACGTAATTTTGTCAAGGTGCTCGATTTCAATGAGGTCCTATTCTCGTAATATGGCGATCTGATTCAATCAGAGCCCTTCCCATTAACAAATTCCAACAATACATTGCTCGAAGCTCTTTTGGATTTAATTATATTTTATTATTAATTACTAGCTGACCCGTCAAACTTTGTACCGCCAAAAATTTGTTTTTTATTATCAATACCTTCAAACATTCACGTTTTCTTACTAAGCGCAAGTTCATGAGTCCAATCGTAGAACTGTTCATTGAATGATCTTCTATTCGACCCCGTTGAATTTAGCTTTTACTATAATTCCTAGTATTTCTAACAAAACTCAACATTATAATATCAGATTATTTTCAGACACAATTCTCGTTTAAGATTTTTCAACCACTTGCAAATAACATGTTTCTCCGTTACATGGAATAAATGTTTTATACAGAAAATATGATAGAATAAAGACAGACTAGTTCCCCTCTTACCAAATTTACCAAATTTAATTCCGTTTGCTTTGCTTGATTAGTTCTTTAATTATGCGGAAATGTATGCTTCATTCGTATGGCAGCCCCCCTCCCCCTTCAGAGAGACGGGAGGAGTGTCTTTTCGCCATAGAAACGTTTTGTATCCCTTAAAACCTTCGCATTAGTTTTCGACTCCTGCAGAAATTTGTCTTTCATTTGTATGGCAGACAAAAACCGCCTCTAAGAGAGGAAGTAGGAGTACCTAACCACCATTGGATGTTTTATTGCGCCCTAAAACCTCCACATGCCAACTTTGGTTTCGTTTGCTTGATTAATTCTCCCCTGGAGAGGCGGGTGAAGTGTCTAACCACCATAGAAACATTTATTGCACCCTAAAACCTTCAGATGCCTAATTTGTTTTCATTTGCTTGAATAATTCTCGAGTAATGCAGAAATTTGTGTTTCATTTGTATCATCCCCTAAGAGAGGGGGAGGAGTATCTAACCACCATAGAAACATTTATTGCACCCTAAAACCTCCAGATGCCTAATTTGGTTGCATTCGCTTGATTAATTCTCTAGTAATGTAGAAATTTGTGTTTCATTTGTATGACAGCCCCCCCTTAGAGAGGGTGGTGGAGTGTCTAACCACCATAGAAACTGTACAGTTATAGAAAAAAATCAATAACAGGTAGAAATGGATTGATGATGACCCTTGGATGCTATAGTACAGTTTTCAGCTTGTTTTTGTAGTCAGATACAATATGTTTCAATTCAGAGAGCAACGACAGCTCTCAACAATAGCCATCTGCCAAAAATTTCTTGATCGGTCGATCAGTTATCGAATAGTTGTTGTAGATTTAGGTATCTATGAAGAGTCACTGTAGGTCACTGTAGATATGATAATAATAAATGGATTGTATAGATACCTAAAGAATGAATAAAATGCAGTTGTTTGAAAATTACCAGTCGTGACCGGCAGCAAATGTAAAGTGGCGAAAAAGAAATAGCATTATTTCATTTCTGCGTAATCATCAGAATTCAACAAAGAAAAGTGTGACATTATTTAACAACATTAGTCAAGCCGTGATCTCCAGGATTTGCAAGGATTGCAAATGCAGTGCTGGTATTAACCACCTCCCGTATTATTTTATGCGTCACACATCAAATGATTTCACTACTCTACTGAGCGTTCCAGCGCCCTATATTATGCAAGTACACTACGAGTGAGACTAGATGTTGTACGGGATTAACCCTTTCCCCAAGTGTAACCATTGTAAACAACGTCGGTTAGCATCAACAGTAATCGAGAAAAAACATTTACCGGGATATACCCATCCGTTGGATGATACAATGCGAATTTGTGAAACTTGTATGGCAGTGATTTAGAACAATAGATGTGTTCCAAAGAAAAAAAAAACCACGTATAGATGAGGACAACAATTTATCTACCATATCATCAAAATCTGTGATGACCAATCGACTTTTAGTTTTTGAAATCAATTTTTTTCAGTATTTTTTTTTATTCAATTATTTTCCTGAAACTTTTATGTTAGTCTAGATAAATTTTCGTAAAACTAAGTATGCCAAGTTGCTTAATTAGGTAAGGTCTTCACGTCCAGAAAGTGTCATTAAGTCATGCCAATCCCATAGGAGAGTTGGCGCGAAATCCGTCGTATGTAGGACAGAAGACCTACTACATTCGAGAAAAGCGAGAAAAAGTTGGGAATCAATATCCATCGGGAAAAAGTCGGGAATTGCTTCACGAAATCGGGATTTTGTCGTTCAGTGTTTTTTTTTGTGGCGCTCTAAAATGTTACTGTATGTGTTCTAGTGCGTTACGACCTGTTACGACCTTCTAAGCAAAGTGATTTTTTTTCTCCAAAAAATCCTGCTCTGTTGAAGAAAGTAATTCAATGTTTCATGGATAGCACAGCAGTAGAGTAGTGCGGGCAAAGGTGCGCACCTAACTGCAGTCGTCCAATAACTCTTGAATTAAAAGCAAATAAAATTCAGTTTGCTTACCAAATTGTTACTATATATATTACCTTCATAACGTAGTACAAGAATTTCTAGATTTTTGTTTGTTGACAAAAACGTATTTTGATACAAAATGACAAATGCGTACTTTTGCCCCATAGTGGGGGCAAAGGTGCGCACCGTATGGGGCAAAAGTACACACTTATTGAATTGTACTTCCAAGGTAACTTGTAACAAAAATAAACGCTTTCTCATTACTAGCGGAAGAAGCGTCATTACCAGAGTGTGTAGGCACCATCCAGTGGGGAGGAGAGGGGTGCTGTATGATGTTTTATGGGGGATTTATGGTCGAACATACCACGTGGAATTTTTTGGGAGGGAAGAGACTGACAATATAAGATATCTGGAAATGCTCAACATTTGAAACAGAATTCTTTTTTATTAACAAACTAGCTGACCCGACGAACTTCGTCCCGCCCAAAATTGATATATTGATATGAGTCATTTCGAACACTCAAGTTCCCACAGAAATTTATTCTATAATAATAATACATAATCTATACTCGCGGTATATAATTTCTTTTTTGACATATAAACCTGATGCAGACTAAGACGCATCAATCCTGATACTGACTGTTTAAATCCGTTGCTCCGTTCTTGAGTTAAATCGTGAGGAACGGACACCAAATCATTTTTATTAATATAGATCAAGTTTATAAATACATAGTTAGCTTCACTTGATTTACTTGAAACTCATTGTTGAAAAAAAAACAATATTTATTTAAAGTTCATTGTGAAAACATAAACATAAACGAAACATAACCGTTATTGAATTGAATTCATGGTGAGATAAAAATATTTCAAATTTTAAATTCATTTTGAACTATTTTTAAACAATTGTTTATTTTTCTTCCTTATCTTGGATTCGGTTCTGAGGATTCCGACGCTTTGCCTTGGAGCGCTGTTGTGGGGTTCGAAGAGACAGACAATGGTTCCTCATGAAGCTAGAATCCCAATCTCTTCCTGCCAGTTCTGCCTCTTCCTCAGAGCTGATTCAGAAATATCGAGGTCTGCCGCAATACGACGCTTTGAGACTCCTTTCCGAAGCCTCTGTCGGGCCATTCGAGCCAGTCTGGAGTGCATTTCTTCAAATCAGTTTTCTTCTTGTGGGTCCCGTTAAAAATTTGGTTGAAAACATTTAGAAATTTTTCTTCATAGCAGAACTCTGGTGCGTGTAGTGTAGTTTAGAACTTTCCAGTTATTTTAGGTAAGTTAATCATCATCTCCAAAACTGCAAAAATTGAAATTGGATTTGCAACGAAATCCGCAATCAAAACAGCAAGGGATCCGCCAAAATTTCCGATGAAGATGTCCTAATATTTCGTACTAGCTGTCGTGAGTTTTAAAGCGAATTTTTAAAGTAATTGTTCATACGATCATCTTTGAGATATCCCATCGCTCGTTAGTTAACGTGTATTAAACCGGATGTGATTTTCAACTTTCCAGATATAGCGAAGAAACAGATAGAGTAATGCTTGGAAGTATTCGTCGATAAACAACATTTGCCTGGTGCTTGTGCAGATAAAATAAATAATGAGTATGGACAATCGTGTTCAACGCCTTCTGCTGAAATCATATTATCTGCATATCAAAGAAAAGTTCAAGGACTGGACAATTTTTGGATGGAACTTATCGCTCAGTCGAAGAAGGAGCTTCCAAATTTGACGTTGTATGTGAAAAAAGCTCTAATTCTATCGCATGGTAAGGCATCATTGGAGAAAGGATTTTCTATCAACGAAAAGGGTTTGATAGTAAACCAACCCCAGGTAGTATGACACAGAGAATCGTATACGATGCAATCACGAATGCAGGAGCAGTTACTGGTGTTGTCGAAACGAAATCGCTCATTCATTACGGGTGGGGTTCTTAAGGGGGAACTCCGGTCTGGAAGGTCAAAAAGATGGAATTATTATTTTTTGCATTTTTGGGAAGCTTATGCCCTCTGAAATGTTGTCCTAAATGGATTTTTCGATATTTAATTTCATTGGAAAGTTATATCCAAAAGTATGAGGTCACCTCAAGGGATATAGTATTGATGTACGAATTTTTTAAATGCGTTTTTCTCGAAACCATGTTTTTTCAGCTGGTGGTATCGATATCTTAGGATCTAATCGACCGATTGGGCTGAAATTTTTTATCAGCATGCAAAAATGCATGAATTTGAAATGATAATTCTGTATCCATTGCTATTGTCGGTTGTAAGACATTTTTTGAAAATATTCACCAGCGTATGTTGAGCGAATATTTCGCTTTACAATACCAACAAAACAAAGTCCGGAAATTGGTTGGCAATCACAATTATAGACTCTGTTTTGAAAGCGAAGAACTATGACAAGGAGGTCAAGGAGGAACTCCATGGATGAAATCGATGAAAAATTTGAGTTCAACAAAACCATGTATAAACATCATACAATTCAGAGGATTATGATTTATTTTGATGAATTGATACGACTTTAACCACCAATAAATAAGAAAAATGAATATACCTTTATTTTCATTTTTTTCCTTAATTTTTCAATACAGATTTTTTTGCTAAAAATACAGATATCCAGTTTTTTTTTAATTTTACAGAATTAAATGTGGCAACCCTGCTTCACTTGTATCAGCAACCTTTCTCTCATCCAAAACAAAAATAAAACCAAGAATGATTCTTTCACATGATTATTTCCATGGTGAAATTTCTTACTAAATAATACCACCAATCACTAAACAAACGCGAATCAACTTTCGAGTGTAATACCTCTATGAAATGAACAAAGAAGAATAATGTTTATTCAAAATAATAATACCACCAATCACTTAACAAACGCGAATTATCTTTCGAGTGTAATACCTCTATGGAATGAACAAAGAAGAATAATGTTTATTCAAAATTTTGAGTTTTTTCGAAACAATGACAACCCGGCAAAGGAATCATTCCGAGTGCTATATTTCTCACAACGGTTCTCTGACGCAGCCTTATCATTTTGATAGTCCGATTCGTCAACGAATCATTTTGACGTAGTACTACGTCTCTCATTTCTGTACCGGGGTGTAAGTTCAATGTTTCGAAAACGAGAGCGTTACACTTGGAGTGCAAGGTTTTGAACATTAATACCTCTTTGCCGGTTGAACGGAGTGGTATGATAATCACTTCTTTCGAAAGGTAAAATTTCCAAGAGTTATAAGCTTGGTGATTATTGACCCGAAAACTTGTTTCAATAGCTTAAATATTGCTTTGTAAACAGGCTATTGAAATCAAACAAATCAGTATATAAGCCGGTGCCCGCTCGGAAATCCTTTTAGTTGTGATTGCGAAGTGACATGAGGATGCTCTCGCTCACTCGCCTAAGGGGCTGTCCACATACCACGTGGACAGAAAAAGCATGATTTTAGTCACCCCCCTCCCCCACCGTGGACAAGCGTGGACATCCCTCTGTTGTCCACGTGGACATTTCTCCATTTTTTGGAAGAAAATGAAGAGAATCCTATATTTTTCGCTTAAATCGAATTTCAAGTTTGTTTCAATTTTCTATTACATGTTTTCTTAATAGAATTAATAGCCTTATTAGTAACGATATGCTTTTAATTCACCGACGTTGATATCATCGTGCTGTTCAAATCGTCTAAATATTGTAATGTATTGCTAGTTTTGGATCGTTCAACACACCCGAACTGTCAAAGGAAAAAACGTTATTTGTATTGACTGCATTAAACTTTGTGCTTCGTTACTGGGAAGGGATAATGACAATGAATTGGTGGATTGAACACACTTTGAAAATAAAAATTGTTAATTAAAATTTACTTCTCCGTATCAAATATGTATTCTATGTAATTTAAAATTATATTAATTTTCGAGTGTTGAAAAATTTTCAAGGAAGGTTATGTCAAATAATGATTTTATATTATAATAATCAATTTTAGCGGTAATATCATAGTATTTCAGTCGAGGTCAGGACTACGGGTTTCAAGTAATCAAATAAAACCAAGTCAAAATTTCCATTTAATTTTTTTAAATTCCAATATGAACGTAATATGTCTCAGAATCTATTCATGTACATTCATGGTCGCGGATTGCGAAATATTAGACTGTCAAAAAAGTCCTGCGGTATTTCCGCGAGGTGTCGTTGTAAGCGCGTAGTTCTAGTTGTATTCATTGTATCGAATCATACTATAGCTTGTTGGAAAGGTAATATAGTCCTTGACAGTGTTTTGTTTGGTTAAGTCGTTCGTGAGTTATAGTGTCGCAAATATGGAGCAAAATAAAGAGAAAATCCGACATATTTTACAGTACTACTATGACAAAGGCAAAAATGCATCTCAAGCTGTCAATAAAATTTGTGCAGTTTATGGACCCGATACAGTTTCCATTTCCACCGCACAACGATGGTTTCAACGTTTTCGTTCTGGTGTAGAGGTCGTCGAAGATGCGCCACGCTCCGGAAGGCCTGTCGTCGAAAATTGCGACAAAATCGCTGAATTTGCCGAGAAAGACCGGCATAGTCGCAGCCGTAGCATCGGCCAAGAGCTGGGGATAAGTCATCAAACCGTTATTAACCATTTGAAGAAGCTTGGATTCACAAAGAAGCTCGATGTATGGGTGCCACACACGTTGACGCAAAAAAACATCTTTGACCGTATCGACGCATGTGAATCGCTGCTGTATCGCAACAAAATCGACCCGTTTCTGAAGCGGATGGTGACTGGCGGTGAAAGGTGGGTCACTTACGACAACGCGAAGCGCAAACGGTCGTGGTCGAAGCCCGCTGAAGCGGCTCAGACGGTGGCCAAGCCCTCATTAACGGCCAGGAAGGTTCTGCTGTGTGTTTGGTGGGATTGTCAAGGAATAATCTATTATGAGCTGCTTCCCTATGGCCAAACGCTCAATTCGGACCTGTACTGCCAACAACTGGACCGCTTGAAGGTAGCACTCATGAAGAAGAGGCCATCTTTGATAAACAGAGGCCGCATTGTCTTCCATCAGGACAACGCCAGGCCACACACTTCTTTGGTGACGCGCCAGAAGCTCCGGGAGCTCGGATGGGAGGTTCTTTTGCATCCGCCGTATAGTCCGGACCTTGCACCAAGTGACTACCACCTGTTTTTGTCCATGGCGAACGAGCTAGGTAGTCAGAAGTTAACCACAAAAGAGGCCTGTGAAAATTGGCTATCCGAGTTTTTTGCCAATAAGCAAGCGAGCTTCTATAACAGGGGTATTATGAAGTTGGCATCTCGTTGGGAACAAGTCATCGAACAAAACGGCGCATATTTGACTTAAAACAGATGATTGTAACTAATTTTATGAACAAATGAAAATTCAAAAAAAATACCGCAGGACTTTTTTGACAGCCTAATATTTTCTCGTCTTACAGAGATCTTAAGGCGGCTCGCACACCGGAGCAATGAGCAACTAGCAACTGTCAACATGCAATAAGCAATATTATCACCAATGGATTTTTCCATTTAATCTTTGTTGATCTCGCACACCGACGCAATACGATATCGCTGTCGCCTTTACAGAGCAACACATGTCGCTAGCAACACGGCGTGTCGGTTGAATAGCAACTTATCGCTCATATTTTGACAAGTTTCGTACATTAAGGCGATTGTTTGCATAATGTCAGGGGTTTTTATTGCTCTGGTATGCGAAGAACAACAAAATATGTTTCCTGTTGCATATTGTGTACTGCAGTTTGCTAGTTGCTTATTGCTGCGGTGTGCGAGCCGCCTAACAGTTGATAATCAATATCTGGTGAATAAGGCGGGTGTAGTTTTAGAAGCGCTCTTGAAGCGTTCTAGATCGTTGATTCTAATACGTCCAGCTGCGAACAGTACTTGTTGGAATTCACCGAGACTAGTTGCATGGTAGAAACTCATAATGCAAATTTTCTTCCAGTCCTACCAGACCCAGAAAACCTGCTTCGGGGTTATATTCACTTGCCCAATATTTGTTTAACTCAACCTTATTGTGAATGATTTGCTGTTCACAATTTGCTATAAATATGTATTTTTGTGCTCCCGTGGCCGAGTGGCTAGCGTTACACATTCACCTCTATTCTGTATTCCGATCGATTCGAAATATTTCGAACGACTTGATAGAATTTCATGCTGTATTCCGTTCGAGTTGTTTTTGCATTTCGTTCGATCTGCTTCTCTTCGAAAAATAAATGGGCAAAACATTCGAGATAGAGAAAACGAAATTATAATTCGAACGAAATGATGGTTTCGAACAAAATGCAAATCCGGCGAAATACAGAATTGGGGTAATTATCATGCTGGGGGTGCGAGTTCGATTTACACTGAGGTTACGCGTATTCTAGAGCTTTACACTCCTGAATACATTCAAGGCGTGTTCTTCGGCATAGAAATCTCAAATAACTACTATGTACTAATAAAAATGACGCAAGTAATACCTATGTTGAGAAGCCTAAAGTTCCACTGGGAACGTTAGTGCCATCCAAGTCAAGTCATGAAACGAATCGTGAGTCGGTTGCAACCTTGCAAGTCACTAGAAGCGTATTACAAAAATTACCAGATATCAATAAAGAAGAACATCATTGCAAGAAACAGATCTCCACAGAAACGACCCGTGCACTCATGCAAGAAGCTGGGAGCTCTCGGAAAATAAATACGAATACGTTTTGTCATGAAGAGCAGAAGCTGAATCGAAACCTGCACATAAGTCGTGATTTTTCATACTACAAAAATTACAAAATTCTTTTTTGTCTTTATCCTGACGGAATACATGGTCCTCTATTACCGATTGGAATAAATTGATCGATGCCAGTTCATGCGCGTTTCTTTCAGAATATACATCTCCGGAAAGAAGTCCAGCCATATGAAAAAATATGGATGTCTGACCGGGTAGCACTCTCAGGCAACTCAATCTATTTATTTTTCAGTACAGAGTATTCAGGGTGGGCGTAAAGTTCAAAATATCTTGTAAATATAGAGCAGATCTCATTGAATTTTGACTATAAATATGAATGTTTTGCTTAAAAATATACTTCACGTGTCCACGTGGACATTATCTAAATCCCCTCCCCCCCCACCGTGGACATTTTCGTAACCCCTACCTCCCCTAAAGTTGTCCACGTGGTATGTGGATAGCCCCTAAGAACTATGCTCTTCTTTTCTTCTTCTTCTTTGTTCTAAAGAGGCTTTCAACTTTCCAGTTCATTCGCCTCTAACACTTCTCTCCCAATCCCATTTCTTTCATGCCGCCGGACTGAACGGAGTCTTTACCGAAAAGCAAAGTATCGATGATAATACCGATTGTGTACAAAAAGTGGCTATGGATTCGATAGCGGAGAACACGATATTGATTTGATATGGTGTAGATAATATTTCACCATATCGAAGAAACCGTATTATTTGGAAGAAGTAATAAATAATTCCTTTCCGGGCCTGAACAAAGTAGCATGATAATCATTTCACTGGAAAAGTTAAACTATATCACAAATATAACTTCTAGTTTTTCAAGGTTAAGAAAAAGATTATAATTGCTGGTGGTTTGATCTAGTAAATATGGTGTTCGAAGAAACAATTCTAACTTCATTTCATCACATTGAACGGAGAATTTTCGATCGATCGCTCCAGTTCTTCTTCAGTTTACTATGGTGCTAAGTCTTAGGAATAGAAGTATTTGATGATTTTGTTGGTACTGAAGTGCTTTCGCAAACGATTTCAAAACATCAAAACCATGGTGATGATTCAGATGCAAAAAAAAAACAAAATGAAATCCGTACTTAAAACTCTGCTTTTCTGGTTATCACTTATTTTGGTCAATGGTCTGTCAATTGTATCTTTGGAAACTCATGTTTTCAAAAAATTAAAAGCAGTTTCTTACAGTTCAATATACTGGTTTTCGAAATAACTGGCCAAATGTTTTATAAAAATGTGTTTTTCCATGTTTTTTTACTGAAATTAAAACAAGCCGAAAAGTACAACATTTTTATCGGTGCGGGTAGAATGGACATGTAGTGGGGGGTATATGGACAGGTTCATAATATACGAAGCGTAGAGGTTTATCGCTAATGAGAGAAATAATTTCACTCTCTCCCAGTGTTTGTGCGTCCAGTAACTGAAATAGAACAAAAAGAGAAAGCAATATAAAAAAGAGTTCAATCCCTTCTACCCTTCACTTTCCATCATGCATTGGATGTGATTATGGATATGACTGTCCATTTCAAATGTGCAATTATTTCAATAATTCAAGTTTACCACTGACGAATGAATTGACTTTTCCGTACATACCTAATAACGCTTCTCTGTCAACTCACAAACCGAAATATAACCATCAACGAATTCATTTTTGCAATTAAACCACTCAAAATGCTTAATATCGAAGCCGCAAAAGTTACATCCACACGCGGAATCATGTTTGATTTTCGGTTTTTGTTTCTCTATTCCACTTTTGATCAGCATTCATTGTCATAGGATGGTTTAAATATTATAGAATAGCATGTAGAAGGGTTTCCCATCAACATAAATCTGAAATTGATAATGAAACTATACAAATCAACCACCTGTCCATCATACCCCCACTGTCCGTCTTACCCGCGGCTCCCCTATATGAAGAAGTGGAAAGAATTGTAAAAATAATCGTGGATCGTGTTTGATGTCTTTTTAGCGGGATTGGTAGATTCGGGAGACGGAAGACAATTGAATCATTAATGTTTAACTTGCAATAAACCCCTGATTTTTTGAGAAACGGCGGAGTAGCAAATTGAATCTTGATTGAATGTAAAGTTAAATTTGAAGAAACTGTCCTACACATTCGAGTTGTCGCACTAATCTGAAGCAATAATTAATAAAAATTATTGTCTATCTTTTCAGCATCGAGCATCTCTTCCCATCGGTTCTCGAGGAAGTTCCACAGAATGTGTTCGGTTTTATACGTCCGAAGGTAGCCATGTTCAGTACCCCGAATTCGGAGTATAATGTCCTGTTCGATGCTCTCTTCCCGAGTGGTTTCCGACATGAGGACCACAAGTTCGAGTGGACTCGGGCACAGTTCCAGGAGTGGTGCCAAAACATTTGTCTACGCTTTTCGGATTACACGGTAAAATACCTCGGTATAGGGCCTCCACCCAATGAATCAATGGACATTGGTTGTGTGAGCCAACTGGCGGTGTTTGTGAGAAAAGATTTCCTAGAAGGATTGAATTTTCCCAAAGATGAACAGACTGAGAACGATCCAGGTGCTTCGGCTCCCGTCGAGGAGGAACAAAGTACAACCTCAGCTACGAATGGTTGCACTCAGGCAGAAGTATTACTTTCGAAAATGTACTTCAATGAAGAAATGGGCGAGATAGTGATGATGAGTAGCGAAGACCAGGAAGAGGCGAATGCAGCAGACCAAATTGAAAATCCAGAAGTTTTTCGGGACGCCTTTGAAGAATCTCCTGAATCTCCTGAAGTAGATAGCGATGAAGCGGACGGTGATGATGATCAGCCCAGAATCATTGATTGTTATATGCCTGTCAACAGAGCCCGTAATGACAGTGGTAATTATGATGACGAACAGCTGGATCCGACTTGCGATGAGTACAAGCTGTTATTGACTGTAGATTATCCAGTTGAAGAGCCGGACCCACGGACACGGTCTCAACGTTTGTTGGACGATGCTGGGCATCAGATACGAATACTCAAATTTCGTGATGACGAGTTCTACGATTACGAACGGGGCGAGCATTTGATTCCTCTTCAGACAGTTGTGGATCGCGTGACGCTTAAAACTGAAACAACGTTGGAGGAGTTAAGGCCGATTTTGGTGGGAGCTTCCTATCGTATATCGGATGACAATATTATCAATGTGAGTGCCCTGGATGAATCGCCATTCGGTAGCGAAGAAGATTTCGAGTATGATTACAATCAAGCGGAGGGAGATGACGAGGTTCTCAACGATGTTAATCGTCAACCTGAAGCAATGGTTGATGACGAGGACGAGCTATGGGAATGAAGAATGGGTTTCTACGGGTGTATCTTATAGATTAGATAATAAAAAATGCATATTTCTTTATTCAGAAAAAAATCTTTATTTGCTTCATTCACGCTCGTTGTTTTATGTTCCAAGATCTTAAAGTTGCTCTTCTTGAAACCATCCAATTTGGTTTATCGTGCATTTAATTTATTTCCATCCAACTTATTTTATGTACCTAGTTGTTTGTATCAATTAGGTGGATAAATCAGAAAGTCTGAAAACTGAAACTGGAATACCACTTCGTAACGGCGAAGTATCCATTATTTTATCATATTTTCTGAAGATTTTTTTTATTGTAAAGTTTCATGACTAGCCATTTTTAAAACGAAGAAATGAAATTTTTGACGTAGGACTACGTCTTACATTATAGGTGCCAAATCAGAAAACAGGTCACGTTTTTATGAAATAAAGTTAGAATTAACACTTTGACGGAAATAGGTGTTTTAACCGAAAAGTTCGTAAAAATCTGGAGGGTCCAATGGTTGATTCATATACCAGATGGTCCCAGAAACCCATCTAGTGTAAAACTTCATCCCCATCTGCCATATAGTGGTAAAAACTACCCGGCCCCAGATCAAGGTAAACGAGTAAAATATCGATAAAAATCATTATAAAACAATTTATTTTTTCGAATTTACTTTTTTTATAACATTATTTTAAACTCGTATAATGTCTTCTTTCAAAATAATCCAGGCATAAAAACTTTTCGGAGCATTTCGGGCAGTGATAAATTGTAATTGGTAGATTGGTAGATTGATATTATTACATTACAAGCAGTGACTCCAAATTATGAGATCGAAGTGTCCTACTATGTATTCAGGCCAGTAGGAAACGAAAAACACATTAGTTTTAACGTAAAACGTGTGCTGTAGCGCAAACGTTTGAAACTTTGGAAGATTTCGCGTTGCAGTACTGCACTCATGGCCGTCAAAGTGTTAATAACTATTTTTGCTGCGACCGAATTCTAATGGTTTGCATACCAATCGAATCGGATAGATTTTTTTGTTTGTTTGTTTGTTTGATATGCTATACATTACAATCCCATAGCCTGTATATGGTGTAATTTGATGAAAATTGGAAGCATTCCTATTTCCCCACACATTTGTTCTGTCCATTTGTTTGCTTTCCCGAACAGAGCTGTCAATAACGGGCAGCTTATGCAGCCGCTAGAATAGAAACAACGAAAGGGGATAGCGAAAAGAGAACATGCGAAGTAAACTCCACCCTTGCATATTAAGTAAGCTGTCACTAGCGTATAAGTATTGGCGATCTAACGTACAAATCTACACCTAGACGGCGCGGCGGTAAAAGTGATGATGGTTTTAAATTTTGCAATGTTAGTTTATGGAAGGTTAGTAGTTCTTTCCATAACTCACAATGTTATTGTCATAAAAGATTATTTGATTGCGATGAGTTTGGAAGAAAATTAATTCTGCGCAATTTTATATTATATATAAGATGTTATTTTCTTACTCATTAATATAAAGAAAATAAATTGCGATATATGACCAATTAGTGCATTGTTCTCGCAAAAGCAAGAAAGAATTGTTACTTCTCGAAATGACTCTACAGAACCACACAAGCCATTAAACCTTTCCAAGGCCCCCGGAACTTTTTACTAAAGAGTTATTCAAGAAATTTCGACGTATTCGGAAATAATATCCGAAATGATAAACCAAAAAATTTAAAAAAAATATTGCGTAGTCCTACGTCCCAAGCGGTCGTGTCTCGGATACAACCCCTCGAATTTTTTCACTAGACGCTCAATTGTTGATCTGGCAGGACGATTATGACGACCATAAATTGGACGCAGCGCTCTTAAAGTTGAGGCCATTGACTCCGAATTTCGGTAGTGAATATATCTCTCCATTATGAAATGGCAAACCTTACTGAAGAGAAATGTCAAGAGGCGTATGGCGTCGTTTGCTGCCTCTATCGATCTACTTTTGTAGCGTCCGTATTGGAATACCCGTTATATAGCAAATGATTAGGATATAGACAGGACAGGAATTTTTCATTCTGAACAAATTAATCGGATATGTTTTTATTTGAATTTCTATTATTATTATTATTCAAACTTTAGTCATTTTGTTCACTCCTAGTTCTGTAGCTTCTATTTCTACATCTTCAACAACTACGTAGATAACTTCAAATGCTTTGCTAAATCTCCAAAGTCTGGTCCTGAAACATCATATTTGATGCGTTATTCTTGGCATATATTACTCATGAAAGTAAGATAAAGTGTTCTGGTGTCCGAAGTAATCCGAGTGAATTCAGGTGTTTCAGTTTGTTTTGTTCAATTCAACAATCAACAGCAAAACGTAATACAAAAACAAAAAAAAAATGGATTTTGGTCGTAGTTGAATCTCTCTAGGTTATTTTTAACGACGGATTCCAGTGGGAGCGTGCGAATTTAGCATTTTCAATGGTTCGAGCTTCAATATTTCCTGAACTGATTTAATCCCTTCTTTTCGCTTTGAGCTGTGTATTTTCAATTCATTTGAAACATAAATATGAAAAATTATTCAACATTACCTTAGCATGGGTTCCTTCTCATTGCTCGATTCCGGGGAATGAGAAAGCGGACTCGCTAGCTAAGGTGGGCGCTTCAGAAGGCACACTTTTTGAAAGGCAAATTGCCTATAATGAATTTTTTCACATTCCTCGTCAGGACACACTCGTTAGTTGGCAGCGCATGTGGAGTGAAGATGAGTTCGGTCGCTGGTTACACACGATTATTCCTAAGGTTTCGACGAAAGCTTGGTTTAAGGGATTGAATGTAAGTCGTGATTTCATTCGCGTGATATCTCGGCTTATGTCCAATCACTACAACCTAAACGCGCATCTCTATCGCATTGGGCTCGCAGCAAACAATCTTTGTGATTGTGGCGATGGCTACCACGACATCGAGCATGTTGTCTGGTCGTGTATCCGGTTCCATGCTGCTCGCTCTCAGCTCTCTAGAGCACTGAGAGCAAAAGGCAGACAATCGGATATCGCCGTCCGGGATATCTTAGGAGCCGTGATCCTGATCTTCTGCTTCATCTATACCTGTTCCTCAGAAACGCCGATGTCAACGTTTAATGATGTTTCCTTCGTTGTGTCCCTGTTTCATATCCCTCCTATCCGATCTATAAACTTTTACTTAGTCGAGGCAATACATACACACACTCTTTACAGATACACGGGCCAAAGGTTGTGCAGTCCACTGATCATTCAACAAGAGCCAAAGGTTGTACCGCTCATGACAACTCTACACGAGCTGATGTTTGCGCCGGCTAGTGACCATTCTATCCTGGATTCCTCGAGTCGAGAAGACGCACCACGCTAGATATGGGGTACAGACTAGGGGGCGTTGCTGATTAATGGTCAGCTGCATCCCAAAAGGAAGTATCCCGTGTCGGGCACAGGTACAGAGCATTGGAGACAGCAACATCACAATTACGAAAACACTTGTAATACTAACCTCGAGCCAACCGCGAGTAATCGGTTACATATTACTAACATAGTTATAAGGCAAACATTGTCGAAATATTGAACTCCCGGCCCCGTCAGGTTGACGCCATATGAGCCTTAATAAAAATATATATTTTGGATAAAAAAAAAATTTTCAAAAGAAATGAATTTTCAGGATAGTGCACATTAAGTAACGGTATTAAATCACCACGAAGCGGTAATTTAAGTTTCGGGAATAGGAACAAGTCACACGGGGCCATATCTGAGAGTTGGATTAACGTGGGTTCAGAATTTGATCGTTCAAGCATGGCTTCAGCCACTTGATTGCGATGACATTTTTGACGAAAATTGAGTTCTTTTGGCACTGGTCGTGTTGCGTCTTTTTTTAATGCCCAAAACATCAATCGAAATCATAATTTAATTCGCGGGCTAGCTATCTCAAACTTAAATGACGATTTCCGAGTACAAAAAATGGCAAATCGTTCATCTCTTCTTGGCCGTCCTTGAATGCCTTATACTATTCATACACCCGTGTTTTCGACATAGTTGGGTCACCAAATGTATTCTGTAGCAATTTTAACGTTTCGGCACAAGGAATTTTGTTTGCAACACAAAATTTCACACAATATCTTTGTCCAATAGAATTATCCATAATATGTGTGACAGTGACGCTAACTACTCGACCACGGGAGCACTCTGTTTATAACTTATTGGGTATAAATAAACAATCCACGACATCCAATACTCTATTAGAGGCGAATGAACTGAAAAGTTTAAAGTCTCTTTAATTCAACATCATCATCATCTAATACTCAGTCTCGCTCCAACTAGCGAGCAGTTAGTAGTCTCTCCTGAAGCTGATGTCATACACAACGGCTTTGCTCGATACAAAGTTCAAGAGCAAAATCACTTTGGAGGATCGGAAAAATCTTTTTTGGAAACAATCACTCAGTGAAATGAAACAGAGTCTCTTGTCGCCATTTTAACATTCAATGCGTTATTTGAGTCTGATGTTATCGCACACAAAAAGAAAGTATTTGAAGCCAGCAGTCAAACATGGAGGAAGTAAATTATCGCCAAGTGACTAAACTATTTTTATTTCTATCGCTTCTACCTGAGTGGGGATGCAAACATGCAGAAGTTTCGGTATTGGGTGGTTTCTATTCCAAGGAAACCCAAATGTACTAGATTTACACTTTCCAAATGTTACAGTATACAAATTTTTAACAGTTTCAGCATCTGAGTCTGATTCAGCGCATTGAATGTTAAAAAAGCGACAAAAGATTTTGTTTCATTTCACTGACTGATTGTTTCCAAAAAAATTTTTTCGATCCTCCAAAGTGATTTTGCTCTTGAACTTTGTATCGAGCAAAGCCGTTGTGTATGACATCAGCTTTAGGAGAGACTACTAACTGCTCGCTAGTTGGAGCGAGACTGAGTATTAGATGATGATGATGTTGAATTAAAGAGACTTTAAACTTTTCAGTTCATTCGCCTCTAATAGAGTATTGGATGTCGTGGATTGTTTATTTATACCCAATAAGTTATAAACGGAGTGCTCCCGTGGTCGAGTAGTTAGCTTCACTGTCACACATATTATGGATAATTCTATTGGACAAAGATATTGTGTGAAATTTTGTGTTGCAAACAAAATTCCTTGTGCCGAAACGTTAAAATTGCTACAGAATCCATTTGGTGACCCAACTATGTCGAAAACACGGGTGTATGAATAGTATAAGGCATTCAAGGACGGCCAAGAAGAGATGAACGATTTGCCACGTTCAGAACAGCCATCCACCTCTTAACTGATGGGAACGTCGTCCAAATCAAAGGAATGGTACTCGGAAATCGTCATTTAAGTTTGAGATAGCTAGCCCGCGAATTAAATTATGATTTCGATTGATGTTTTGGGCATTAAAAAAAGACGCAACACGACCAGTGCCAAAAGAACTCAATTTTCGTCAAAAATTTCATCGCAATCAAGTGGCCGAAGGCATGCTTGAACGATCAAATTCTGAACCCACGTTAATCCAACTCTCAGATATGGCCCCGTGTGACTTGTTACTATTCCCGAAACCTAAATTACCACTTCGTGGGACCCGTTTTTACAGCATTAACAGCATTAAAGACATACACACGAATTAGCTGCGTGAACTAAAGACAATTTCTGAATACAACGTGAAGGTTGCGTTACTTAATGTGTACTGTCGTGAATTCATTGCCTTTGAAAGGTTATGTTTCAAATGAATTGAAAATACATAGCTCAAAGCGAAAAGAAGGGATTAAATCAGTTCAGGAATATTGAAGCTCGAACCACTGAAAATGATGAATTCGCACGCTCTCACTGGAATCCGTCGTTAAAAATAACCTAGCGAGATTCAACTACGACCAAAATCCTTTTTTTTTTGTTTTTGAAATACGTTTTGCTATTGATTGTTGAATTTAACAAACCAAACTGAAACACCTGAATTCACTCAGATTACTTCGGACACCAGAACACTTTATCTTACTTTCATGAGTAATATATGCCATGAATAATACATCAAATATGATGTTTCAGGACCTTGGAGATTTAGCAAAGCATTTGAAGATATCTACAGGCCATCTCCTAAACAGGCCATAGAGTCGAAAAAAGTAGTATTGGCAGTATTTATTGATTTGAAAAGGGCTTTTGAAACAATAGAATTATTAAAATTGCTTTCTAATTATAATGTAACTGGACCTGTATTGAACTAGTTTGAAAGTTACCTGAAAGGGCGAACACAAATCACTGTTTATAGGGACAGTAAATCGTCGGCGGAACCAGTGAATCTGGGTGTGCCTCAAGGAAGTGTTCTGGGGCCGCTACTTTTCTTGCTTTATATCAATGACATCAAACATGTGTTGAATGACAGTGACGTAAACTTATTTGCTGATGACACTGTAATATTCGTTGAAGCTGAGACATTGCAAGATTGCTACATAAAAATGAACCATGAACTGCAAAACTTAGACGAAAAAAGGTTGAAATGGAAAAAACTCAAGTTAAACATAAATAAAACAAAGTACATGGTAGTATCGACACGTTATCTTGAAAACGAAGGTCTTAGTATAAGTATTGATGGGAAAATGGTGGAGAGAGCATCATCGATTAAATATCTTGGCGTTATTCTTGACGAAACGCTGCACTTCGACGAACATAAAAACTATACTATAAAGAAGGCAGCTCAAAAATATGGAGTGCTATGTAGAATCAATCGATTCCTGACCTTTGAAAGTAAAATCACGATCTACAAGGCACTCATTGCTCCACATTTTGATTATTGTACCTCTGTGCTATTTCTCACAAATAAGAGGCAAATGCAAAGAATGCAAATTTTGCAAAACAAGGCGATGCGCCTGATATTGAGATGTGATCGTCTAACTCCACGGAGATTTATGCTCGAATGCCTGCAATGGATGTCAGTGGGACAGCGTATTAAATATTGTACGCTTACGTTCATATATAAGATGACTAACGGTATGACACCGAATTATCTACAAAACGCGATAACGCATGGAAGAGATATGCATCGATATAACACAAGACAAGCAAGTGCCTCAGAACCATGAATTTTCGAATGTCGTGTACCCAAAACTCACTTTTTTAAACGGGATATCGACTGTACAACACATTACCCAATGAAACAAAGACAGCAACTAGCCTTCGAACGTTCCGTAGTATTTGTAAAGAGTTTTTGAAATATGATTTAGATTTTTAACCCGGTATAAAATCAATATTAACCATTGTTAGTATGTAAGATGACGAAGTTTTAACGGATATTTGTGTTCTTATCTTATTACTATGATGATGATGGTACGTTATAAGTTTGTTTAATTTGAATTTTTTATTCTCCATTAGTCGTGACCTCCACTTAATTTAAACAATAGTTTGAGTCCGCGCGTGTTGAAACACATAGAAAAGCATGAGATAGAACATAAGCAAAAGCAGTTTTCCGCGAATAAAATAAAAGCATTCCAAGGGGTTTAATGTGGAAACCGGAGTGAGGCTAGGGATAGCTCGATCGAAATACTTGTAAATTCATCTTCTCAACAGATAATTATAACAAGATTTTTCTGTGTTGTGGCAGATCTCATTGCAGATTCGGGTTGACACGTTACACCCTAGGTTGAATGTAGGGCCTGAATGATCGGCTGGAATTAGGCTTAGGTTTGCTCAGCTGTCTGGTCTCGAAAAGGATCGCATTAGTAGGTCGTTGTCGGGTATCTAGTAAAGCGGGAATTCTTTTGTAAATTCAGAGCTAATGCTGACATAGGTATATTGGGTTCAATTCCTGATCGGTCAAGTATTTTTTCGGGTTGCAAACTTTCTTGACATGCCTTGGGATAAGTAATGGGCCTGAAGTATCGGCTAGAATTAGTCTTGGGTATGCTCAGCTGCTCGAACTCGGAAACGATAGTACCGTGACCGGGGATCTGATAAAGCGGGAATTCCCTTGTAAATTCTTGGCTAATACTGACATAGGTATTGGGTTCAATTCCCGATCGGTCTAGGGTCTTCCCGGGTTGGAAATTCTCTCGACATGCCATGGAATAAATACGTTTAGATAATGGATTAAATTGTTCGTTCGTTTAGTAATCTTCTTCTTCTTGAATGGCGTTAACGTTCCCTGTGGAACTTTTGCCGTCTCAACGTATTCATTAACTAGCGTCGTTCATTAATACTTGGTTGAGATTTCTATGCCGAATAACACGCCTTGAATGTACTCTGGAGTGGCAAGCTCTAGAATACGCGTGACCACAGTGCAAGCCGGAAGAATTTTCTTTGACGAAAAATCCCCCAACCAGAACGGGAATCGAACCCGAACACCCGGCATGATAGTGTGGGACGCGAACCACTCGGCCACGGGTGCACTTTAGTAATTTATGTCTGCGAAATAACCAGTCCGTTTTCTTGTTAAATTTAATTTGCTCACTGGTTAGTTGATGGAAAAATTTATATACCGTAATATAATTATTATCAATAAGATAACTCGTCTCGCTCAGACCTTTGCAGGGGAATGTGGTGGGACCATCATCATTTTATTATTAAATCTACGTAGTTGTTGAAGATGTAGAAATAGAAGCTACAGAACTAGGAGTGAACAAAATGACTAAAGTTTGAATAATAATAATAATAGAAATTCAAATAAAAACATATCCGATTAATTTGTTCAGAATGAAAAATTCCTGTCCTGTATATATCCTAAGCATTTGCTATATAACGGGTATTTCAATACGGACGCTACAAAAGTAGTTCGATAGGGGCAGCAAACGACGCCATACGCCTCTTGACATTTCTCTTCAGTAAGGTTTGCCATTTCATAATGGAGAGATATATTCACTACCGAAATTCGGAGTCAATGGCCTCAACTTTAAGAGCGCTGCGTCCAATTTATGGTCGTCATAATCGTCCTGCCAGATCAACAATTGAGCGTCTAGTGAAAAAATTCGAGGGGTTTTTATCCGAGACACGACCGCTTGGGACTTAGGACTACGCAATATTTTTTTTAAATTTTTTGGTTTATCATTTCAGCTATTATTTGCGAATACGTCGAAATTTCTTGAATAACTCTTTAGTAAAAAGTTCCGGGGGCCTTGGAAAGGTTTAATGGCTTGTGTGGTTCTGTAGAGTCATTTCGAGAAGTAACAATCCTTTTTGCTTTTGCGAGAACAATGCACTAATTGGTCATATATCGCAATTTATTTTCTTTATATTAATGAGTAAGAAAATAACATGTTATATATAAAATTGCGCAATCAAATAATCTTTTACGACAATAACATTGTGAGTTATGGAAAGAACTACAAACCTTCCATAAACTAACATTGCAAAATTTAAAACCATCATCACTTTTACCGCAGCGCCGTCTAGGTGTAGATTTGTACGTTAGATCGCCAATACTTACGCTATACGCTAGTGACAGCATACTTAATATGCAAGTGTGTAGTTTACTTCGCATATGTTCTCTATTCGCTATCACCCTTCGTTGTTTCTATTCTAGCAGCTGCATAGGTTGCCCGTTATTGACAGCTCTGTTCGGGAAAGCACACAAATGGACAGAACAAATGTACGAGGAAATGGGAATGCTTCCGATTTTCATAAATTTAAACTATATACAGACTATGGGATTGTAATTTATAGCATATCAAGATCAAATTGACGCAAGAACTGAAGCCGCATGACCACCAGAAGCGTCGTATGTTCGTGAATCGGGCTGAGCAACAACTTGAAAATGATCCGGATTTTCATCGAAAACTCATTTTCAGCGATGAGGCTGGCTGAATTTCTTCGTCAATAAGCAAAATATGCGTTATTGGTCAGGCAGCAATCCACACGTACTTCTTGAGTCACCATTGCATTGCAAAATACGGTTTGGTGCGGTTTATAATCCGGCGGCATCATTGGGCCGTACTTCTACCGTGATGATCAAGACCGGCACGTTACTTTGAATGAGCTACGTCAAGTCTATGGTCTATTCCAACAAGCCAGCGACGATTGATGAAATTCGAACGAATATCTAACGTGAAATTGCATCAAATAATCTTTCACATGAATAACAAATTTCATTGATATCCAAAACCGTTTTTGTTTTATTAAAAAAAAACTTTTGTAACGCTCTTATTTAAAAACCCGACAGTAACTTTATGTGCCCTTCTCAAGCGCGGACATTTCTCCAGTTTAATCTTTTTATGTTATTTTTTAATTCATTACTACCTATAACTTACAAATTCAGTGTTGGCTTCGATTTGTACTTCGTTTACTCACGGTAACAATAGGTTAAGTTTAATATACTATAAATGTACATATATGTTTAGTTTCATAAGATGTCGTTTGTTTTTAAGTTCCACTTACGTTCAATCCCGTTTTATTATAAGCACTAATTTATGTTAGTTAGGCTACTTCTAAGGATTAGTTTTAAGTATATCGAAATAAGTGTAAGTTGCACAATCAACCATATTCAATCAATACTTTGTTTATATTTTTCTTTTGTTAGGTCATCTTTTCCATTCTCTTAATATAATTTCCTAACGTTATCCTTCTGTCATATACGTGACCTGCTCTTCGGCAGGACCAGTACGTGGTGTGCTAACAGTCGCCAGGGTGACCGATTCATGGCAACACTACCATTACATTTTTATATGTACACGAAATATTAATATATATATATATGTACACGAAATATTAATTATAATGAATGTATTTACGTTGCCCAATGCACAATGGTCTAGGAGATGCATTTAAGTGGAAATTATCATTTATAGCTTGACAGTTATTCTCTAGACAAAGACTGTCTTCGACAAAGTTGTTACATATAATAGAGCGCTAATTTTTATGTTATCAAAAATAGGGTGACCAAAATTTTCGATTAAATAAAAAATCTAACTTTCTGATTTTTATAATTTACTTCCTCCATGTTTGACTGCTAACTTCAAATACTTTCTGTTTGTGCGCGATAACATCAGACTCAAATAACGTTATTTTCATCTCATCTGAACAAATTACCTCCTTCTAGTCATCAATTGGCTTATTATACTGATTTTTTTTACGTGACTGATGCGTGCGCACAAAAAATTAAATCGCTTTTAAAAAATTAAAATTTCGAGAGAAGAGAATCCAGAATCCAGTATAATGTTTTCTTGTGTCGAGTTGAGCCGTTTTCCAAATGTTTTCCTCTGATCGTCATGGTTCCTTAGGTGCCCTCGACCCTTAAAACCTGGTTTTTTGAATTCGATTTCGCACCGTTTGAGGTGTCACATGGATGGAAACCTTACTCTTTACTTGTTTTGGATTTTTGCAGCTGATAAACCTTGATTTTTATCAATTTTTGATACGATATGACAGGGCTATTGGAGAAGTTGTATTTACCACAATGTCTATAGAACGATGCCCTAACGAGCGCCCAATATTTCACTATCCCCTTTATTATTCGCGGTGAATGACGTGAGATAGTTCAAGCCACGGTGTTCCCACAGGCGAATAACGTGTTATGGTTTGTCATTTGGTGAGATTTGAAGTTGTGTTATTGATTCTTGATAGTCGAATCGATAACACGACTTCAAAGGAGCTATAAATAAGGTGGCTTCCAGAAAAAAAGAAGAAACTTCGCAGTCTCATGTCATTCGCCGCGCGGATTAAAGATATATAGATATATACTATCTGGGAAAAACTGACTTGGACCGAGCTCTTCAAATGCAGCTTGACCAGTATATATTCGTCAACAATTGAGAACAACAAATGATTTGCGTTAAACTAATATAATCACCCTGTTCTGCCTACTCTGAATTCTGCTTGTACGTAGCACTCTGAATTATACCAGATTATATTCAGCGGATACCAGATCCCATTCCATCAACCCATACATACTTACGCCACGAAGACAGTATCGATTGTTCCTTTTTAAGTTAGTAAATCTCGAACCACAGAAACAATCACAATTATTACTTCTGGAGTTTTTTTCACTCAATGATATTCTTTCATTTGAATAAAAACCAATAACTCCTGAAAATACACAATAGCAATATCAGAGAGACGCGCACAATCCAGAGTACACAAATTACGATTTTTTGCACGAGTGTAGGAGTGTTAAGGAGAAGAAATATTTTCTTGTTTTTGTATGCCCCAGTGGGTAAAAAATGTAACGTAGGCTTCTTATATAATCAATTCGTCGCAGGTAAAGATCATCTGCTAAAGTATACCCTGGCGATCGTATAAAAATACGATACCGTTGTCTGAAACACAGCACATTCATCTCGATCATCATCAAACAATCAAGTTGACCAACAATGAACAAATGCACGGAATCAAAATATTCCCTTTTGGACTGCAAGGGACCAGTATCGGAATTCATAAAACTTGTTTCAGCGGAGGGAGCAGAGTTCATTGTGAAGCGCAAGCATGCCTTCATCTCAGACACCATCCAAGCTATGCTCTCCGGTCCGGGTCAATTTTCCGAAACCGAAACAAATATCATCCATTTCAAGGAAATATCATCTACAATACTCGAAAAGATATGCGAATACTTAGCATTTAAACATCGCTACATGAACAGCCTGGAGGAGGTCCCCGAATTTCCCATTTCAGATAATATTGTGATCGAGCTGTTGATGGCTGCCGATTTCTTGAATATATGAAAACTCAAACTCGATTGCGGATGCAAGGATCTAGGGTGTGTGATACTACCGGTATAGTTAGAAATTATTTCGAAAAGTACAATTGATAACATTGTTTTAGTCAGGTTTAAAAATATTTGTAATCAAGCTCTCTCCTAATATGAATTGGAAAGACGATAAATCAATGGGAATTTTCGAGTGCTGTAGTTATAATAGTTATAATAATTTGCAAGAATATAACGACTATGTTCATTCAGAACGATGAATAAAAATTTCAATTTCATATAGAAATAATGTGTTTTCTTTTTTACACCCAACGCTATGAAAAATTGTCCAAAAATAAAATACTTCTATTTTTGATTTTAGACCAGAATAATCCTCTAAGGCTTCTTGATTACTAATACCGAAAGACATAATTAATTACGAGGGTCGTTCAAAAACATTTTTTTAAGCGGCACTTCCATTTTGAAACTTAATAAAACACGAACGAAGCGTCCGATCCGACCAAGGTTTCTTGCAAGCTGCTCAGAAATGTTGTGAAATAACATGGTAAAGATTTTGTAGTTCCAACTTTTCATATGAGATGGCGCTGGGGCACTTAAACTTACTTTTTGAACGACCCTCCTATATGAAGGATTCAGAATGAAGGGGGAATAAGTGATTTAATCGATTTTTCTTCATCAACTTTTTCTTTAGTTAATAACTCAACTACAAAAACGCTCCAATTTGAGTATGCTATAGAATCCGATAGATAAGGTTCTGACCTATTTTCCACATTCTCAAATACAGCTGGGAGTGTGTTTGCAGTTAAGTTATGATCAAATGAGAGAGTCGATGTAGAGAAATCGATGATACCACTTACACCTCTTTCATTTTGAGCCCCTCATATAAAAGTAGAAGGGTCTGAGTCTAGGGGCACGGACAGAAGTTTGATGTAGGACTGTGATTGTTCAGAACAATTTTTTTTAAATGTTCATTGTTCAGAAATCTGTTATTTTAACTCTTTTGAAACTCTAAATAGTAGCCCTGAAGAGGGCCGTTTGTTATATGTGCTCATAACCGTCAAACGGTTTGTTACGAGCAAAAAAAGAAAATTAGCTTCTGGCAGGAAGTTCAACTGTTTCACTGAAAATGATTAATGAATATCAGTGTGACACATAACAGGGTTTCACCATATGGAGTACATATGAATCGTTAAACAAAAAAAAAAATATATCGCCATTGATTACATTGAATATGTTTATGGGGAAGAAACAAAAAAACGAGTTGAAAATACTTACGATTTCTTGATATTTTGAGGTAAAATACACATGAAATTATGCAGTTACTTTCATTTTTATGGATAGCTATGGTATTGTGATTTCTTTCCATTGTCTTATTCTTATTATAAGTCTTATTCTAAGCCATCGGGAGCAATAGCTTTTTCGGTGAAATATTGTTTGTTTGCAGACTATCACCCTCATTTTTGTTTTCAAACGAATAGAAAACGCTCGAATGTATGCCCCAATTGTATTCTTATTGCCGTACGAATCAAATCCATCCATTCGAACTTCATACAATTAAACAATTCAAACGGAACGCCTATTCTAGTTTTCGTACGAATGAGTTTTTTCATCTGCCTACCAAACGTCACTTTTTTCTTGCAAATCCTGTTCGTTTGTTAAATAAGTATTTACGTTTTTCGGATAATTCGAGATCAAGTCGTTTTGTTTCTACTGCTCAATCCATCACAGAAGAAATTGAGCCATTGAGAATTATGAATATGAGTCATGAAGATTATTTATATTTCATTTTGTTTCATTTTTGTGATGCATTACATCGCATCACCGATCTCAATTAGTGCTAACATAATATCGCTGCCATCCTCATAGTACGGAAGTCATTCGCTAACTGGAGTATCTTCAACTGAACTTATCTATAACAGGGCTGCAAAGCTGTTATGTATCAATAATAGATTTCTTCAATTTGATATATTGCAGTCCAGTTAGCGAGTAAAACTCAATAATTGTATCGATTTTCCAGCTCAACTAACGAACGATCACAGTATGGGTTACACTTCCCTCGTTGCTTTCATGAAATCTTGCATGAAATTTGCGTGATGCATGATGTCTTGCATCTGATTACTTCAACATGTTTACGTTCGAAAAAGCTCTTGTTCGAACGGATTCGTACGAAAACAAGATTGTATTTTACGAAATTGCTCGAATCAAGTTCGTCGAACGGAAGCCAAATACGGCCGTAAAAAAGAATAAGGGTGATAATCACAATGAACCTATAACAACTATGTCTAGTTGTTCCGACCGTTGTAGTTCTGTATGAGTTCGTACTACTGCTATAAGCGTCGCTTTTTGTCTTCGAGAATGTTCTATCACTGCTGGTGATGGAATTTCAATCAAACGAATGAATATAAGTTTCAAACAACTGAACAACCCTTTGCGGTCGTATTAAATTGACACGTAGAATGGTAGGTATGTAGGTATGAATTTACTGTGCAATGTGTTTGAATGTTTTGTTTTTACATAAAAATTGTACCTTATAATTATCCTTCGTGTGGTATCCATCACGAAAATCACCTACAAGAAGTTCCACCAATTTTCGTTCAAATTTTCGTATTCCTCTCATATCCATATTGTAATTTATAATAAAATTAAATAAATGGTAAATGGTGCCGCCTAGTTTCAACCTTTTTTTTACTATAGCTATTGTGTCCTTAGCTACTCACCATCGTGACTATCCATTCATCTTTCCACGCGAAAAATCTTTTCTTTATACCGAGTAATGTTATCTATTATTCATAGCGTATTAATCCGTGAACAAGTTCACTAGACTTTAAAATTGGCAAACGACCGGGACGGTGAAAAATGTTTGGTGGCTGAGAACAGACTTACGATCACAAAGAGTTAAGTAGGAGAAAGTCGGGAAAGACGGACACCTCTGTATAATTGATAAATTACATTTTTATTTTAAATTTTAATGATGTACAAACTTGAAATACAGTGTATCAATACGTTTGACGCTTACTGTTTACACCTAGCTGGCTTTCTGTTAAAACTGATAAAAAAACAAAAAAGTAAGCAACTCGATGTAAATTTTCTTCCGCAGAAAATAAGGTTCTCATTGTGATCGAGTAATTTTTTTGGGTATTTTTCGTAACGTGAATGTTTTACCATTACTTCTCTTCCCGTTTATCGAATCAGCGGTGAAGTTTTCTCAATTTTGCTCCAGAAATGTTGACGAAAATAAAATACTAATCAAGTCGGGTAAGACGGACACCCCACCGAAGGGAAAAGCAAACATTATGTTTCGAAAACAATTTGATTATCTCCTCTTTGTTTTTTTATAACAGATGCCCTCTAGCTACGTTTGCAAGAGCAACCAGATATGGACAAATCAGCAGAGCGGTTTTTAAAACATAATCCGAGTTTGTCATTCTAAATGCCGGAAGCTATTTTAGACATGAAAAAATGAGAAAAATTACAAGCACTTCTAGGTGATTCTAGTCGAGCCTTTTTGTTCGATTATTTTTAAGGCATATTTGAAGACCTCCAAAACTTATCGATTACATAAACTTGAATTTCAGTTAGTGTGCATCTTTCCCGACTCAATATTTTTTTTCAAAGAAGCCGGACACATTCATTTTTCAAAATTTCTGCCTCACAGACTAATTTTATTATGAAAAGAGACCTAGACTATCAATTTGTGGTGAGACAGCTATATACTTTTTTGTGAGATTCACAAAAAAAATCAACATTTACTTAGGGTGTCCGTCTTTACCACTCCTTCCGTATATTTTTTCCTTCAGCATTTAGTCACCGATAGTGTTGAAGCGGCTCTAATCATTTCCATATCGGGGTAGTGGGGGAAAGTGGTCACGTGGGGTAAAGTGATCACCCGCTTGTTTGGTAGAATAACTATTGACTATTGATACCGTATCACCTTATGTTTGAAGAATTTTATGACTTTTGAGTCACCCTGTACTTAAATGGAGCTGTCGGATGTGAAAATATAAATAAAAACGAAAATCGCTCTCTCGGTAGCTATTTGGCCATAGTTTTGTGCGTTCCGAATTTAAGAAATTTGTAGTGAAATTCAATGACCTGATATTTCAGACAAATCAACAGTTTATACAACTGTTTACATATTATAGGAGAGGTGAACAGATATTTTGTTCAATTTCAGCGATTATTTCCCATAGAAATTACTTTTTTGTTCGGGGGCAAAGGTGTTGTTATGTCCAATTAGTATATTCACTTTCCCACTGTGCTGGATCAGTTCCCACAGTTTTGCGCCGCGTGAGCCGAGTCAGCAGAGTGTCAGATTGCGATAAGGCAATGTAAACCGTAGGACTGCGTGCCTCAGCATTGGGGTCCGCCTGTCGTCGCGTCAATTCAAATGAATAAAATAAAGTTAGTATTAGAGTGTAGTTCGGACATCATGCATCGTGTTTGATTCGTTCCAATGGGCGGCGAAAAATCCAAAGCCCCTGCTGAGGAGATTGTCATATCCCAGCAGCGGCAACAAGCACAACCAAATCTGGTGCCACCGCTGGCATCAGAAGGAATCTCATCGTCCCAGATAATCGCAGGATGCTGCCTGTTCAATTTGTCTGGAGAATCATCAGGCAAGAAATCGCCCTCACCATTAACACGAACCAGAGAACCCTTGCTACCGGCGTGTAGTAAAGGGAAATCAAAAATACACAACGTAGGACTACCGTTGGAGAAGGACGATCAACTCCAACCTCAACAGGTGTCAGTGGAGGATTACTACGGACAATGTCCTGTTTTCAAAAACTATTATACGGGGTCCTAACTGCTATTAAAGGGGTCCCTTTTGTGGTTTTGAACCAGAAAAAATATGCCACACCAACGAAAACCAAGCCTCATTATGAAAAACGTTATGTGTTTCCTACCACGTTTTTGCACGCATGAGAAAATTTAAATTACGACTCTAGATGAATAGGCCTAGCTCATTTCATACATTACCTACTATTTCAAAAATGGTTTAAACAAATTTGGACAAGAAAACACGCATAAATCTATCCCTTCAAGCATGATATGTGAGAGTGATCACTTTACCTTATCACTAAAAAATGTTCGATTTTTAAATTTTTTTTCTAATGATGAAAAACGTACTATTTTGAATTTTCATAATAAAAACCGCTTGCTATCTTGATTAACAATAAGTTGAGCTACAATATTCTTTGAAAAACGGAAACCGTAGTAGTATGTGGACACAGGAAATGCGCATTTCCCTTAGGGTGACCACAGTCCCCCCATTTTCCCTATCATTATAGAGATGCTTGGAAAATGCTCCGTCAAATAACTTTTCATATTTCATTTTAGCACACGTGCGCTTTGTAGTAAAGTTACGAAAGTGCATCCACCTTGTCGAAAATAAAACACTTCTCTAAATACATTTTTATTCGCTATAATACAGGTTGCCGAGTCTACTTTTTTTGCCGGTTCTTAATTCCCTGGTTTTTGCTGTTTATCAATCCAGCTGTGTCGTTTTGTCTTCCAAATGTACACACAAGGCATCTACAAAAAGCAAGGACGCACATGGACGCACACACTAGGCAACTGGCAATTCAGGTCGGACCAACTTGTTCGATTCAACCTAGCATGTCGTGTCGCGCGCGATGTGTGTCGGCAATCTTCACAGTCATATTGAAGGAAACTAAAATTCATAACTTAATTTTGAACAATGCTTGGTTTACAATAATTGTTGTACATAGAGCATTCATTAAACTTACTTTGAGGTTTTAAAGTTTATTTCAATAAATGTGATATATATATATATATATATATATATATATATATATATATATATATATATATATATATATAAAGGGTGTGTCGCATCAAATTGCATCACGGAAAAAACGCTGTAGAAATTCGCCCAGTAGACCGATCCTTTTGAAAATTTTAGACAGTAAAATAAAAACTATTAAACAACTTTTGGCATTTTCTTTTTATTCATATTTCGAGCCCAAGCCCGTATGCTCGCACCTTCCTCTTTACCCCGTCCATAAGGTTCTGTACAACTTCAGGTTGTAGTTTTTTTGAACAGAAATCCATTTTCTCTTGAAGTCCGCCTCCGATTTGACAACTTTTGGGTTCTTCCGGAAGGCCTGCTTCATAATCGCTCAATATTTCTCTATTGGGCGAAGCTCCGGCGCGTTGGGCGGGTTCATTTCCTTTGGCACGAAGGTGACCCCGTTGGCTTCGTTCCACTCCAACACGTCCTTTGAATAGTGGCACGAAGCGAGATCCGGCCAGAAGATGGTCGGGCCCTCGGGCTGCTTCAATAGTGGTAGTAAGCGCTTCTGTAGGCACTCCTTAAGGTAAACCTGTCCATTTACCGTGCCGGTCATCACGAAGGGGGCGCTCCACTTTCCGCAAGAGCAGATCGCTTGCCACACCATGTACTTTTCGGCAAACTTGGATAGTTTCTGCTTGCGAATCTCCTCCGGAACGCTGAATTTGTCCTCTGCGGAGAAGAACAACAGGCCCGGCAGCTGACGAAAGTCCGCTTTGACGTAGGTTTCGTCGTCCATTACCAGGCAATGCGGCTTCGACAGCATTTCGGTGTATAGCTTCCGGGCTCGCGTCTTCCCCACCATGTTTTGTATTTCGTCGCGGTTAGGAGCCTCCTGAACCTTGTATGTACGCAGGCCCTCCCGCTGCTTGGTCCGCTGGACGAATGAACTTGACAAATTCAGCTTATTGGCGACATCCCGGACCGAACTTCTCGGATCACGTCTAAACTGCTTAACTACGCGCTTGTGATCTTTTTCACTGACGGAGCATCCATTTTTGCCGTTCTTCACCTTCCGGTCGATGGTTAGGTTCTCGAAGTATCGTTTTAGTACTCTGCTGACCGTGGATTGGACGATTCCCAGCATCTTACCGATGTCCCGATGTGACAACTCCGGATTCTCGAAATGAGTGCGCAGGATTGATTCACGACGCTCTTTTTCATTCGACGACATTTTTCCAAATTTACGAAAAATTGACAGTGAAGCATGGCCAACGTGATCTATGCACTCTTATCTGATTATAAGCGAAAGCTGAAGATATAATTCCTAAAAATTAAATTTCTACAGCGTTTTTTCCGTGATGCAATTTGATTTGACACACCCTTTATGTTCTTATAAATATAACTATAACGGAACGGTATTTGTTTTCTTGGTCTATCCTCCTCAATGATCATAGCTGCAGTGGCCAGAGCTACGGCTATAGCGCCATATGATGCTACTGGATAAGCCATTTTCATTTATAAATATTTTCTTCTTTGAAAAATGACAGCGGACGGACACAAAAAAGTATCCGACTCGACAAACAGTGTACTATGTGTTAACCGCGTTAACACATAGGGGTTAGACATCAATTGAATATAGGCTACCCAAAATCAAAATCAATATGACGTCATTTGTTTACCAACATATCATTTGCGAGGACTGAAATATAAAGCATACTATCTCCCTGATTTCAACAATCAGGGAGATAGTATGCTTTATTTCTAACTGCATGAGCGATTTTCATATTTCGGTTTCACATGGAGGTGTTCATATTTAACATGGAGTTTAGAGTTAGCCACTATTCGACTATATAACCGGACCGAGTTGTAAACAACAGTAATTGACAGAACCAAAATGTCAGTGAACCGCAGCAATATTGGGTACACTGGCAATATGAGAGATTTGACGTTTTAGTCATACCCCTGGTACGGCCACCTTAAGCGTAAAAACACACTGGACGGCTCTCCCGCGTGGATTTTGCAATGACAGACCGCCGCGGGTCCTCGATAATGGAATGTGAATCCGCTTACTGACCAAACAGTTGTTCCTTGTATCATAGACTCGTCTTGCATACGTTTATAAAAATATAATAATGGCAGATGGTGAAACCGTCGAAAGCAGCTGAACGTGTTTCACACCAAGCTCCTGCTGTGACTTGTCATTGCGAAAATCGCGCGGCAGAGCCGTCTAGTGTGTTTACACCAGCCGTATGGCACGATTATCGCTATCTCACTCTATCTACCGTCAACGCCTATCTCACTATCTCTATGCTGAAAAAGTGTCATCAGCAGAGAAAATAAAACGCGTGTGTTTCGCAGAAGGCTCAATAACAACTATATTTTTATTTGACGTTTCTCTAGATACAAGGTAAATCAACTTTAGGTAATTCAATTGCGTTTTACTCATTTACACTGTTAATATCCCCTCTCAATTAATTACCCCAAGTACGTCTCTGAGTTTACGGAATCTTGACGATGCCAACCCCTTCGTCATTACATCCGCCAATTGATCCTCGGTCGATATATATTTCAATTTTAATCTTCCTTTCTGCATAAGCTCTCGTACAAAGAAGTTCTGTATTTCAACGTGCTTCATTCTCTTATTCTTACGTGGTTCCACTGTGACAGATATACAAGGCTGATTATCCTCGTAAACACTTATAGGTTCCACTACCTTTACGCCGACAGAATTGAGCAGATTCAGGATCCAAACAACCTCGCAACTGACCTGACACAGAGCCGTGGTTGATAAGGCCACTGACGTTTGCTTCTTCGTAGCCCACGTTACCGTTGATCCAAACAGCTTCACGACAAATCCGGATACCGAACGCCGGTCATTAGGATCGTTACCCCAATCCGCGTCCGCGTACGCTTCCAACATCTCAGATAAATCCGCTCGACGATACACCAACTTATAGTCGATAGATCCCTTCAAATATCTCAATACACGTTTTAGGTGTTTAGGTGCACCCAGTGCTCTTCAGTCGCACCGCACTGGAACCCAGAAAAGTAACTCACTGCCACACAAAGATCTGGTCTCGAGGTCACCATTAGGTACATCAAACACCCTACGAGCTCTCTATACGACTTATCTGCAGCATGCTCCTTGCTACCCTTCATTAGCTTCAGATGTGGGGCCATCGGGATGGGCGATGGCTTGCACTCTTCCATACCAAACCGCTCGAGGACGCTCTGAACGTACGCTCTTTGATCGATGGTCATTGTTCCTGTTTGCAAGTCTCGCTGGATGTTCAACCCGAGAAAGCTTTTGACATCTTTGACAACTTCTTTATTCCACCGATCGCCTTAATGGAATTGCTCACTATCAATATATCATCCACGTATATGACAACCAAAACGATGACTCCATCGCGTGACAACTGGTAACAGCAGATGTCATACTCGCTGCGTTTGAACCTCAGTTTGCTAATGAAGTCATGAAACCGCTGGATCCAATTCCGGGAAGCTTGCTTTAGACCGTAAATAGCCTCATTCAGTCTGCAAACAAGGTTCTTCCACTTTTCAAACCCAGCGGGTTGACGCATTAAAATTTCCTCGTCAAGGGTGCCGTTAAGGAACGCACTCTTGACATCCATCTGATGAGCATGCCATATATTTTTTCTAATATCATTGATCTTCAGTGAAATCTGTATTATAAAAATATTTCACGTGAACTGTGAATGACCAAACTATTTCCTATGATCGAACTTTTGTAGTTGAGGGGTATGCATAGACCCTTATAGTCCAAAACTAATTAAAACTAATCGATCCATATCATGAAATCGTAACCATTATGAGTTGAGATTCAATGATATGGGTGAATGATTTTTTATCAAATATAATTTTCTATACATTTTGTTATATCTCGAGAACAACTAGTCTTAGGATAATAACATCTGCATAGTTTATCATACATTTTTCTAAAGTATTTCAATTTCAGAAATTTCAAGGGAATCAATATTCATATTTGTATGAGATTGCCCATGCATCACTAGTCACTAGGACATTGTTGAACTTTTCTTGAGCCTAATTTTTATGTCTTGAACTGACTAAAATTTAGAAAGTACACTACTTAGAATAATTATGCTGTTCATTTAAAAGATTAGAGAATTTTGCGTTGAATGCAGTTGTAGAACATTTAAATTAATGAAACGAAGTAACTTTTAGATGTAGCGAAAAGAACAAATTTTAAATATTGTGTTTTTTTTGTTAATTTTCCAAATGTGCATGATAAACTGGTTTGTTTCTATCAACTAAATTAAAGCTCTCCAACCACTCTACAATTCCTTCCTTGACACCACACTGTTATCCTTCTTGTTATCTTCCACTAATTTGAATGTTTCACAGCAGAATTTTATGCAAAATTTCCTCAAATGGAAGCGATTGAATTGTGATAAGCAGCGTACTTCTCGAATTATAGTCAGTTTAAGGTAAAAGCCGGTCTCGAGAAAAAGTCCAATAATTCTTTCGTAGTTGAGATTTAACCATAAGCATGAGAGATTTTTTATGATCCTCTATAACCTAAATATTCCGGATCAGCAGTTTCGTATTGCGTTAATGACCAAAAGTGAACCGACATTTCCTGTGACCGATCGTATTCCGAAGTGGGCAAAGAATTACACTCGACAAAAAATAAAAATAGAGGAGCAAAATGCGACTTCGAAAATTTTGAGTGATTTTTAAAACGCTATAACTCTGTTATAAAAAAATGCATTCGTCAAAGCCACAACTGGAACTTGTATAAAATATTTTCAAGTTTGCGGTGGGCATATTTGACCATCGATTTTTTGTGCGTTGTGCATGTGCATGAAATATTCATAATACAAAATAAAGGATAATTTTTCATTCGATAGAGAATACCTCTGTAGTAAATAGTTCTACTGAAACTTTCTATGAACCAAATGGAAGCGAAACAATCAGGTTGATTGGATTGTTATTGTGCATTTATTTTCGAAATCTATAGAAATTTTGAAAGCAAACAAAGAACGCTTTATCCTTTCTGACAATGGGCTCTATTATAGAAATCGAATAGAGGATTCGATATAATCACTATCACTATCACACCGAGTAAAATCTGGAATTATAGAAATCGAGGAAAACAGCTCGATTCGTTACTCTGCTCGAATGTCAGTGGCCGTGCTAAAATATTTTAAAACGAGTGCGAAATGTTTCACAAAGTACTATAGAAAGGATGCCAAATCTTTTTTTGAGACATCTGCTATGAAAATTATAAATATCTATATTTCCAAAAGTGTTAATATGGTTATGTTTTGGAGAAAACTGATATTCCCTCGACGTATGAAGCATAATAGACGTAATGCACGCATGGATGTGTAATAAAAACGACATCATGGAACAATTTGCTTTACAAAAAATATAAGTATTAGAAAATGAACTTTCTCATGTATTTTCACAACTGCAATCTATGGAATTCGTAAGGAGTCACGCACGAATCCCACTTTTCTTGACAAAAAAATTTTGTTGTTGCATGTGATACTCTTTTAGCGCCGATTTCTTGTTGTAGCGGCGTCAATAGCTTTATTGTATTGGGCCACCACCTGTGGCCCTAAATTCTCGCTTGTTGTGTGCTAGTGTTTTCTTTACCTTTCACCTCATGTCAATCCAAATCTGTAATTAAAAAAAAACATTGTTTTGCAAGACATTTCAGGTCTCAGTGCATGAGGCTCCTCAATGAATTCCTTCCAATTTTCTTTAACCGGGATTCTATTTGAACTGCCTCCACAAATACCTCGAGCAATGTATACATTCGCTTTCATTGGTTCAACGATTGGTGATTTGTCTGTCCACTCATTTTCAGCCACTGAATTATGCTCTGGAAGTAAGTTCTGCATTCTTAATTATAACTTGATTAATATAAATAATGGTGGATTGAACACTTACCTTGTATAGACTATTCTGGCAGCACCGTAAAACAAATACTGATCAAAACAAACGAACATGTGTTGAAAATTGCATATATTCAAGCGTTTCTGAAATGTTTCCCAAAGGAAAATATTAAGGACGCAAACCAAAACAAAATAATTCTCTGAAGATATGCAACAAGCGAACCTAACAACTCGAAAAGTTCTGACACTTGCATCGATAACTATCACTCGCTCGTTGCTATCGAATTGCTCGATTTATATAATAGTAAAACAGAGCTAACGAGCAAAATTCTTATCACCTCGATTTCTACAATAGGGCCCAATGTCTTTTGTCTACAACGCATATACACATCAAATTAAAAATATGTACATACGATATCCCTGAACTAGAAATTCGTAGCTTGAAAATGCTTTTTTTTTCTCTTCATGTCATCTTTTATGTCGAAGCTGAAAGTGTTGCAAAATCCCTTAAAAATTTCGACTCTTACTCCTCAATCTAGACAAAGGATCAATAGATATCAGCGCATGCTCTCTATCTAATCTTTTCATTTCTTGAATTTTTTTTTAATTGATAAAAAATAATCCATGCATATAAAACTGTTCGGTTCGTTTTTGTGCGCTTCAAAAAATCGAAATGTTCGGCACTGATGGAATACATATTATGATACATTATGCAATCCACTTCAAATATTGTTGTTGCTACTGCCAACGCCTCTGGAACCTTTAAGATTTCCAGATTGAATGAGCACACTTCTGAAATTATGCTGTGGAAGTAAATTAATTTTCTAGTATTGAATATGTATTTTATGTGATGGCAGCACATTTCTTTGAAAGTGTTTAAAAATCGTGAACTAAAATTGTATTTGATAATGATTTTGAATCCATTTATTTTTATTCGATTGGGAATGCTCA
This sequence comes from Toxorhynchites rutilus septentrionalis, assembly GCF_029784135.1. Taxonomy (NCBI): domain Eukaryota; kingdom Metazoa; phylum Arthropoda; class Insecta; order Diptera; family Culicidae; genus Toxorhynchites; species Toxorhynchites rutilus. The sequence goes on from NC_073745.1 coordinate 256,158,473, forward strand.
AGATCAATCGTTGGAATTGTATGATTCATATTCGGATGCGGACCGTATTCATTTTGCTACTCATTTCTCTGTCGTAAAACCTCAATGTGCTATATGATTTCGTTGGAAAGTTACAGCCAAAAATATGAGGTCCCCTCAAGGAATATCGTATTGCTGTACGAATTTTTCTCGAAACCATGTTTTTTCAACTGGTGGTCTCGACCGATTTGGCTGAATTTTTTTATCAGCATTTAAAAATGGATTATCTAAAGCGTCACAAAGCCTCATTTTTTCGATTTTTTATGAGATTCTGAACAGTGATTTTGCATGAAAAATAACTAATTTTTAACAATTAGTCGCCATTTTGGAATTTTCCGAATTTTCATTCAGTTATTTTCTAAATTATTCTAATAAAATAAGGAAGAATGTCCACGTGGACAACAGGGGGAGGGGTATGAAAATGTCCACGCTTGTCCACGGAGGGGGAGGGGGGAGTCTAAAATCGTGCTTTAGAGGTGTGCAATCCAGCTCATCATGATGAACAGCTCATCTAAAAGATCTGTTCTTTATGAACCATTTGTCTATGTGGGAGGCGATCTGGCGTAGTGGTAACATCCATGCCTCTCACGCTGTAGGTAACGAGTTCAATTCTCACTCCCGACATTCTGCCAAAAATGGAAGTAAAAGTGACGAACCAGCCAAATTATTTGAAAGTCACTATAATACAGATAAAAAAAAACCATTTGTCTATACATTTGCGACATTTTTACTGAGACTTTTCATTATAATATAAAATTGTCTTCAAAAAGAATTTTCTTATGAAATTTTTTCACCGCCTACAAACAAAATGTTTTTCATTGAAATAGAATACTAATTTAATACACAGATGTTAATTGTCATTCATAATTTTTCATTTTAAAAACGTGTTCATTCTGCCTGAAAGTCAATTATTATTTTTGGCGCCCCTAAACTGGTAAACAAAGCTCAATGCCGTCAACACGAAGATAACAGGCTTCAAGCAAAAAAGTGGGACCGATTCGATATGTGTATAACTCAAAAGAAAAAGAAGAAGTGCATCGTCATTCAACAAGCATTTAACAGACACGCGTCTAACAGATGCGCACAGTTGCAGTGCTAAAAATGAAACATCGCGAGAATGACCGTTTATGAAAAATCGTTTCTCGACTCTTGGTCAAAACCGTCAACAAAGTTTCTCTAAGTTTCTATGTTTCGCGCAACGAAAACAAGCAACACACAAAAAACCAAACATCGATGTTTAGAAGCGACCTATAATCATTTGCACTCTTCTCTTTTTTCGCCTTCATTGCCATGACTCGGATGGTTATGTTAATTGCATTGCCAGATGCACTCCAAGTGAAATATTCGGTAGCGAAACATTAAACACAAAACGAACAGAATAAGCGACCTTTGTTGTTTCGGGCACAGAAAGATTCTGAGAATTTTCCTCAGAGGAGATGCAATACTTATACGCTAACGACAGCTTACTAATTATGCAAGGGTGGAGTTTACTTCGCAAGTTTTCTTTTTCCGCTATCCCCCTTCGTTGTTTCTGTTTTAGCGGCTGCATAAGATACCCCTTATTGACAGCTCTGTTCGGGAAAGTACACAAATGGACAGAACAAATGTATGGAAAAATGGGAATGCTTCCAATTTTCATCAATTTAAACCATATATATGGGATTGTCATGTATAGCATATCAAACAAAAAAAAATCTTAGAAAATTTCCAATTTGATTGATATGCAAATCGATTAAATCCGTTCGTAGAAAAAATAGTTATTAACGTTAACTTTATTTCATAGAAACGTGACCTGTTTTCTGATTTAGCACCTTTAATGTAAGACGTAGTCCTACGTCAAAAATCTAAAATTGGAGGCGATATACATACATCCAGGACACATTATGATGTGTATAACTGGCATATGCATATGAATTTGTATATGAGGTATATGATGTAATATAAACGATAATTATACGATTTAAGTTTTGACGTAGGACTACGTCTTTCATTTCTATACCGGGGTGTAAAACCAAAGTTTCGAGAACGAAAGCGTTACGCTGGAGACCGAGATTTTGAGCGTTAATAGCTCTTAAACAACTGAACGAAATGGTATGATAAACACTTCATTTGAAAGATAAAATGTCTACGCGTCATATACTTGTTACTTTTTCATCCAAAAACTTGTTTCAATAGTCTTAAAATTGCTTTCAAAACAGGCTATTGAAATCACCAATCGGTATATAAGCGAGCGCCGCTCGTAAACCCACTCAGTTATGATTGAACAGCGATTGGAGCATGTTGTCGCTGTTGTTGTGAAGCTAATTTCGTTTATCATGAAAACGCTGATGAACGGTGTCACCAAGAGCCTGTTTGTGCACCTAAGGCCAAAAGGGAATCCATCAGGAGGAGAGTGATGCCACGGTTCCGCTTGAAACATCGGAGCAGCCGCCACACACACACACATACACACATACACGCGCGGAATTCTCGTTGCTATCATCGTTGCTGAAAAATAATCTGCCAGTTCCCCTGGGAATTGAAAAATACATTCATGCGAAAGAGTTTATTTTAATGTTTTCTATCCATATAACACTGCAACCAAATACATTTGGTTTTGTTATTTTTCAATCAATCGCAATTAACAGGAAAACTTCTGAATATTTTTTTCCCCATCAGTGGAAATTTTCGTATCCAATATTGGATGCATAACATGAAAAACGGAAAATGTTTCACATCGCGAAAATCAAGTCATTTTCGAGCGATTATTTGCTTTCTACTCATATAAATCTGCGACCAAATACATTTCGTTTTGGATTTTTTCAATCAAGTGCGATAAACGTAAGACCACGTCTTTCGGCAATTTATTAGAGGTGCAATGAATCTTTAGGAATTCCCGCTCTACGCGCACTGGCAAACAATGTTTACTCAACAATTTCTCAAACGAGAAATGGGTGTTGTGAGAAAGGATTAGCGAACGCGAAAACGACAAACGGGAGAAAGATACGTTTGGAGGTTGAAGGAAATTGGCAGAAAACTTCTTCATTCTATCATTCAAATAATGTGATTCATACCACATCGTTTTGCCAGAAAGAGATTATTAATGTTCAAAGGAGGAATCGAGTCCTCCGAGGAAATTACCCAGCGCAAATTAGAGTCGACTATCGATTGCGGCATTCGTACACAAATAATTTTATAATGCAGTTTCACCAAAGTGATTTCTTCGGATATATTCACTACATCATGTCATGTATTTCATATTCTTCATTAAGAAATCCATATCCATGGTACCTATCGGTAACGAATTATTATCGAAACCACGATTTTCGCTAAATGCTCCTTTCAGTTCGGCCTGTAAAAAACTTTTCTGTACTCTAATCCATCAAATTTGGAGCCCTGAAAAGGGCCGTTGATTATATGCTAAATTAATATAGCACGCTCTCCTCGGATACGATGAGCCAGCTGGATGTCCTTGGGCGTTAGTCTTTCGGTGGTAAGGCACCACGAAAGCAGCTCGGATAAGCGCACCAGCCGCAGGAAGCGTGAAGAAGCCACATCGCTATCGACCGGGAACTTCGCATGAAATTCGTCGCTATCAGAAGTCGACCGAATTGCTGATCCGCAAGCTACCTTTGCAGCATTTGGTTCGTGGAATTGCTCAGGACTTCAAAACCGACTTGCGCTTCCAAAGTTCCGCGGTTATGACGCTGCAGGAGGCTTATTCGAAGATACCAATTTGTGTGCTATCCATGTAAAACGCGTCACATCATGCCCAAGGACATCCAGCTGGCCCATCGTATCCGAGGAGAGCGTGCTATATTAGCTTAGCATATAATCAACAGCCCTTTTCAGGGCTCCAAATTTGATGGATTAGAGTACAGAAAAGTTTTTTACAGGCCGAACTGAAAGGAGCATTTAGCGAAAATCGTGGTGTCGATGATAATTCGATACCGATAGGTGCCATGGATATGGATTTCATAATGAAGAATATGAAATACATGACATGATGTAGTGAATATATCCCCATATCGAAGAAATCACTTTGATGAAACTGTTTACCGTTTGTCGTTTTTAAGTGTTGGGAAAGGGCATTATTTTTGCTGAGTAAATTCCAAGAAAAAATCCATTCCTTCTTTAAGCGTGATTCATTCTGCTTCGGATCAACGGAACAGTGATAATCATTTCATACAAACGATAAAATGTCCAAGAGTTATATGATTGCTATTTATTGAGTCGGAAAATTGTTTCAATAGCTTAATGATAGCTTCGAAAACAGGTTATAAAATGACGCTTCCTTTGCTTTCGTTCATTTCTTACTCTACTCTCGCACCGTGACGACTCGTTTGTTTGGGACCAAGCAGATAGCAGGTTAGTCTTTCAGTGGTAAGGCACACGAAAGCAGCTCGGATAAGCGCACCAGCCGCAGGATAGGTGAAGAAGCCACATCGCTATCGACCGGGAACTTTGCGTGAAATTCATCGCTATCGGAAGTCGACCGAATTGCTGATCCGCAAGCTACCTTTGCAGCTTTTGGATCGTGCTCAGGACTTCAAAACCGACTTGTGCTTCCAAAGTTCCGCGGTTATGACGCTGCAGGAGGCTTATTCGAAGATACAAATTTGTGTGCTATCCACGTAAAACGCGTCACATCATGCCCAAGGACATTCAGCTGGCCCGTCGAATCCAAGGAGAGGGTGCTATATTAGCTTAGCATATAATCAACGGCCCTTTTCAGGGCTCTAAATTTGATGGATTAGAGTTCAGAAAAGTTTTTTGCAGGCCAAACTGAAACGAGAATTTTCGTTTGGATGCCATACAGCATCGAGAAAATTCCGGAAAGATCTAATCGTTGCTGAAAAATAATCTGCCAGTTCCCTGGGAATTGAAGAATACATCTATGCGAAAGAGTTTATTTTAATGTTTTCTAATTATATGGCGAACACAGCGACCAAATACATTTGATTTCGTAATTTGTCAATCAAGTGTAATTAGCTGGAAAGCTTCTGAAGATTATTCTTTCCCATCGGTAGGATATTTTCGTATCCAATAATGGATGCATAACATGAAAAACGGAAAATGTTTCGTATCGCCAAAATTATATAATTTTCAATCGATTATTGCTCAGTCGCCGAAATTTTCATACTCAGAGAGTTCATTCTCCTCTAGTTTGCCTTCCAAATTGCCATCGTAAACCACACCTTCTCTCGATTCAATCACGCACGAAAAGCATACTGAAATGATATTCTGGTGGTGAAACCCATTCATTTTTCGTGAGGCGTCGTGCACAAATTACGTAACGCGATAAGGGGGGAGGGGTTAGATGTTGCGTTACGTTCTGTTTATTAGAGATAGGAAATTGCGTTACGAAAGGGGGGGAGGTTCAAAATCCGGATTTTTGCGTTACGTAATTAGTGCACGACGCCTGAGGACATCGACAAGACAACATCGTTACTGAACGAGCTGAACGGCGAGGGATCGAGGTATTCATTACCTGGCTTGACCTGACCTGAAATGCAATCAGTTTGTTTTGACTGTGAGGGAGCGCAGAAAAGCCGATCGATCAGAAGGAGAAGAGAAGGTGACCAAGAGAGTATCAGCATCGAAATACGGTTCCTCGGAAAGACATAGAAGCAGCCGCCACACACACACATACACGCGCGCAACTCTATTCGTTTGCTGGTTATCGAGAGGAAACCTGGAAAGAAATGATCGTTGCTGAAAAATAATCTGCCAGTTCCCCTTGGAATTGAAAATTACATTCAAGCGAGTTTATTTTAATGTTTTCTATCCATATAATACTGCGACCACATACATTTGGTTTTGTGATTTGTCAATCAAGTGCAGTTAACAGGAAAGCTTCTGAAGATTATTCTTCAGAACAAGGTTTTTTGTATCCAATATTGGATGCATAAAACCTTGAGTCTTCAAAGTAACACTCTCGTTTTTGAAGTCACCCAAATATTTATTTATTCATTCATTCAGGATGGATTTAGATTCAACTTCAAACAAAATCAACGATAGTCCTACGTCACCCTTGCGGTTATACCATAGATATAACCCACTTCCTGTTTTTCTAGGATGTATGTATATCGTCTCCACGTTTGCATGTATGGGCTAGCGGCGCATCATGTACATGCAATTTATATTTTTCATACTTGTATGTTTGTGAATATAATCCTCAAAATAAAATCATTACACTAAACCTTCGTTTCAAACAACTTTTACAGTAACCAAATTACGCAATAAACATCGAGAATTGCTGGGAATCTCTTATCAATATTTGTTCAAATTTAAAAATTCACAGGAGGGTTGTGTCCGAGGCACGACCGCATAGTTGACGTAGGATTCCATTAGACTATCTGTTGATTTTGGATATGTTTGAAGAATTACATCGTTAAACTCTTTGATAATGATTTGGTGGCCCTGAAAAGGACCGTTTTGTTTGGTTGTTGGGTATTGTATGTTAACTCCACCAGTGTTTACCGAGTGATGATGGCAGAAGGATGGTAAACAGTCGTTGATGGTGCGTATCAGTTAGAAGATACCGAAGTGGAACGAGATATGATGAAAACCGTCCTCTGTGATCCTAGACGAGATGCCTCCTGTGATATGTATGGATGAAATAAAGAAAAAAAATCACCAATGTAATATAAGATAATTACCAATACCGAACACAGTCATTATTTTTTCTCATCAGTAAAAACATGTTAAACATGAGAAAACATATTTGAAATGGAAAAGGATTTTTTTTATAATTTTTAATTTCTGAGTGTTTATTCAATAAAATGCGAATTTTAATTGGACTAACAACACTTAATACTATATGTAGAGGATATGAGAAATCACTTTTTCTGATATTTCTTCACTTTTCCAATTTTTCTCGCCGTTTAAACTTCACTTGGGTGAAAATGAGGCACAACAAAACAGACAGCTTAAACCAAACGACCCGTTCTCGAGCGGGAACACACCTTGGTTTTTAATTTTAGGAAATAAAATTAATCGTTTCATATATCAAGTCATTTTTAACACAACTGCTACCATATACAATTTTACACTTACACTTGTGTTAAATTTTTCACAATAAACGATGAAATTTCACGAAGCAACCCCCGACTTGCATGTATTTGCAATGTCGATTTCCCCTAGGCAGCTTGATTTTGATGTCTCTGTTAGGGAACACATTTGGGTAGGAACAAAAGTTCCCCCTACTTTCATGTATTTGCAATGTCGATTTCCCCCGGGCAGCTTGATTTTGATGTCTCTGTTAGGGACCCGCCGCATGTATCGTCAATTTTGACCAATCAGAAGTGGGTATTTCCGTTAGGATAGGCGATGAGATTTTTCAATTCTTCGATAGTTGGTTTCATGACATATATTATTTTCTTCAATATAAAAAATTGTTATGGAGTGCCGAAATCGATTGACGCAAAAATTTAATCAATCCATCATGAAATGAGCAAAAAGCGTTTGAAATTGGACAATTTTCACGATGTAATCGATTTTCGATTTTCAATTTGTACCCCAATATGTTCCCGAAAGACGTAATCCTACGTCAAAAGGTGCTGAACTCCAGTTTTGTTAACATCTTTTATGCATTCAATTAAATTGTACGATAAATCATATATAAACATAAACAATCCCACCTTTCATCCTTCATTAAACACCTCGTAGTAGAAATCTGTCAGTATGCATACACTCTCCTACGAAACATAGTGGAAAAAAATATATTCGTCGATGTAAACAAGCGGTGAAAAAGGAGACACTTTTCGACGAGTGATTTGCATGAAGTTCCACTGCCGTGGTGTAAGGTCCGCTTAAGGTGTGATTCGAGTCGCACGTCGATGAAAAACGGTTGAATCGATTGAACCGGATTAACAGGGTCTCTGCATCCCTCTTATACTCTTTGATTGCACATTTTTGCCCAGTTCTCTTCCACTTGTTCTTCGCGAATGTTGCGTCTTAAAAAAAATAATCGAATAGATGAATACTTTCATTTTTAACCCCAAAACAAGGTCCCGTGTCAAGAGCATACCTTCGGAGACATACAATTGAATGTACTCAGACATTCTGAGGTTTAAGCTCAAACTGAAGAGACAATCTTTCGCTGGGACAAAACATGGATCGATGGATTGGAAAGGTGGCCGTCGTAACTGGAGCTAGTGCGGGAATTGGCTCTGCCACGGTGAAGAAACTGATCGATAGCGGTTTAATTGTGGTCGGGCTTGCACGCCGTGTGGACCGAGTTGAGGCGTTAAAAAAAAAACTGGACGAAACCGATCGCGATCGTCTTCACGCGATAAAGTGTGATGTTTCGAAGGAAAGCGATATCATAAGCTCATTTCGTTGGATTGATGAAAAGCTTGGTGGCGTGCATATCTTGATCAATAATGCTGCAGTGAGTTTTGATACTAATTTGTTGACCCCAGGGAATACCAGCATGTTGCGAGAAACCTTGAACACCAATGTTTTAGGATCGGTCCTGTGCACTCGGGAAGCATTTCATTCTATGAAAACACGTTCAGTGGATGGTCATATTGTGTACATCAATAGCATTGCTGGTCATAACGTGCCTGCATTTCCCGAGTTCAACATATATCCGGCTTCCAAATTTGCCATTACTGCAATCACGGAAACCACACGACAGGAGCTTAGAATGGAAGGCACAAAGATCAAGGTCACGGTAAGTTATTAAAACTTAGAAAAAATAAAACGCAATCAAAATGCAGCACGACGCAACAGTTGATCTAGGAATGAATAATTCAAAGATGTTCGCTCTCGCTTGTTGCACAACAGCTTACAGCTTATGAAAATAATTTCAGAGTATCAGTCCGGGAGCCGTTAGAACCGATATGCTACCTAAAGAGGGTTGGGCAGCTGATATTGCCACGTTGCAACCGGAAGACATTGCTGATGCCATTGTGTACGTATTAGGAACACCCCCACATGTACAGATCCATGAACTGACCATCAAACCAGTCGGAGAGGATGTGCTATGAGTTGATTCGGAAGTTTGCAAACATTAGAACACAACGCACGAAATTGTTTTGGGTACGTTCTCATGAAATAATTCATAGTTCCAAGAATGTCTGCATAGTGGTATCACAATAAAATCTTAACCATTAAACAAAACTAAATGATGCATTAAATCAATGGAATTGAAAATTTTTGCTATCTCACTTTGGCTCGGAAATTCTCCAGTTAAAATCCAAAATAGGATCCTGCCGCGGAATTACGATCTAACAGCAACAAATAATTAAATCGATCATCGTGTGTGATTGTCCTTATACCCTTATCCCCTCCTTTTCTTCCTTCACGAGCAATCGGTTCTCTTCTTACTAACAATAGAATAAGTTGAAATGTAAATACATAGTAGTTATAAGATAGGTTTAAGAATTGAGTGTGATGAGTGTGAGTGAGAGTGTGAGTATGAACATTGTCAACATATCCTTATATCCCATCCTATTCCTGATAAAAATATGTCACCTTTCTAAACTCGAGTCTACCGCGAGTAATCGGTTTTCTACCTTATTAACAATAGAATTAAGGAAAATTGTTCATAGATATATAGATATAGTTAACATAATATGTTTAGTTAAGAATTCGGCTCCTTTAAACTTATGTAATTGAGCCTGTAAAAATAAACGAATTAATAAAAAAAATAATAAAATCCAATCGCTTAATCAAACAGTGGGCAAGTTTTTGCATTTATGAATATTAAATTGTTAGATAATGGCGGGTTTACATTTATTTATTTATTTATTCATTTTCGTCAAACAAATGTAGACTACACACTTATACACTAATGTTACAATGTTTTCTTAGGTTAAATATTATTTTTGCGGTACATGTTTCTTTTTAGCTGTTTTTTATTCATTGTTGTGTCAATTATTTCGCAGTGCTGATTGTATATACGCATCATGCGATTGATAGGGGCGTTATTTGCAAAATTTGTTCTGGATGTTTTGGTTAGAAACAAATTTCGCGTTCTTAGTTGACGCCCAGGTACATAGAAATTTAGTTTTTCTAGTAATTCAGCTGACTGTACTCGTTGCGAAATTAGGTCATTAACAAAAGAAAGCATTGCAAATTCACGTCGTTCTTTTAGTGTTTGGATGTTTATGAGCATGCAACGTGCTTCATATGAAGGAAGTGGAAATGAGGTCCAGTTGAGTTTACGAAGTGCAAATAGGAGAAACTGTTTCTGGACTGACTCAATGCGTTCTTCATGTACGACCATATACGGGTTCCAAACGATGTTACAGTATTCCAGAATTGGCCTTACATATGTAATATATAAAAGCTTTATTGTGTATGGGTCCTGGAAGTTATGTGAGAAGCGTTTGACAAAACTTAACATACTATTCGCCTTATTTTTTACAGAGTTGTAGTGTTCTATGAATGTGAGTTTACAGTCCAGGACGACGCCTAGATCTCTAACTATTTCACATTTTTCTACATTTTGATTTCCAAGACATATTACAATATTTGGTACATGTTTTGACGTGGGACTACGTCTAACCGGAATATATGGAGGGTAAAATGAAAACCTAAACACAGAACATGCAGGAAAAAATGAAAGATTTCGAATGCTTATAGCTCGAACATTTCGTACTGGATAGGAGAGATGTTTGCATCACTTGATAGGGAATATTTCTACGCATCTATCGCAACTAACAAAATGTTGTTTTTCATTAGATAAACAATTGAATAACTGTAAAATATTAGGCGTTATCTAAACGCCCTAACTGCATCGTTTTGATTGTCCCGATTCCCTAACACAGACTTTAAAACCAAGCAGCGAAATCGGCATTGCAAGCACACGAAAGAGCCTAGAGGCGAGTGAACTGAAAAGTTTAAACCCTCTTAAAGCCAAAAAGAAGAAAAAGAACACACGAAAGTAGGGGGATCTTTTGTTCCCACCGAAATGTGTTCCCTAATAGAGATTTCTAAACCAAGGTGCCTGGAGAAATCGGTATTTCAAATTCATGCAAGTCGGGGGTATTTTTATTCCGACTGGAATGTGTTTCCCTAACACAGACTTCAAATCCATGAAGCGTGGGGAAATCGGCATTAAGAAATCATACAAATCGGGGGTATTTTTGTTCCGATTGAAATGTGTTTCCCTAACACAGACTTCAAAACCAAGGTTTCTGGGGAAATCGGCTCTGCAAATAAATGCAAACTGCGAGTACTTTTGTCCTCGCTTGCCTTTGTGCAGAGTGGAATATGTCTGTCCTAACATGATCTTCTAAACTTAGGAACCTGGGAAAATCGTGCAGCCACTAGAAGCGAATGAACTTCCCAGTTTCAAGCAAATTCGAGATTCGAGAAGTATGTACACTTTTGGGATGTAAACTTCAGAGGGAAATGTAAAATAAAATAATCGTTTGATAATTTTTTTTTGTCTTTATTGGAAAGATTTTCAGCCTTAGGCTGGTTCATCAAACGTTTGATAATTCTTCCGTACATATATTTTGTTCTAGTCATCATACCAAACGTAAAAGGTCCGTCATTAAATTTACTTGTAACGAAGAACAATCAATCACAATAAATGAATTGACTTTACACGGCATTTGTTCATTTTTTTCACTCACAGAGCAAATATATTGAACTCAATTGAATTTGGAAACTGTTTCATTCAATCAAGAATTTAATCAATACAAACGAATGATTGCTAAGCTAAGGTAGTTCCACGTGAACCTTGCGGTTATATCATAGATATAACCCACTAATTTTTTTTCTGCTAAATGTTATAGAGTTGCACTTTTTCACATTCAGTGTTAGTAGATTTTTATCACACCAAGTATGGAATACATGTATTTCGTTTCGAAATGCTTCGATGTCGTTTTCATTTCCAATTTCCGCGAAAAGCTTCATGTCGTCGGCATACACTAGTACATTGATACGCTTGAGAACGAAGGAGATGTCATTAACGTACAGAATGAAAAGAAGGGGACCAAGATGAGAGCCTTGTGGGACTCCCGAAGTGACTTTTACTGAATTTGAAAGAGAATTTTGAAAATGAACAATTTGTTCACGGTTTGTTAGATAAGAATTGAGCCAGTTTAAGAGTCTTTGTTCCATTCCTATTTTCTGCAATTTGAAGAGTAGTAATGGAATGTCGATGCGGTCAAATGCTTTACTGAAGTCAGTGTAAAGAGTTTCTACGTGTTTGCCATTTTCCATTGCATTCAAAATAAAAGTCACAAAAGCCAACAGATTAGTTGCAGTTGAACGGCGTTTGAAGAAGCCATGTTGCATACACGTAATTCTATTCTTTACATGTTGGAAGACTTTTTCGTTGACTATTGCTTCGAATAGTTTAGGAATGCAAGAGATAATGGCAATTCCACGATAATTACGTACGTCAGATTTAGCGCCTGATTTAAAGATAGGTACCAAAAAAGATTGTTTCCATTTTTCTGGGAATATTCCAGTTTGTAGTGACATATTGAAAATGCAATGTAAGGGAAGGGTGAGTTCCTCAGCCAGGTTCTTTAGGAATATAGGTGCTATTCCGTCAGGTCCTGGTCCTTTTGTTCCGTCTAATTTTTTTAGTGCATGGCATATTTCCTGTTGTGAAAGATAGTTCACCGATATGTCATTTGGATAATCCGGTAAAAATATTTTTTTTTTTTTATCTGTATTATAGTGATTTTCAACTCATTTGGCTGGTTCGTCACTTTTTACTTCCATTTTTGGAAGAATGTCGGGAGTGAGAATTGAACTCGTGACCTTTAGCGTGAGAGGCATGGATGTTACCACTACGCCAGATCGCCTCCATCCGGTAAAAATGAAAAGTAGTTCCGATCGCGATTTTCTTCGGAAAATGTATATACTTCCTGAAAGAAATTTGCAAAGAGATTACAAATTTCGTTCGAAGAATTCCTCACATCCTCAACGAGATGCATCTGCGATGGGAAGTTATTGCTTTTGAGCTTAGACTTTACGTAATTGAAGAATTTCTTCGGGCATGATTTGACTTCAGTTTCGACCTTTCTATTGTACTCTTCGTGTGCACTTTTAATTGCAAAATTTAATTCTTGGGAAATATTTTGATATTCAAGCAAATTTTGATGACTTTTGTCCATTTTGTATTTTTTATGTGCTTTTTGTTTTTTATTCTTTAGATTTCTTATTTGAACGTTAAACCAAATAGGATATTTGCTGGTTAAATTTCTTCGTCTTCTTTTCTTCGGCACAAATTCTGATATTATGTTATTCAGAATTTCGTGAAGAATATGTACAGTTAAGTTGACATCTCGTTCGCTGTTTAATAAAGTTTGCCATTCTATGGCTTGTAGGCTACATTTGATTGTTAAAGTTCGTCTTGTTATATTCCGGTACTTCTTCATACTCCCAGTCGATGGGCAATTGTCTATTATGTATAAAGATTGAGTATTCAATTGCTGTGTGAAATTTTTTTTCCAAAGAGGAGTCATGGACTCATTCACACAAAAGTCGTCGGTGATGTTAGTGAATAATAGGTCTAGATAATATTTTTGGAAATTTTTTACATGATTTATTTGGTTAAGACCGAGATGTGCTATTTCGTCAAATATATATTGTAGGGTTTCATTTTCCCCGACGACTGGGAGTAGAATGCATTCATTATCATTATCGGGAATGAAGTCTACTTTATTTTGATTGAAGTCGCCATAGATATGCAATTTCACTTCTGGTTCTAGTGTTTCTGCAATTCGATTTGCCGTCTGAAAAAATAATTCATACGACTTTTTATTTGCATGTTCGGGTGGGAAATACACAGAAGCAAATATGTGTACTTCGCCAGCTATAGATAATTTTGCCCATACATGCTCAAATTCTATATGTTTTCGGTTATAAGTTCCTCAGAAGTGAAATTTGCATTAATGGCAATGAGGACCCCTCCTCCAGACTTCTTCTGAGATAACGATAAGTTGCGGTCGTGCCGGAATACGTTAAAATTATTTCCAAAAACTTCTTCGCTTCTTACGCTTTCGTCCCAGCTAGTTTCAGTTGCAAGAATTACATTGAAAGAAGCGGGTAAAAGATTTTGATGAATTTCCTTCATTTTTGCTGGGCTTTTCATGCGATTGAAGTTTTGACAGTATATCAAAATTTCAGTCGCATTCTGTTGAGAAGGCGGATAAGTTTTTGAAAGACTAATTCTACTTACTTTACTGTTTTGATTTTTTCGACTACTATTTCCCTCTAAGGGGCGCGTCAACGTCGTTGAAAGATCTATAGCTATAGATGGATTTATTCACGCGAAAATAGATGTAAACGGGCGAGAATATATATGATACACCCTTTCGAGGTATATAGACCTTGAATGAATTCAGCATATGTAAACGCTTATGAATTTCTCACTGGTGAGAAATCACTAAAGTTGGATGCAGTTGTATTTCAGGTGAATAAATTCACTGAAAATATGAATATATTCATCATATAAGTTCACGCTAGTGTAAACGGTTGATACGATTTCTATAAATCCCATCATATTTCTTCACATGAATATATTACTAGTCTAAACCCACCCTAACATCGAGTGTGATACATCCCGTTTCGAGGCCGTTTCGTCACTAAGCATAAGGCGGCGGTAACACTGGATGCAGAAAAGTGGTCGTACAAATTGTATGCAATAGTGAGAGAAAACAACCACATTGAGTTGTATTGATGTGGTTACATTGCTTCCCCCTTGCTTCGTTCGAATTCAGCTTCTATCGAACAAAATTGTTTGTTTCTATTCGTACAATCAAATTTTCGTGCGTACTCCGAGCCAGTGTCACCTTACCCTAAGAACACACTGGACGGCTCTCCCGCGTGGATTTTGCAATGACAGACCGCCGCGGAGCCTCGATAATGGAATGTGTATGATATAAAACACACCACTCTGCGGTCATGTAGCTGCAGATAATTGTATTTCATCCAAATTGTCGAGAAATGCAATATTTCAGACGTTTGTGATCAAGTTCTCTTTCCCTCTGTTGTATTCTAAATACCTTGAAACTAATTACTTGCAATATCTTCATACATATACTTTGATTAGACAATAAACCAGTCACTAGCATCATTCAACAACGAGTTACTTTAGTTGATAACATGGTGTCAGAAGTTTATCGATTTTGAAGCAATGAATGCTTTTGGGACAGACGAATGTATAATCAAAACGTAGATGAACTCGCGAAAAGTCGTTTGAAAGTGAAATTTTGGGAGTGAACCAAATTTTCAGCAACGATTTAGGATTGTATTTAGTCGGCTTGTATGACATAACCTAAAATGACCAACATTCCCGTTCCAGCGCCTCTGAAGCTGGGAGTGGATGACGACGGAGCTGTCAAAGTTTTTAAATTGCAGTGGAGCTATCATGCACTAGCCACAGGGGTGAACGCAAAAACACCGGAGCAGCAAGTCGCGACTTTGATGGCAGTCATTGATGTTGAAGGCGTCATTTTAGTGGAAGAGCTAAATCTTACACCGATTCTACTATGCAACGATTCTACAAAAAATAGAGGAATGTCTTGTTCCTGTTCGTGATCAGCGTGTATAGCGAGCGGAATTCAACACGATTTGTCAACAGGATGAGGAAAAAATAAACGAGTTTGTCAAGCGTCTAATGAAAAAAGCGGCAAAATGTGGATATACGGCGGCTCAACAAGAGGGAATTCTTAAAGACAGAATCATAGCGGGCATGCAGGACCATCAGATGCGAAAGGAGCTGCTGCGGGCAGGGAATCTCTTCGTGAGCGATATGGTGAAGAAAGTTCAAGAACACCAGCAAATTGAAGATCTCGCCAGGAAATATGAACATATGTCATCAAGTAAAGCAAATTCAAATGAAACGAGTGACCACATCAAAGAAACTGGAGAAGCCTTGTTTTTATTGTGGGGGAAATCATCCAAGGGAGAAAGAGTGAAGATAGCACTGTCTTCCATACCGTTTTTGGTCACATGCTGACGGATAACGGAGTGAAACCAGACCCTGCGAAGATTTCAGCTGTGCTGAATATAGAAACTTCAAAAAATAAGAAGTTAATGACGTTCCTGGGATTAAGCACGTATTTGGGAAGGTTCCCGGAATAAATCGCCACAGAAAACGACTGCAACAGAAACCACCGCTTATAAAATGTGTAGTAGGCTATAAATATTGTGGCGCGGTATTGTATTTCAAAACAAGAATTAACCGGGCAAACGTATCGCCCCAGGCAAACGTAACGCCCCGGGCAGACGTATACCGTCCGACGCTCGCTAGAGCTCGGTCGGACATTGCTAAAGGATCGTATCCTATGTTTCAAACTAACCGGGCAATCAGTGGATCCCAGGTTTGCGTGCGAGACACCGCCGCTTCCGACGGCGGGTCGGCGGTGGACTCGGATTGCGTCATCTTGGCGGCATGGGCCGCCTCGATTCCTTATCCTCGCCAAATGGGGACTTCGTCCCCATTACATTGTCCTCAGAATAAATTTCGAAAAACGAGAACAAGAGAATAAATTTATAATAGAAATGTGAGGCACATGATGTTTTTCCCGCGCCAAATATTTCTAGCCTACTACACTTTTTCTAAGCGGTTGTTTCTGTTGCAGTTGTTTACTGTGGCGATTTATTCCGGTCACCATTTGGGAAAGTTTCTACCGAGGTTAGCTGACATCAGTGCTCCTTTGCGCAAATTAATTAAAAACAACAGTGAATTCGTATGGCAGGAAGAGGCAGAGAAAGCTTTTCAGATGATTAAATGCTTAGCAACACAGGTGCCGGTGCTACGATATTATGATGTCACTGAGAGCTTGACTATACAATGTGACGCAAGCATGTATGGTGTAGGTTGTGTCCTGTTACAAGAAGGACGACCTATCGCATATGCGTCGCGAACACTAACGAAGACAGAGAGCAAATACGCACCAATAGAACGTGAATGTTTGGCGATAGTATTTGCGTGTAAACGATTTGAACAGTATGTAACGGGACGTCAAGTACTGATAGAATCCGATCACAAGCCACTAGAAGACATATTTAGGATACCAATCACAGAGGCTCCGCTGAGATTACAACGCATGAGGATGACACTTCAACGTCACGATATCACGCTGATATACAAGAAAGGTGTGGAGATGCATATTGCTGACCTATTGTCAAGAACGGCTACAGATTCGACGTCCAACGAATCAAAAGTTGAAACTTTTGCGATGGAAAAAGTAAATGCGGCATTTGCAGAAGTAGCACATGTCAATATCGTCGAATATATAAACATGTCGGACCTATGAGTACACATCAGATACCTGATTTTCCTTTTTAACGTGTAAATATCGATCTCGGCGAAGCGAAGAAGGACGGAAAAAAGTTCCACATGATGGTCATGGCGGATAGTTTTTCTGATTTCATTGAAGTAGATTTCCTGAACGATACTAAAACACCAACGATCATCCAAATTTGCAAGCGTCATTTTGCTAGGCATGGAGTACCCGAGGTTATCGTTACGGACAATGGTCCACAGTTGGGGGCCTCCGTAGCCACATTGGTTGCGCGTTCGCTTAGTAAGCGATCGATCGTGAGTTCGAAACTCAGGGCCCTCATTGACCATCTTTGTGTTGTTACAGAATAACTACGTCCACGCAACAATCATCAGCGATGGAGATCGATCCACGGTCGAAATATGATCGATTCATCCATACAACTGCTCTGCTCTGCATGACACATCGGGCTGCTGTTCTATAAATAACTTAACAATGATCAATCAACTGTCTCCGCTGTCCGCTGTGATCAATCAACTGTCTCCGGGTCTAACTGGATAATGGAAGAACAGATAGAAAACTCTCACGCCTAAATGGCTGCTACTGTGTAAATGTGTACCATATGGAATGGTATAGAAGGGAATACTCTAACGCCGAAAAATGGCAACTGTGTAATGTGCTAATTATAGATATGATAAATATGTGACATGTACACGATTAAAATTCGGCTCTAAATTCGGCAACTAAAATGCCAATGAGCCTAAAATAAATAAAAGGGACAAAAAAAATGGTCCACAGTTTAATAATGAGGAATGGTGTGATTTCGGGAAGGTTTGGGGGTTTTAACACGTCACGTCAGCACCGTACCATGCCCAAGGAAATGGTAAATCCGAGTCAGCCATCAAATCTATGAAGCAATTGTATCGAAAATGCTCAAAAAGTGGCACTGATTTCTGGAAAACCCTATTACAACATCGAAATACTCCCAATACAATTGGATCCAGTCCAAACCAACGCTCGTTTTCAAGGGACACGCGAGACGTAATACCTCGGATCACTAATAAGTTACAACCTCCAAAGTCTGCGGCAGTGAAACAACGTATTACAGAGAAGAAACAAGTGACCAAAGCAAGTTATGACAAGCGTTCCAAGGAATTACCAAAATTGCGGGTTGGGGACAATGTATTCGTGCAGCGTCGACCAGATATTATATCGGACTGGGAGAGAGCTACTCTTGTTAGGTAACTTCCAGACAGATCATGTGAAGTAAAAACACAAGACGGTGGAATATTTCGTCGAAGTGCTACGCATGTGAAATCCGGCCAAAATGTTGATGTTCGAGGAAATGGAAACAGAAGTGATTCTGATCAGAATACACATGGGAGTTCAACGAAAAGTGTCTTTGACCGACACAATCGCGATGAACGGGATAACGCTGAGCCATCTTCTACTGGAAACGATAAAGATCTAGCCAGCACATCGAGTGAGGAGGTAGACCAACAACCAACGGATCTGACAGCGCGTGTAGGTCGACCTAAAAGAGAAATCAGAATTCCTACTAGATTTTCAGATTTTGTCACCTAATGTTTGTAATCCTTATAAAATTCCATTCATTTGTTCTTTGATTCAATTGCTTTTCAGAAGGAGGAGGATGTTGTATTCTAAATACCTTGAAACTAATTACTTGCAATACTTTTATACATATACTTTGATTAGACAATAAACCAGTCACTAGAATCATTCAACAACGAGTTTATCATATTTATACACCCTCTCGCTCAAGTAAACATCCCCTCTTCAGTTTCCCATCATTCTGTCTTTATATACCACCCCTCTGATCCACTTACTGTCCAAACAGTTGTACCTTGTACCATAGACTCGTCTTGCATCCGTCTATAAAAATATGGTAATGGCGGATAGTGAAACCGCCGAAAGCCGCTGAATGTGTTTTACATCAAGCTCCTGCTGCGACTTGTCATTGTGAAAATCGCGCGGTAGAGCCGTCTAGTGTGTTTCCATGCTAAGTTGGTTTGGGGATCGGTATATGAAAACACTACGGAGGAAAGCAGAAGGGGAATTATTTGCTTGAAGCGTGAAAGACTGATCACGAGCGAGCTTGAACACAAGCGTATTGTGTTTTGTTTACAAACAACACACAGTAGACTTCCAAGATGGCTGAAGAGTGGTTTTAGCAAGTTGGCCCAACTTAGGATATACTTCTAGGCGTCTTGGTACATCCACTGCAAAACACGGCTTGATGCTGGAGTGGAATGGCGGAGAATCCTGCCACTGTATATGGAGGTTTTGACGTAGAACTACGTCATCCAGTAAGGGTTTCAAACCAGAAAACAGATAACGATTTTATGAAATTATTTTAACGTTAACAACTATTTTCGCTACGAACGGGTTTTGATGATTTGCATACCAATCGAATTCTTTAAGATTTTGATTGGTGTGCTATACATTATGATCTCCGAATCCGTAAACGGTTCAAATTAGCGAAATTTGGAAGCTTTCCCAGTTTCTCATACATTGGTTCTGACCATTTATGTGCTCACTTAATACCAGGGACAGACATACAGCTGTACTTGCGTTGTACGTGTACAGCGTTGTACAGGTACCATCGTACCATGACAGACATACTTTGGTTGTACATTGTACCGTGTGTCAAACTGACAATAAGAAATTTTCCCAATTTTCACCACATATTTCAATGAAAAGGGTTTCTATTTAACGTCTAAACTATCAAACACTACAAAAAAGCCTCCAATTAACTTATGAGAAAATCAATGAAAAGAACGTTTACCAAGTGCGGTTTGTTCATGCTACCCACCACCAACCGTCTATGGCGCTGCGCACAGTACAACTGTAACCATGTACAGCGGTAAAATAGGTCGGTACAGGTACAGCGATTGTACTGAGTTGCTTGCATGGTTCTAGCGCTGTACATGGTGACAGACATACAATTTTCGAAGTACAACGCTAGTACAGTTGTATGTCTGTCATAAATATAAGCCGCGATTAGATGTGAGCAGGGTTGCCAATAATAGGGCCCTATTCCAGAAAACGAGACGAGCAATTCGTCTCGTCTCGTCTCGGCTTCAGTCACTGACGAGACGAGCAAAATATTCTATTCCAGTACACGAGTTTCATTGAAATGTTTTATTAGGTAGACTAGTAGAGCTTATTCATTTTTGGCGGATATCAATATCAATATTTACATTTGGTTGTGACCAAGATGTGTATATTGGTTTTGATGAAGGTGTATATAAATGTGTATAGGTGTGTATATATATATGTACACCAGCATCATCGTCACTTTAATATGAAGGGAAATATTGTTTGTAGAGCAGGGGTTGTTTGTTTTGTTATTGCCTGAATTCTGATGTCCAGACCAAAAAATAAGTCTGTGAAGCCCGTCTCCGTGAAAAATCCGTGAAGCCCTTCTAAAGGCAAGGTTAGGCAGGTTGTAGAGCGTTAAAGGTCTTCGGAAAATGTGGATGAAATATGAATGAACTATTGAATCGTTTTAATCAACTCGAATGAGTTTCAACTTGCAATTAAAGTTCGTGTTTCAAATTTCAACGTCTTTCAAATTTTAATGATTTTTTTCCTGAAATAGATTATCTGTCAATGTTTACAATATGAAAACAACATGTTGTTACCTGTGTGTAATGGTATGTTGTATTTCATCAAACCTCCGTCCGCGAGTCTTTTCTACTTTAATGACGGATTTTCTTTTGCGGAGGATCCAAGCTACCTTTTCTTGCAGCCTGAATTATTAACGTGTTGTTTTCATCTCCGTCTATTTTCCTGAAAAGAGTTTTTCGTTTTGTCTCTTGATTAACGTTTCGGATTTCTGTGCGATTGAATCCGTCTCGGAAATGTTATGATTATTTGACAGCTGGTGGCCATCAGTCAATAATTCTGGCTCCATCTCGGAAATGTTGTTGACGGTTATGAACTCTTGGTGGCATTTGTCGCACGTAGGATAACTACCTAACTGGGGAGTGAAATTGCTCAATTTCTGCAGGACAGGTTTTAGTATCTGCTGTTGATGGTGAGCGCATTGGTCACTATTGAATATCCATACTGTGTGGCACCATAAGCTATAATAATAACCTTGCTGATATCGCCTGTTATGTCTCACAGTAATATCTCTCTTATGATGCACATACACACGAACGTTATCCATTTCCAGTCGTACAGCAACAAGCATCGCCTCATTTGACATACCAATAGCAACGAAAGAATGATTCGGCTTCCCAGAACGCAATGGGTGATAGATGTCACACACATACGAATTAAAAACACGGCTTGTAATGAAACGGTTTCTTAAAAAACAGGAAGTGGGTTATATCTGTGGTATAACCGCAAGGGCGACGTAGGACTATCGTTGGTTTAGTGATCATTTGTTTTTAGTTTCTTCTGAATGAATAAATAAATGAATATTTGGGGGACTTCGAAAACGAGAGCGTTACGTTGGAGGCACAATGTTCAGCAAAAGAAGCATTCACCCAAAAGTTGTATAATACATAATGCATTGGTTGTATTGTGATACGATTTGTATTCCATTTCCAATAGACAAAATATCTGTTGCATCAAATCAGTCTACATAATTTTTGCGTTCGCTCATCCTTTCTAACAATTTCATTTCTCGTTTGAGAAATTTTTGAGTAAATATCGTTTGCCAGTGCGCGTAGAGCGGGAATTCCTTCTTAAGATTCATTGCACCTTTAATAAATTGCCGGAAGACGTGGTCTTACGTTGATCGCACTTGAT
This sequence comes from Toxorhynchites rutilus septentrionalis, assembly GCF_029784135.1. Classification (NCBI taxonomy): domain Eukaryota; kingdom Metazoa; phylum Arthropoda; class Insecta; order Diptera; family Culicidae; genus Toxorhynchites; species Toxorhynchites rutilus. Next base: position 256,180,462 of record NC_073745.1, read on the forward strand.
TGAAAAGTCACAAATCGCAGTATTATATGAATAGAAAACATAATAAACTCTTTCGCTTGAATGTAATTTTCAATTCCAAGGGAAGTGGCAGATTATTTTTTAGCAATGATTACATCTTTCCGGAATCTTCTCGATGCTGGATGGCAACCAAACAAAAAAGGTCCGCGCGTGTATGATGGCTGCTCCGATGTCTCAAGCAGAACCGTTTGTGGCATCGCTCTCCTACTGATGGATTCCCTTCTGGCCTGCACAACGGTGTCTTGGTGACACCGTTCATCAGCGCTTTCATGATAAACGAAATTAGCTTCACCACAACAGCGACAACATGCTCTAATCGCTGTTCAATTATAACTGGGTGGATTTAGGTTAGGTTAGGTTTTGTATTATAGAGACTTTAAACTTTTTCAGTTCATTCGTCTCTAGCCTTGAGAAAGGGGCTTTGGAAAACTTCACTCTACTCCAGCATTACACCTCCACCCTCATTGTCTTGAGACAGGCACTCGATCCCTCGCCGTCCGGCAACGACGTTGTCCAGTCGGTGTCCACGCAACGAATGAGTGGATTTCCGAGCGGCGCTCGCTTATATACCGATTGGTGATTTGAATAGCCTGTTTTGAAAGCTATTTTAACGCTATTGAAACAAGTTTTTGGATGAAAAAGGAACAAGTATATAACGCGTAGACATTTTATCTTTCGAATGAAGTGTTGATCATACCATTTCGTTCAGTTGTTTAAGAGCTATTTTGACGTAGGACTACGTCTTTCATTTCTATACCGGGTGTAAAATCAAAGTTTCGAAAACGAAAGCGTTACGCCGGAGACCGAGATTTTGAGCGTTAATAGCTCCTAAACAACTGAACAAAATGGTATGAGAAACACTTCATTCGAAAGATAAAATGTCTACGCGTTCTATACTTGTTACTTTTTGATCCAAAAACTTGTTTCAATAGTCTTAAAATTGCTTTCAAAACAGGCTATTGAAATCACCAATCGGTATATAAGCGAGCGCCGCTCGGAAATCCACTCAGTTCTAATTGAACAGCGATTGGAGCATGTTGTCGCTGTTGTGGTGAAGCTCTTCATTTATCATGAAAGCGCTGATGAACGGTGTCACCAAGAGCCTGTTTGTGCACCTTAGGCCAGACATGAATCCATCAGGAGGAGAGTGATGCCACAAACGGTTCCCCGGGAAGATCTCGAAGCAGCCGCTATACACACACACACATACACGCGCGGAATTCTTTCCGTTTGGATGCCAATCAGCATCGAGAAAGATCCGGAAAATAATCTGCCAGTTCCTCTGGGAATTTAAAAATACATTCATGTGAAAGAGTTTATTTGAATGTTTTCTATCCATGTAACACTGTGATCAAATATGTTTCAATCAAGTGCTATTAACAGATGGTTATCGAGTTAACATAAACCACTGGTGGGCTTCCAGTATCGAGGAAAATGTGGAAATATCTAATCGTTACTGAAAATAATCTGCCAGTTCCTCTGGGGATTTAAAAATACATTCATGTGAAAGAGTTTATTTGAATGTTTTCTATCCATGTAACACTGTGACCAAAAATGTTTCAATCAAGTGCTATTAACAGATGATTATAGAGTTAGCATAAACCACTGGTGGGGTTCCAGTATCGAGGAAAATGTGGAAATATCTAATCGTTACTGAAAATAATCTGCCAGTTCCTCTGGGAATTTAAAATTACATTCATGTGAAAGAGTTTATTTGAATGTTTTCTATCCATGTAACACTGTGACCAAATACATTTGGTTTTGTGATTTTTTAATCAATCGCAATTAACAGGATAGCTTCTGAAGATTATTCTTCCCCATCAGTAGGATATTTTCGTATCCAATATTGGATGCATAAAACCTTGTACTTAATTTACTCCTTATCAAATTGTGCTAAATATTATATTTTTCGCTATAATAGTAATATAAACGACATTTTAAAGATGGTTCATTTGACCCGCTGTGGTAGGAATAGCTGTACATGAAATATCGGTTGGTTTAGTGTAAATTTACAAACTAAAAGCAACTAAAGCTAAGACTCCGTATTAGATTGTTTAGTATCTCCAATCTGTATATTCTATGAGTGACGTAGTCGGGAAAATCTGTTTGTGAACAATACCGACAGCAATTCCAGTATGGTTCATAGTACATATCGCATGATTACATCACCTGAAATTTATATATACATACCTTATTCATATATACACACCTGGATCAAAACAAACTCAGCTCGTCGGGCTGACAGTTCAGACACTGGATTTTAATCCGTCGAGCCAGACGAGTTTCTCGTTTGTTTTTCGTTGAGTCAGACGATGTTTTTTGTCGAGCTCGTCATCTGGAATACCAAAACAAACCAGACGAGGGCTCGTCTCCTCGACTCTTTTTCTGGAATAGGGCCCATAGTTTTCAAAAAACTGAAAGATAGCTCTTTAAAAAACGATCCTGTTAAACCGTTTTGTTTCAAAAAGATCGGCTTTAAAATGATTTTTTTACCGATTCTAATGATTGAGAAATAGAATCTCCTTTGAAACTTCATTTCGTATTCATATGCAGTTCATAAAATGGCGAAATAATTAATTAATCATATCAGTCGAGGATATCAAAATGACGTACGACGATGATGTATGACGAGGGGCATAGGGATACGGAATTTAACTCCAATCCTCTGTCCTTTTTCTACTGACGCGAATTTCGATTTCTGTAGTGTTCCGTTTGACCATATTCGTTGCTATCTTTTTCTCCCTCACGATGAACGTAGAATAAGAAAAATCCTTCTTCGGTGTGACGTTTTTGCGTGGTTTGTTTCAGCTCCCATTTGCTAGTTGAAAATTGCAACGAATGGGAACTCAAACAAAACACACAAATCTGCCAAACAGACGTCTCCGTGCATTAATTCATGCAGTGATCTATGTGTCTAAATTCTGGAAAATAATTTTTCATCAGGTCTCATAATATTATTTCAATACTAAAAAGAGCACATCCAATACCAAAGCAACAAGGGGACTGTGGTATTGAAGGTATACAATATTGGTATTGAAAAGCTATTTCTCTCCAATTTTGATATTATTCTTTGGTATTTTACTTTTATATCAGACTTGTCCAACTTTGGTTATCAAGATCAAAAAGAGGTATCCTTAAGTATTTCCTCCTGCTCGAAACTATACTTTTGGAAAGAAAACTATAGTATACACCCTTGCTAAACAAACACTGTAGTGCTTATGTATATTATGCAGTGTATACATTTTTTTCGAAATATGCATGAAATAGGAGAGATCATGCGTAATATTATTGCTATTTAGAACTAAAAATCCTTTGAGAGACCTTGAGAAACTAAAATCCCATTGATATAAACGGGGACAAGATTACTTGGATGTTATGCTCATATCAATCAAAGTCAATGAAACTCATTGACTCTAAGGTCTTCAGAAATTGAAAATGATTTGGAGGACCTATTACATTTGATGATTATATAAACTCAAAGCCAGCATAGCATTGACGGCATTGAGCTTCGTATTACGAAATGGGAGAGTAGGCATGACAATATGGGTTTGCACAAAAAATGAACACACTTTTAAAATCAAAATTATGCATGAAAATTATTTTTCTCAAACCAAATTGGTACTCTATGTAAATGAAAATCACTTTCGATTTCAAATAGTGAAAAATACCGTACAAAAATGGTGTTCAAATATAATTTCATATTATAATGGTAAGTTTTGGTGAGAATAACTGAAAATTCATAAAAAATAGTTTAAATTAGGGTCAGAACAACGTACTTTTTGTAGGTAAATAACGCCGAAAAAAAATTTCATACAAATTTTAGTAATTGAAAACTGCCTTAGGCCGACTAATCTGATAGAGAAGAGTTGGCCTCACACAAACTAATGTCGTATCCAGATGTCGACACCATTCTGCCGTCAACGCGAATGAACTTGATTTCTTGCTATGATGCTATGAATTGCTAGTCGTGGTTGAATGATAATTCAATTAGTCTCGAATTCAGAATGTTTTGAAGAACCTACAATATCTGATTCTTAAGGTGGCCGTACACTGTTTGCCCGGAGGTCAAATATTTGATATTTTTTACAGATAAGGTTCAAACCTGATAATTGTACAAACACTATTTTGTTTGCCACTCTTCAATTTTCAACAGTGGTAAACAATGTCAAACACCGAACATGGAAAAAATCCGCTGAAATATTCAAGGTAACCTAACCATGTATCGACAGGTTCGAAGAACAGACTGAAAAAAATATTTTAGACATCCAATAATTGAATATTTGCTTGTCGTGTTTTGTGTAGAATATATTTGATCAGTACACGTTGACAAAATTTTATCTGTCAAAAAGAGTCAAATATTTGGCTTCGGTCAAACAGTGTATGAGCACCCTTATATAAATTAAAAAACACTGCGCGCATACCGTATCAAATTCGGAAGTGTAAGCAAGAGAAAAATAACACTGAGTTGAGTGTGAAATAAAAGAAAGATTGATCCAAGGTAAATGCAAATTGGATCTAACGAACGATCAATGTCAAAAAAACTAAATTGGGCCAGGGACAGGAAAGGTGAGTGAGGGATATTGTTCATACATTATTAATTTATTTTACATAAAATGGGTAAAACTGAGGCACACATATAATAACTGGATAAAACTGGATGATATTTGAAAAAAACTGGAAGAATCCAGTTTAAACTGGAACATTGGCAACGCTGGTTGTGAGTAACTCGGTTGCGAATAAATGTCAAACGATCCGATGAATTACGAACGCACCCATACCACGAAATTTCACATTTGGTTTGTATGTATGGAGCTACTTCAAAGTTTTTTGTTTTTAAACGAGCGAGCGAGCGAGCCTACAATTTAGAATACTATGTACAAGGTCTGTTCAAAAAGTATCGCGGCTTTCGAATTTACGCGGGTTACGTATAATCGGTTTTAGATTTTTTGTGGCATTATGTTGGTACTCATGTCTCTCACTTATGCTGACAAGTACGACTATTTTGAATCTTCAGTTAATTTTTGACAACTGCTTTTCTTACACGTGTTTGGACCATCAAAGCCTATTGCAAAAATGGATCAAAGAATCTGGCCTGACTGGGTAAGGGAGTAAAAAGTGCCCCCAAACCAAATCACCAGCTGTATTGTATAGGATATTAAATAATAAATTTTGGCGGTTTATTTGAACCCCTATGTGGTTTAACATAGGATCTATAGTGAACAACGTACTTTTTCGCGTATTTCACGCCATCCTCAAAAGCTTCGAGATGAAAATTTGAAAAAAATATTGAATGTGCATCTTACTACAGTGTATCAAGAAAAATTATCAAAGATTGAAGTACTAAAAAAAATACTGAATTTTGATTCTGGGTAAGGGAGTAAAAAGTGCCCCCAAACCAAATCACCAGCCTTATGGAAAATATTGTATAGGGTAATAAATAAAACAAATGGGGCAGTAGTACCATATATTTGAGTCCTTATATGGTGTACCATAGGATCTACGGTGAAAAATGCAAAATGAAAAATGCAAACCTTTTCGTTTTTTTCACGCCAATCTCAATAGCTTTGAGACAAAAATATGGAAAAAAAATACTGAAGGTACATCTTACTAAGGTGTATCTATCAATATTTTCAAACACTTTCATCATCAAAAAATCAAATATTGAAAAATATTAAAACTAATTTTTATTTTTGTTTTAAATTAAATTTTAATTTTTTGATTCTGAGATTCGGTACTACTCTTGTTTGTAGATATATACAGCCATTCCATGCCAACCGATATAGTGGTTCTCAGATTTTCGTCAAAAGTGGTAGTTTTGTTCTTTATCGCAAATTATGAGACCCGTATTTTTTTATTTTTTTTTGTTAGGGTGACCTTTTCCATTTTAGGGTGGTCCAAATAAACCAATTTTTCGCATTTTTGCCAACAATGACTTTTTTCAAAAATTCATAACTTTTGAACCACTAGACCGATTCAGATGATCGACATATAAAATTAAAGCCAATCACCTGGTCTTTTTTGAAAAATTTTACACCTGCAGAAAATTTGAATTCTGCTCCCGTTATTATTGATTGTATTTGTTTTTTATTGTTTTCATATTCTCGGGACCAAAAGCGCTATAGTTTTTTATATTTTTTCTGGAAAGCTGAGAATTTTTCACATATCTCGAAACCAGGGAGACGTTTTTTTTCGTTTTTTGAGTTATGATTTTTCAAAGTTACCCGATGGTCCAAAAAATAATTTTCCCCTTTTTTCCCAAAAATTACTTTCTTCAAAAATTTAGTACTTTTGAACTACTGGACCGATTCAGATGATCATTGGTCCAAGTGGTCTTCATTTCGTACTACGTCAACGCTTTTGGATACTGAGAGATACTGGAAAAGAATGCTTTTTTCATGTGAGAAGGATATTTTCTGACTTTGAGGGGATGAATCAAAAATTCAATTCTTCATTTATTTTCAATAAACAAAAAACATATGCATAACAAACGGATGAAAAAATTTTTTTTTGACTCGATTATACAGTCAACTCTCTCTAACTCGATGTTCTGTGTCTCGATATTTTCTTTAACTCGATGGATTTCATGGCACCTTCGATTTTACAAGCAGTCTTTTCTCCATAACTCGATACCTCCCTAACTCGATGCATTTTGATTCATTTTTCATGGATTTTCACCTCCCTAACTCGATTGATTTTCGCGTACATGTTTTTTGTGTGTTATCAACTCTGATTTCAATTGCTCTTGGAAGTGAATACGAAGTGTTCGTGTCATCAAGCAATATCTTTTCAAGTATGTAAAACCATGAAAAACATTTCAAGCGAACAATTAAAACGCTAACCATAGCGCAACGTTTGAGCGTCATCGAGCAGGTCGAAAAGTATGGGCGGAAGGGGTATGAAGCTGCAAAAGATTTCAGTATTGCACAAAGTACGGTATCAACACTGTTCAATCAATCTAAAGAAAATGGAAAAAATGGAATCGGAATGGAAAATTGAATCTAGACCAAAAGCAAATAAGGTTGGTCGGAATCGAAAAGATGGAGCGGTCAATGGATTTCTGTCTTATCAAGCCAGAGAGAATTATTTACCTCTCTCAGGTTCTATTCTTCGGGATATTGCTTGCGAATTAGTCCAGAAAATGGGAATTCCCAACATTAAAGCACAACCAATATGGACGGAAGCGGTAAACTACCGTTGCTGATCAATGGAAAGAGAAAAAAACCCACGATGGTCTGGATGGCCCTAATGCTTTTCGAGGAATGGATCATGCAATTTGACGAACAATTTTCAAATGGAAATTGGAAGGTATTATTTCTGGGATTATGTGTTATTCTATTTCTTTTCAAAGGTGGTCATGTTCGTTGATAACTATTTAGCGAGCCCAAAATCTCTCCGACCAAAGCTCAAATCGATAGGTTTACAATTTTTCCACAAATTTTTACTTTCGTAACTCAGCAGCTGGACGTCGACATAATCAAGAGCCTGAATCAGTACTTTCGCCATCTTCGATTAATTAGTTCGATTAGTTAAACGAAGATTGCAAAAAATGGAGGATATTTGTCCTCTTCAACCTTCATGTTATTCAGCATTATTACTGTATTCGAATGCACTCCAGGACCCTTCAGATATATTGGTATTGGATACAATTGAAATACATTCACCCTCTAGAATCAATAAGGTTAAATCTTTAAAATTGCTTCAGGAAGCCGAATTTTCCTTCAATGATGATGGTGATATTCCGCTGGCATAATTTATGCGTCGTGAGCTTGCTGATGTCGACAGTACAATACCGTTCGATTGCTCGATTTGCACTGATTAGTGCAAAAAGGACCAAAACCTGATTTGCTGTGACCTGATGCCAGATACCGATATACTGGAAAGTGTGGAAAAAGCTAAGAAAAACGCTGAAGATAGTAGTTCTATTGAGATGGAGAATATTCAGGAAGGTTCAGAATTTACATCTTCGAACGTTAAATCAAACCTGACGAATATGTCCGGAATATTGGAATCAACTGAAAATGTTCCTATGAAACTATTCGAACATTTCTTTGTGATTGAACAGTTCCTGCGTGATCGTTACAATTTAGTTTGAATAACATACTTAATCAATATTTTCTTTGTTAACCTAGTTCCTCATGCAGGTCGGACTCGATTATATATGATTCGATTATGTAAAATTTAGGACTCGATTATATACAGTTTGAAACATTTTTTTTTATAATTCAAATATGAATAACTTCAAGAAAAAAAATTACTCTTTTCAAAATTAAAGCGGAATTTAAGTGGCTTTTATAAGTACAGTGAGTTAAAAATCGCGATTTTTGAAAATTTTGATTTTTCATCAGTAATTGTTTATATTGATATTGCAGCGAAATTAAGAGAGATAGAAGTTTGGCGTCAAAAAACAAATTGTAGAGGAGTTAGAGAGCTTTTATTTAATTGATAGAAACAATCAAGTTTAGTATAAGTTTTTGGGATAAAATTAATAATTACAATTTAAAAAAAAAATTGAGAAAGGTATTTTCTGACTTTAAGGGGATGAATCAAAAATTAAATTCTTTTATTTTTTTAACTAGCTGACCCGGCAAACTTCGTCCCGCCCACAATTTGTTTTGGTTATATATACCTTCAAACATTCACGTTTTCTTACTAAGCGCAAGTTCATGAGTCCAATCGCAGAACTGTTCATTGATTGATCTTCAAATCGACCCCGTTGAATTTACCTTTTGCTAAAAAATTCCTAGTACTTCTACCAAAACTCATCATTATAATATCAGATTATTTTCAGACACAATTCTCGTTAAAGATTTTTCAACCACTTGCAAAAAACACGTTTCTCCGTTACATGGAATAAGTGTTTGATACAGAAAATATGATAGAATAAAAACAAACCCCTCCCTCTTCTCCCCATAGAGAGGGGGAAGAGTGTCCATTCACCATAGAAACGTTTCGTGCCCCCTAAAATCTTAAAAGCCAAATTTGGCTCTAATTGCTTCATTAGTTTTCGAGTTATGCAGAAATTTGTTTTTCATTTGTATGACAGCCCATCTTAAGAAAGGGGGGGGGGGGGGGTGCGGTAAGGTGGAGTATCTAACTACCATGGAATCATTTATTGCACCCTAAAACCTCCATACGCCTAATTTGGTTTCATTTGCTGGATTAATTCTGGAGTAATTTAGAAATTAGTGTTTAATTTGTGTGGCAGCCCCCCCCCCCCCCCCCTTAGAGGGGGGGAGGGGTCTCAAACTATCACGAAAACCTTCCCCGGCCCCAAAAACCCCTACATACCAATTTTCATGTCGATCGGTTCAGTAGTTTCCGAGTACATAAGAATCAGACAGACAGACAGACAGACAGACAGACAGACAGAAATTCATTTTTATAGATATAGATAGATAGATAAACGAAAAACATATGCATAAAAAACGGATAAAAATTTTTTTTGATTCGATTATATACAGAGAAAAGAAATCGGAGACTGTATATAATCGAGTCCGCGCTGTGCGAAATTACGTACAAAATTTGTTGTTAGATTGAGAGTACCAAATGGTCTTTCGGAATAAATCATTTGTTTGATTGAACACAGTTTAACACTCCTTTAATATATAGAACGTAATCGGTACGAGTACAAATGAAGACGAAAAATAAAAAATTAGAATCATAAGTGCGCTTTTGTAAATCATTAACGCATGCTATTGATACTTTGTTGTGTAAAAGAAAAACAAACTTAACAAAAAAAAAAAGTAGAAAAAATAGGATCAATTTAAGTACCTTTTTTAAGTTTGTGCACCGTGTGTATCTCTAGCTTACATTTAGAATATTATTTCTGCACCAGTCTTACGTATAATGAATATCATTTATTCATCAACTCAAGCATGCTGAATGGGTAATTACAATATTTTGTACTTAACACAAATCAATATTTTATAAGCACATTTCAAATCCTAGAACTAACATTGTTCTTAAGTAGCACTTGTTATATTTCTATGAGGCACAGTTTCATGAACTTTGATTCTTGTTTGGCTTTCACGGTTCTCGAGTGTAGAAAACATATGCTATCTGTTTTAAACTACAATCTATCAAACATACCTTATGGGGATACGAGCTATAGGTGATGAGATATGCAACTTGTGCAAATGTGTTTCTAATGATGGTGATATATAAGAACTATTTCGCATTCGCTCAGATTCGATTTCTCTTGTTGTAAGCCTATTAAAAAAAATTAAGAAATACAGTAATGTTGCCTTTTTCTCGAGAATTTAATTGGTTACCTCTTTGGCAATTTTAAACAAACTATCGAAGGTACTTTTCCCGGTTTGCTTGACCATGGCGTAGAAGATTCTCGGGCCGCTTCCAGCTGTCAACAGCTGGTACGGCGTACCAAATTCAACACAACGACCGGCGTCCATTACCAGCACCTGATGGGTGAAAACAAATTCTCTGTCATAAAGTTCTCTGTTGTGAATGTAACATACCTTATCTGAATCCATAACCGTGTTCAAACGATGTGCAATCGTCAGCACGGTGCAGTCGTTAAACTTTTCTCGGATCGTTTGCTGAATTAGTTTGTCGGTTTGTGGATCTACATTCGCTGTAGCTTCATCCATCACCAAGATTTTATTCTCCCGAAGTATTGCTCGAGCCAAACAAACCAGCTGACGTTGGCCGACACTGAAGTTGCTACCGCCTTCGTTAATCTTGGAAGATAGTCCCGAAGGCAACTCATTGATAGCAGCTTCCAACTTAACTTCCTTCAAAGCGAGCCACAGTTTCTCATCGGGATATTCGTCGAACGGGTCCAAGTTGTAACGTAGCGTACCAGAGAACAGAACCGGTTCTTGCGGAATAATTGATAGCTTTCCGCGGAGATCATGTAAACCCATCTCGTGAATATCATGGCTATCGATAAGTATCGATCCTTCGTTGTAGGACAGTCGGAACAGTGCGTTGATAAGTGATGATTTGCCAGCTCCAGTGCGCCCAACGATTCCAATCTTTTCACGTGGTTGAATCTCGAATTCTAGCTCTTTGAGAACCCGATCCTTGTCGGGATCCGGATGGTATCTCAGTGAGAGCTTCTCGAACTTAACGCGGCCTTCCTGGGGCCATTCTTTCGGTGGTTTCTTATCGTCCTTAGCTACCAGCGCTGGTTCTGGATCAACGTTATCGTATTCTACCACGCGTTCCACCGAGGTCATCGTGTTCTCCAATTCTGCCGATTGTCGCATTCCCCACTGTACCATTCCGGTCATCCCGAGGGCCTGGGTGATGGCTAGACCCACATTACCGCCGCTATTGCCGTCCACGAAGAATGTTAGCGTAACGATTGCGATATAGATAACACAGAACACGTCCAGATAGAAACCGAAGGCGCGTGATGTCGATATGAAGAGATAGAACGAGGAACTGTGCAGGTCCTGATAACCATCGAACTCACGAACGAGGACTCTTCCCGCTCCAAAGGCACGAATGGTCGAAAGTCCCGAGAGGGAAGCCGACAGGTGGGAGTAGATTGGAGATCGTGCTGGAAGAGGGAGAATTGGTCGTTTAGTTTTATGCGTTTGAAAGAAAAATACATATGTATATTTGAGTAGAACAATATTCAAGGACTGAGTGTAATTAACCCAGGCAACATTTATGACTAATGAATAAGGCTTACTTTTTGGGTTTAACAACATTATTTCTCGCATATAATGCAATGCGTTTGATTAAACGCAGTAAGGTCAGAAGTATGTATCCTGTTTATTTTGATGCTACAAATCACACATTGAACCACTTTTTCCACAATATTTTTTTCCAAAATTTTGACACAGGTATACCAACCAATCTCCACCCACACACGTTCTGCTGCTTGCAACAAGAAACATCGGACCATTTGTGCTCTAATAACACAACAATGCAAGCTCCATATCAATTGTCTCATTGTACGATCCAAAAAAAAAAAAAGAGAGATTGTGTCCAGGATACAACCGCATTGTTGACGTTGAACTACGCTGTTATTTTATGTAAGCCTGACCAGTTTTCTACGTACTGCTTCGAGGGCTGGGCCTTTTAAGCAGCGTTGCAGCCGAATGAGATTCTCGTCCAACGAGAAACCGCAAGTGGAGGTCGAACGCTCAAAGTTACTGATCCATATCGGCCATTCCTCCGGATTACCTGCAAATCTGGGTAAATCCTTCCCCATCACCTGTCTGGCTGCCAACTGTCTACTCGTTGGACCACCATAGTTGCTGATTTACTGTCGGGTTATTTGTACAACTAACGTCAATCTGCCCCTGAACTGAGCCCGCTACGCTCTCTTGCGGTCCGACTACGTCGCAAAACACATCTTGCGGATTTGGATTTCCCATCGTATTTCTCTGTTCTGTTTGTCTGGAATTACTATGGTTACCACTACTTTCCGGATTACGATTGTCTTCGGTGTGAACATTCGTTTCGTGCACTGCATTATTACTGGCGAGAGAACGCGAAGCACATCTTAAGGAGGGGTTCCTGCCCGCAGGAATGACATTAACATTCACTGGAGGGAGAGTAACGGTATTCTTGGACATCACTTGGTTATTAGTAATTGGATTTGGGAATACTACTGGAACTGGGTCGATTGCTAACGTGGAACCTTGATTCGTTCACTCTATCTGCTGATTCGAATTTTCTAGCCAGTCTACAACTTTCTCCCTAGAATCAGTTTTATTAACTCCTACACTTGCCCTGCTACTACCGTACTCAGATGCCTGTCTAATAAGCTTTGCTTTCTCTTCAGCCGATTGCTTTCGAATGGCCATCTGTCTTCGACGAAACTCTACTTCACCTGCCACTTTCTTCTCCATTAGAACCTTGGCATCCGCTATTTTCTTTGCTTCGAACGCCAACTCCATCTCTCGCAACTCCGTTTCCTGCTTCAGCTGTAGATCTTTCATCTGTTTTTCGACCGCCAGTTCTTCTTTCTGTATACGCTGTTGCTCGTCTAACACCTTTAGCTCCTGCCCCAGACGAGCTCTTGCACTGTAAGTGATGCTTGGTTCAACAGCGTTGACCTTCGACTTCCGAGTGACTTTACTGCCGGTCGTAGACTTCGCTGTCAGCTTCTTCACCCGGAGAGTAAGTGTTTCAGTTGGAATTGTCGGTGCCTTCGATTTGACACTTTTTAATTCCGGAACTTTTGGTATAGCACCTTTTGATTCCGGGGCCTTATTTCCCGTGTCAGATGAAACATTTTCTGCTCCTTGCTTGGCGCGGAGTTCGCAGGAAGGACAATTCCATTTCCGATCTTTAACGCGCTCATCTACCTTCACACAAGAATAGTGATGCCACGAATCACAACTGTCGCATGCTACCATGTCGTCGTGAGTGTCGGGTTTGGAACATGACGCACAATTCCTCTGTGCCATGCTTTGTACCTGCGAATCGTTCCCGCCTTGTGCCATTATCCGGAAAAGCGTTGTTAATTCTAAAGAATGTTGTGACTGTTTTCTTTTAGCAGATCCTCACGAAAAGTCTAGCGTTAGTTCGGATCAGCTTTAGCTGTAAATATTTTATTTATAATAAGGTTTTGAATTCAATAATTACAAATTACTTACAATTGACAGTTTTTCTCCGTACAAATTCTTAGGCAACGCAATTTCAATTTTAGGTTAGGTTTACAATCTAGGAATATTTTTTAAATTAGGTAGGTAGGGTCTTCTAATAATTCAAATTTACTCACGGCTGTAAATATATGTAAATAGTTTTAGATTTTACCAACCGATTTTAAATAGTTTTAACTAGAATAATAAATTTTCACTTTAGTAGTTCAAACAATTGTCTTCCAACACGAGATGTCTTCTTAATAAATTGCCTCGTCACTCGATGACATTTCGCAGATGAGAGAGACTTCCCTCACTAGCCGAATGTTGCGGAGATTCCCACAGTTGTTCTACAGTGGTCGCCGCCGAGGGGTACTCGACGTCACAACACCCTTAATGAAAGACGTAGTTCTACATCAAAACAGAAAAACAATAGGAATTACGCCGAAAACGCGATAGTGCATAATTTACTACATGTATCGATAAAATAAACATATACACTATTAAATACGTTCCAGTTACAGCTGTGAATGCTAAGCCTCAATCAAATGAACAAAAAACATTTTTCAATCCGTTCTGGAATGAATCGTCTTATCTAGAGATTCTCAAATATTTTGGTCCAGAGACCCCCTTTCCCAGAATGAAGTGATACTTTTTTTCAATCGATGTTGATAATCCGGAATTTATTATGTCCGAAATTGTTGTCATAGTTTTTAATATCATAACTGTAAAACAGATAACAGAAATTACCTGCTGCCGAAACGGATTATACTCTGGAGTATACGGGCCTTCACGAACGTCACTTCACGGTGAGAACGAAGTGAATTGTATACAACCTTATCACGGCTGCCACCAGTCTTCCATGTTCCACAAAAAACACTGCGATCGGGATAAACATGTCCACGCTGCTGTTCGCAGTTTTGTGTTTGAATACAAACATGATTTCTTCGTACCTATGTTTGGAAATGTGACATGTTTGTATTCGGAGTATGTATGGACATACGATGTTAAATCCAAATGTTTCACATGATGTTCGAACATGGTGTACAGTTTCCTATCATGACAATGGGTGCTTCGTCTAAAATATTGGGCAAATAATGTTCTGAACAAAATAAACGTTGATTGATATCAGAGTTTTTCACAATTGATATTATTATTTAGTGCACGCATCAATTTATATATTGAATTCATGTAACATTCGCTATTATTAGCTATTTGAACAAGTACTAAAATTGAATAGAGCGTGGCGGAGATGTTTAGTTACCTACAACAAATTTTGATTACAATATTTCTATAATTTTAATCGAATATAAAGTACCAGCATTATTCAGCAGTGACATGTTAGGCGTGACGCTAACCACTCGGCCACGGGAGCAACCATTTTGGCTGGATCTTTAAATATTTACAATTGGCTAATACAGCTTGTTCGTGACGAACGCGACCCGAGCTATAAAACGAGCGAAGAAGAGGAGAAGAAAAGATGATGCAATCGCATACACACATAGCATATGTAGAATAGTGTAAGTGTAGCTGCTAGTTTTTTCCTTCATTCAGTTTGTGATAACATCGAGAAATTAATGGTGTGTTTTAGCCGCTGAAATTTCTCTGCTGGTTCTGCTGTGTGCCGCTGAAGGTTGCATCTAAAACTAATTTTTGGGTATTTATTTTTTGGTCAGCATTTGCACGACGTCGCCCGCTGTGCAGTCGGTTCCCCAGACTTCAATTGACAACATGCACGCAAAAAAATTATCATAGAAAGCTTCTTTCTATTCAGAGAATGTTTTCTTTGCACGAAACCAATGATTATTTAATCAGACTTGCAAAATGTGCATGAACTCATAGCCTCTTAGTTCGTGCAACTTTTATAATGCGAATTAAATTTCAAGTTCGTTTCTGTGGAAAAGTATTCTACGAAGAAATGTTTTGGGATGAATAATTTCTTTCCGTGTATGAAAAGAAACGAACGAAAGCAATGAATACTGCGACATCGGGTGATATGTTTGTACACGATGTTCTTGAATTATAAACATCGTGTTTGTTTTCACATGTTTATGTTTGTGTATCATTGTTCGTGTTTGAGATAGATATTCAACACTAGCGAAAATCATGTTCGAATTCAAACAAAAACATGGAATTTTCACATAGCCTGGACATGTGTAAGTGTTTTTCGGAAGACTGGCTGCCACCGTGTGTGTAAAATGCGGAAGAGTTTATCTGTCGTGACAATTTGGATGAACTTGGTGTTATTATGAATACCACGATACTGTCATGCCACGAAGAAAAACAACGCTTGCCGTGTATTTTTTTCACTTGTGTTTTAGACGGTTTAGACGCGGAATGGAGTAAGTTTAATTTTGTATTTATTTAGCTTTTTTGATAACATTCTGAATCTTGTCTTGCTTTTTAGGAAACAAAACATAAACAAATAGCAATTTATCTGCCTGGTAGTATTTTCAGAACGAATTCCTGACGTATCCAGAGGACGTAAATTCGTTTATTTGGATTCGGTAACTGCGCTATGGGATGTGATTAACCCTCCTATACTCGCGCACGCGGTCTGACAGACCAAGAATCAATGAGGTGGCTGAATTGAATGAATATTAACCCTTAACGAACGAGCGCATTTTTCTAAAACGATGTCCAGTTGGTCGACGGATTTTGAAGAAATTAAGTGCTTTATTTCCATAATGCATAATGTGCATAATTATTATCGCTTTATTGGATTTCATGGAAATTTTCAATAATAACCTAACAGAATTCCTGAAATATAACGGAATGCCACTTGTATGACGGCATACGATTTTTTAGAATATTGCCAATGTCGCGTGTATGGCGGCATTCGTTCGCTAAGGGCTAAAGTGAAGTTAAAGAAAAAATATTTTCTGGAGTTTTTTTTCATTCAATTATATCTTTTTCTTTAAATTAATACCAATAACGCCTATAACACATAATAGCAATATTACAGAGACACGCACAGCCTGAGAGTATACGAGTTATGATTTTTCGCGCGAATACAGAAGAGTTAAGAATTAAAAATGTAGCTTCCGCCCAGCAAACATTAAATAGCATAACTTGGCATATTCTAAGTCGCATATATAGTGAGAACGAATCAAAGTCATTTATAATGTCGATCAAATTACATATTGTGTACATCTGAAATCGTAGAAAATGCGCAAATTTCGGTTTTATTTATCACTACAGATTAAGTCTCAATTCGGTGTAACAAGCATCGATTTTATGATATACACTAGCGTAAAATCGACTTATACGAAATCATGTATTCATATCAGGCTGATGTGGTTTGTAAGTCGCATGAACATATAAATTGAATCAATGTAGTATAGCGAAAAATTGTCTGATCTGGTAATTTAAGGAGGAAATGATAAATGATCAGCAGGTCCGAAAGCAGCTTTAAATTGGTAAAATTTGAATGAAAACTTTTACTTCATGATATTCGAATACTTAAATGAAGTAACACTGAATACCATACATGACCATTTCTATATAAATTTCAAGACATTTCCACTAAAATGTAATAGACGATCAGGAATGACGATTTTTTATGCGATTTGTTTTTGTGCGGTCCCTATCCCCCGCGCAAAATAAAAGGTTTGCCTGTACTAGATTGAGACGGCGAAGTTCCTCTAGGAACGTTGGTGCCATTTAAGAAGAAGAAGAGAACAAACACCACTGAAAAAGATCTCGGAATACAACAGAGGATTGCTTTACATACAAGATATCTTCCAGCCTCGATGTTAACCTGTTGTCCGATGGGAAACGACCAACCGAACGTGAAGTTTTGAGGACATCCCTGATACATTTTCTCCGCGAAGCCTTTCCAAAGAAATCAGGAGAGCATATATCGGTTGGAATGGATTCACGACTGTCACTACGACAAATGGGTTACTAGGCTTCGAGTTCTTCCTCGTGTAGCCGTTATCGAGATTCATCATGGATGATGACGGCTCCGGAAGAAGGAAACGTCGTGCAAATGCAAACCTGCGTGGACGTGGCTACAAAGATGAACGTTGCGTGCGGCAGAACAGAATGAAAAAAAAATACTCCAGTTCTGAGAAATCTCGATCCATAGTCCTGAGTTTATTTGGAGGGGGTGAATAGAAATGGCCAGCAACTTCTCAGTCCGTTAAAGTCACCGACACCGAGCTTCGTTCGCACTTGCTATCTCATTTCAAATCTATCGAGCCAATAATCGAAACGAAACGCTTCATCAGTTATTTTAAGGGTTACAACCAGTGTTGCCACACGTAAATTTATCTGGAAATGTACAGATTTTTTCGTTATTTTTGGTTTGGTACATTTTTGATACAGAGTACAGATTTTCGTTAAAAAGTACAGATTGGTACAGATTTTTTCCACGTGTAAAATTTCTTACATTTGAACAAAGCAACATTAAGGTACATGACGGCTTTTACGCCGCAGCATCGCTTGGTGCTGCTGATCATAAAAGCGTCTGAAAGGATTCGCGTCGGACGGTGCAACGTATGTTTTGCATCAGATCAACAGATCGAATTTTTTGTTCCAGGCTGAAAACCCTGAATTCATCTGCAAGGAATCTTGCGTTGTTGCAATGTCCAATGATATTAAATTTGAAGATCATTTGAAAAGCGGCAAGAATTTATAGGTTGGAATAGCAACCGAAGAAACTATCAGAATAAGGGACAGCGAGAGGCAGATCATTTTAAGGATATTCGTCGAGGTTTTTTTTTTCGCAAATGAGAAAAAAGATTCGATTTTGATGATCCAATGCTCGAGACTGCGGCAATTTGAATCCCAGAAACTTTCCAAATTTGATAAGCCTTAACCTTGTGTTAGAAGCGTTTCCAGGATTCTACAATGGAAATATACAAGATCTGGAAAATTAATTCCGCACTCTAAAGATAAAATTACTCCGTAAGTTAATCACAGTTTCAGAAAACGAGCATATGCAGAATTGGTGGACAAAAATTGAATGTCTTAAAAGAATTGACGGTTCGCTTGCATTTTCGGCTCTTCGATGTCTTGTTTGTTACGTTCTCACTATACCTCACTTCTAGAAAACTGTCGAGCAATTTTTTTCTGACTATAATCAGAACAAAATTGAGAACACTATTTTGGGTTTAAAAAATTTGATTAAACATCGTGGCGGCAGCACGAAAAAATTTAATAAATGATAGCATGCAATCAAAATTTAGAAAAAAAATTATGTATGAGCATCATGAAACACACGAATGACTTGCAAATGTAAATGTAGTATTAGTAGTAAATAAATGAGTATTTTTACATGCTCATAAATTAGTTTTTTATCTCTACAATTTTTGAAAAAAAAAAGTTCAAATGTGAAAGATTTTTAACACCTCTGGTACAGATTAAAATGTGGCAACACTGGTTAGAACCTATGGATTTAGAGCCAGCAGGAACGCTCACCGAAGATTCAGCAAGAGAGTGAATCACGTACTAGTGACGAAATATTCAGGGTGACGCAGTCTTTCTCTCACTTTCCCTTTCTTTTTCTCTCTCATGTATCACGTATGTATGTATCGATGTTTGAATTCAACGTGGTTTGACATACGCTGTAGGTGAGCTAGTTTTTTGGTATCGTACACGAAAATTACCCACACGTATAAAAGAGCGTGCAGTGTGTGTGCGCTATTTTGCACGCTATTTACTGCACCCATACCTCGCTTTACGGCCTAGATACGTTCCGCAAAGCGAAAAACCGTATAAGGAATCATTCTAATACAAATTCATACAAATTCAATTAGATCGGTTTCAAATTTGTTAAATATGTAACAAATATGTTCAAAATTCATTTTATCTTATATTTATTTCATTTGAATCAAAAATTAAGTTCATTTAAATTTATTTCCTTTAAATAAAAAATACATACATAACATAAACATAAAACATACAATACAAACGACATACATACATAAAACCAACAGTAATCTATAAACAAAAATGGAACAACTTCATGTTACATGGAATATGTGTATTTACACATACCTAATTTTTTGTTGCTTGAGTTATTGTCTTGCAAATATTTTTTCACTCCTGTAAAAAAGTGGTTTTTGAACCAATTCGCAATTTTTTTCCCCGTTATAACGAAACATTTTAGACCGTAAATCGAAAACGTGCCTGAATTGCTTACCTGATAACTGTCTAAGTTCGTTGGTTTGAGTTCACGATGGGTGGACAATAAACCGGCCATTTATGGGTTAACTACTTTTCTGCATCAGAAATCAAGTTTTCGTTCCTCTTTATATGGATGTAAAAATACGTACGCGGGTAACAATTTCGTTCTTAGGGGGGTAAAAATGTAGATTGAAGTCAGTTGAATGAAAAGGCAGATTTGTGTTCATTAGTCGCGTCTGTTAGAATAACTTTTAACAGATTTTTTTTTTATTGCACCAACATACGGTGCAATAAAAATGTTGTGCATAATTTTCATAATGTGCACTTTTTTCAATCGCCCTCAAAAAATATCATGAAATGAAAAATCATGAAGATTTTATAATTTGTCAATACACATATTGAAATACCATTTCATTCAAATACCGTTATTCTGCACCATGTTTATTTTATAATATTTTAGAAGGGGTTCAGAATGAAAGGAGGTAATTGACATCATCGATTTCTCCACATCGAGTCTCTCTTTTGGCCATAACTAAGCTGCAAACACATTCCTAGCTGTATTTGAAAATTTTGGGCGATAGGCCAGAACCTCATCTATCGGATTCTATATCAAACCCAAATTGGAATGCTTTTGCAGTTGAGTTATTAACTAAAGAGAAAGTTGATGAAGAGAAATCGATCAAATCACTTACACCCCTCAACTATATTTAATGTAACTTTTAAAATTATGACATCACAATCTTTTTTATTATCAATGTCTGTTCATTATCATTACAAGAAATAAATATTCGCTCAATTAGTCGAATACTGAAAGACAATTATTCGAATGAATCGAATATTTAAAAATGGCCCCACGATTTATCGATGATCGAATATACGAAAAATTTAGACATCTCTAACCATGTAAGCTTAATCTCGAATTGAATGGAATGGAAGAATGCTACTTGTAGCATTGTAAAGTATGTATGAGTAAAATCGACCTTTTTTATTCGTTACATTTTTCACTTTTTTAACTATTTTCATTATGTATGTCTCGGACAAAAACATAGGTAGAGATATATTCCTCAATTCATGTATAGTAAACACTCGCTAACTGGGAGAAGAGTTATCGACATTCGCGTTTTGACTGGTCCGGCATGTAAAGTGTCAAATAAAATCGAGAGGAACTTCAATGATTTTTTTGAATCGCGTTGATCATGAAATTGGATAAACAAAAGGATTCCAATGGAAGTTTCGCATTGAGTGCGGCAACAGGTATGAAATATAATTTGAGGAAATTATTTTTCTGTTATTAATCAATGTTTTTGTCATGCGAAAATAATATCAATTTTCATAACATTTCAAATTACGTTCGAATGCCCCTCATAGTAAATGTTCCATTTGAATATGGCGTAGACTGTTTACGAAATGAAATTCTGTTTTTTACTTGGTCCAAGGACCAGTTAACGTTCGTCCAGTTAAAAAGTAGACCAGTTGAACCAGGACCAGTTAGTGAACGATTACTGTATTTGGAATCAAAATCCATCCATTAATTGAAAAGATATTAACGTTCAAAATCATTCAATGTTACGCCAGATAATTTGAAATGGGCCCCTATATTGGGAGGTTAGGTGTTGTTGGGGGCTTCCTGAACGCCAGTGATTAAAATTACACCAACGGATTTCGTAAAAAAATATTTTTTACAGTTCGGTACGATATGGGTTAAAAGCTAATCAATTAAATAATTTTAAAGCCAAATTACTTACTGGTAGCCTCAACGCGTTTCACGTTACGAGACGTCAGCAGGTAGTACTCGCGCATGAAATAAAAGATGATTCCGATTACAACCGTCGGTATCAGATTGTATGGATTGACGATAGCGACCACCACAACAATCCCGAGCAGTGACAAAAATATTTGAATCACATCCACCGTGACTGAGGGCAAATACTCGTCGATTTGACCCATATCTTTCGAAAAGCGGTTCAGAATTCGTCCCGATGGATTCGTGTTGAAGAAGAACATGGTCGCGCGAGTCACACCATCGAACATTGCATCATGCAACCTACGGGATGCGCGCATTGCAGCCTGTGAAGAAAATATATTCGATATCAAGAATATCTAATCAGTAATACATGTCAGACATACCTGGAAGAAGAACATACTTCTGCCCAATGTGATGACTACTGTCGCAACGGTCAATCCGGTGAATATGTAAATATCAATGTATCGCTCATCATTGTCCGAATCAGCGAGCCCCTGAAACGCGTTGAACAATTCTTTGAAGATGTTTGACACAGCATTTCCGGTTCCATTGTTACTCTCAAGCACCGTTCCATTATTGCTCATGTTGAGTGTTGATGCCGTATTGTTAGTCTCATCTGTAGCGGACAAACCGGTAGCAATCACTCGTGTTTCTTCTTTGTTCACCCAATAGGTCAAAAAATAGTCACCGCCGGAGGCGGCTAGCTGAGACAGGATGAATGCTACCATTAGAAAGAAAACAACCGTGTAGCCCCCACTGGCTTTGCAGTACGCTCTGTATATTCCGTATCCAATAGAACCTTTCTGCCGTTTTTCTTCATTGATTGCAGGCTCGGAGGATTCTCCATCAGCAGCAGCAGCGGAATCCATACTGGATTCACTGCTTTGTCGTCTGTACAGGCTACCCGACTTTTTGAATGACTCCGTATCGGTGCTGTCGTCTTCCTCCTTACCAGACGGTGCGGCCAGAAGCTGGGCAAAATCTAAACCAGACTCACGCAGACTATCGTACGATCCAACGGCTTCCACTCGTCCATGTTTGAGAATCACAATTTGATCAGCATTTTGCAGGTATTGCAATTGATGGGTGATCAAGATAACAATGTTTCCCTTGAGATAGTCTCGCATACAGTGATCAAACAAATGCCGTCCTACGTGAGAATCGACAGCACTTAAAGGATCGTCTAGTAAGTATACCGAGGCACGTCGGTAAACTGCGCGAGCCAAGCTTATACGAGCTTTCTGTCCTCCAGAAAGTGAAACTCCTCTCTCACCCACGATCGTCTTATCACCATTGGGAAACAGCTGAAAATCTCGTTCCAAAGCGCATGTCTTCACCACCTTTTTATATCGTTCCTTCTGCATCGGTAAACCGAACAGAATATTCTGTCTAATCGAGGCGGAAAACAGCCATGGTTCCTGAGAGGCATACGATATTTCTCCATTCACTTTAATGCTACCACCCTCGAGTGGAAGCTCTCCCAAGATAGCATGCATTAAACTAGACTTCCCGGCACCAACAGGTCCAATAACTGCCACCAATGTACCAGGTTGCACGTGTAAATTCACTCCTTCCAGGGTATATTCCGTCGCCTTGGGATCCCACCGGGCAGTAACGGAATCGACTATTACTCCGGCCTCGGAAAGGTGATCCACCGTTGTGGAATTCTCCTTCAATCCATCCGATTCGGACTGCTTTATCTTCCCTGTCACTTCTTTCCCCGTACTCACACCATCCTCATCGCTACTTCCCATCGAATCATCACCGTCATCACCCTTATCGGGGTCCGTCATTGAAACCCCCAGAGCACCTTCCACTTCTTCGTAGGTCAGAAATTGTTGGATTCGGCGCACGGACACCACCGCCTCAGCAAACTGTGCTATTCCCTGAGGGAAAAAGATGGTCATCGTCGCCCGCAGAATGTTATAGTACGCCGTGATGGTGAAGGCCTTTTCCGCTGTCACGAAGTTTCCCAGCAGCGCGTACGCAACTAAGCTGATGAAGATCGAAACACGGGTTGTGAACATGATGAAGGACAGCAAGATGCCACGAATATAGGACACATAGCGGATCACTTTTATTTCTTTTCTGGAAAAGAAAAAAAAAGGAATTATTAGAGAGGTGTGATAAAACAGTAAAAAATGAGGCATGAAATTTCTATGTAAAGATTCAATATCTCCAAAAATGGTTTGTGCGAATTTGATTTCTCGTTATCCTAGTATAGCAATTCCAAGAAAAAAGAATAAATCCAAAACACTGTATATGTTTTCATTTATTAAACTACTTTCGACTAATATTAATTTAAAAAAAACAAATCCTCATAATAATATTAATTAATTGCGAACACATCTACAACATGGCTATTACACCGAGACATCACCTCCTGCAGTGATCATAATCGATGTTCTCGCGATTTCTCATTCTCAATTGTTCAATTAGCAGGAACATATTCAACATTGTTGACACATGTTTACAACTATCACCGCGAGAGGTATCACAGTTCTCTGCCACCCACTGTTTCACATTCGTATTCCGTCTTCACTACTGTTTAGTAACGACTAATGTATAGATCAGAATCTTACACATAAGCAAATGATTTGGTGTAAAAGACATCTGTTTGAGCGCTTCGAAGAACTACGTATAATTATTATTTAATGAATCAATGCCAGTGAAATCAATGTGTTCCAATAAGCGAAAATCAATGGGTTTAGCAAAAATAAAATTCAGCGCCGTTTATTTTGGAACGCCTTTGCACGCCTGAATGTACATGATTCTTGATTCTTGATAAAACCGTGTTGCAACAGATACGCATATTTATCACCCACGATATGGATGGGGATTCCCCATCGCTGAACCATCGTTTTGTTTCTGCGACAGTCACTGCTCCACTACTGAATATTACTTTATACGAGGGTCGTTCAAAAAGTAAGTTTCAGTGCCCCAGCGCCATCTCGCATGAAAAGTTGGAACTACAAAATTTTTACCATGTAATTTCACAACATTTCTAACCAGTTTGTAAGAAACCTTGGCTGGATCGGACGCGTCGTTCGAGTTTTTTGAGTTTTGAAATGGAAGTGCAGCTTAAAAAATCGTCCAAATATGAGTTACGTTCTACCATTCGTTTTCTGACCGCGAAAAACAATAGTGGTGCTGAAATTCATTGAGAATTGTGTTCAGTGTATGAGTCTTCAAATGGTGAACCGATGGCGGAAAGAGTTCCAAGGCCGAGAAGAGGTGTTTGATGAAGCACCCCATTCTGCTCGCGTAACTCAAGAGCAATTGAAAAAATTCAAATAGACTGTGTTCGATCATCCTCCTTACTCCCCAGACCTCGCCCCTAGCGACTATCACTTATTCCCGGTGATGAAACAGGCGTTCGGCGGTCAACGATTCGATAACACTGAAGAAATTCGTGACGCAGTTACATCGTACTTCAAAAAGTTGGACGCTACGCACTTCGCGCTCGGAATAGAAAAACTCGTGCCATGCTATGAAAAATGCCTCGAACGTTACGGCGATTATGTAGAAAAATAGAAAATAAAACGTAAATTACGAAAATCACCTTATTCTTCGTCCTAACTTTATTTTTCCGCGATTTCTGAGGCACTGAAACCTATTTTTTGAACGATCCTCGTACAAGTAGGGTAACACGGGGTGAGTTGGATCA